>NC_057811.1:28800406-29119336 GCF_018294505.1 Triticum aestivum | reverse complement strand
TGTAAAGCATGCCGCACTGAACGAGGGAGTAATCATCAGCACGCTGCTGCCAAGCGTTCATAACGTCTTGGTTCTCTGGGATGGGTGCGTCACCTAGCGGTGCTTCTAGGACATAATCTTTCTTGGCAGCTATGAGGATGATCCTCAGGTTCCGGACCCAGTCCGTATAGTTGCTGCCATCATCTTTCAGCTTGGTTTTCTCTAGGAACGCGTTGAAGTTGAGGGCAACATTAGCGTGGGCCATTTGATCTACAAGACATATTGTAAAGATTTTAGACTAAGTTCATGATAATTAAGTTCATCTAATCAAATTATTCAATGAACTCCCACTCAGATAGACATCCCTCTAGTCATCTAAGTGAAACATGATCCGAGTCAACTAGGCCGTGTCCGATCATCACGTGAGATGGGCTAGTCAACATCGGTGAACATCTTCATGTTGATCGTATATTCTATACGACTCATGCTCGACCTTTCGGTCTTCCGTGTTCCGAGGCCATGTCTGTACATGCTAGGCTCGTCAAGTCAACCTAAGTGTATTGCCTGTGTAAATCTGGCTTACACCCGTTGTATTCGAACGTTAGAATCTATCACACCCGATCATCACGTGGTGCTTCGAAACAACGAACCTTCGCAACCGTGCACAGTTAGGGGGAACACTTTCTTGAAATTATTGCGAGGGATCATCTTATTTAAGCTACCGTCGTTCTAAGCAAATAAGATGTAAAACATGATAAACATGACATGCAATCAAATAGTGACATGATATGGCCAGTATCATATTGCTCCTTTGATCTCCATCTTCGGGGCGCCATGATCATCTTTGTCACCGTCATGACACCATGATCTCCATCATCGTGTCTTCATGAAGTTGTCACGCCAACGATTACATCTACTTCTATGGCTAACGTGTTTAGCAATAAAGTAAAGTAATTTGCATGGCGTTATTCAATGACACGCAGGTCATACAAAAAATAAAGACAACTCCTATGGCTCCTGCCGGTTGTCATACTCATCGACATGCAAGTCGTGATTCCTATTACAAGAACATGATCAATCTCATACATCACATATATTTCATTCATCACATCCTTTTGGCCATATCACATCACAAGGCATATGCTGCAAAAACAAGTTAGACGTCCTCTAATTGTTGTTGCATGTTTTTATGTGGCTTCTATAGGTTTCTAGCAAGAACGTTTCTTACCTACGTAAAACCACAACGTGATATGCCAACTTCTATTTACCCTTCATAAGGATCCTTTTCATCGAATCCGATCCGACTAAAGTGGGAGAGACAGACACCCGCTAGCCACCATATGCAACTAGTGCATGTCAGTCGGTGGAACCTGTCTCACGTAAGCGTACATGTAAGGTCGGTCCGGGCCGCTTCATCCCATGGTGCCGCCGAAACAAGATAAGACTAGTAGTGGCAAGAAAATTGACAACATCTACGCCCACAACAAGTTTGTGTTCTACTCGTGCATAGAAACTACGCATAGACCTAGCTCTGATACCACTGTTGGGGATCGTAGCAGAAATTTAAAATTTTCTACGTATCACCAAGATCAATCTATGGAGTCATCTAGCAACGAGAGAGAGAGAGAGGGGAGTGCATCTACATACCCTTGTAGATCGCGCGCGGAAGCGTTCAAGAGAACGGGGTTGATGGAGTCGTACTCGTCGTGATCCAAATCACCGATGATCCTAGCGCCGAACGGAAGGCACCTCCGCGTTCAACACACGTACGGAGCGGGGACGTCTCCTCCTTCTTGATCCAGCAAGGGGGAGGAGAAGTTGATGGAGATCCAGCAGCACGATGGCGTGGTGGTGGAAGTAGCGGGATCCCGGCAGGGCTTTGCCAAGCGCAAGCGGGGAGGAAGAGGTGTCACGGGAGGGAGGGAGGCGCCAGGGCTTGGGGTGCTGCTCCCATGCGCCTCCCCACTATATATAGGGGTGGAGGGGCTGGTTTCTTGCCCTCCAAGTCCATTGGGGCGTTGGCAAAGGTGGGGGAAAGAAATCACATCATTTCCCTTCCCCACCGATTGTTATCCCCCCTTTTTAGGGATCTTGATCTTATCCCTTCGGGATATGATCTTATTCCTTCTAAGGTGGGATCTTGGTGCGCCTTGACCAGGGGTGTGGGGCCTTGCCCCTACTACCCACGTTCATGTGGGTCCCCCCATGCAGGTGGGCCCCACTTCAAAACCTTCTAGAACCTTCCCGGTACAATACCGAAAAATCCCGAACATTTTTCGGTGGCCAAAATAGGACTTCCCATATATAAATCTTTACCTCCGGACCATTCCGGAACTCCTCGTGACGTCCGGGATCTCATCCGGGACTCCGAACAACTTTCGGTTAACTGCATACTAATATCTCTACAACTCTAGCGTCACTGAACCTTAAGTGTGTAGACCCTACGGGTTCGGGAGACATGCAGACATGACCGAGACGACTCTCCGGTCAATAACCAACAGCGGGATCTGGATACCCATGTTGACTCCCACATGTTCCACGATGATCTCATCGGATGAACGACGATGTCGAGGATTCAATCAATCCCGTATACAATTCCCTTTGTCAATCGGTACGTTACTTGCCCGAGATTCGATCGTCGGTATCCCAATACCTTGTTCAATCTCGTTACCGGCAAGTCACTTTACTCGCACCGTAATGCATGATCCCGTGACCAAACACTTGGTCACATTGAGCTCATTATGATGATGCATTACCGAGTGGGCCCAGAGATACCTCTCTGTCATACGGAGTGACAAATCCCAGTCTCGATTCGTGCCAACCCAACAGACACTTTCGGAGATACCCGTAGTGCACCTTTATAGCCACCCAGTTACGTTGTGACGTTTGGCACACCCAAAGCACTCCTATGGTATCCGGGAGTTGCACAATCTCATGGTCTAAGGAAATGATACTTGACATTTGGAAAAGCTCTAGCAAACGAACTACACGATCTTGTGCTATGCTTAGGATTGGGTCTTGTCCATCACATCATTCTCCTAATGATGTGATCCCGTTATCAATGACATCCAATGTCCATAGTCAGGAAACCATGACTATCTGTTGATCAACGAGCTAGTCAACTAGAGGCTCACTAGGGACATGTTGTGGTCTATGTATTCACACATGTATTACGATTTCCGGATAACACAATTATAGCATGAACAATAGACAATTATCATGAACAAGGAAATATAATAATAACCATTTTATTATTGCCTCTAGGGCATATTTCCAACAGCAGGGCACCGGATGGTCGTCGCGCCATCTGGAAGACTATATGGGGGTGCCCTGCTCCTCCAAAGGTACGAGTTTTTCTTGGCGGTTGGTCTCCAACTCGTTAGCTACATGGGCAAATAAATTTTCGCGACAGTTGGAAACTAATGACATGTGCCCTCTCTGTGGGACGGAACGCGAGGATGGATTCCATGCAATGTGCAGGTGCCCACGTGCGGTGAGCCTTTGGAGGGCAATGGCGAAGGACTGGATGATCCCGGACATCGCTGCAGTCCAAAACACGGGGCCTGAGTGGCTCGTTGACGTCCTCCACCCGCTTTCTGATACATCACGCATGGTGGTACTGATGACACTATGGCGGTCCTGGCATGTCCGTAATGAAATCACGCATGACAAAGCTCCGCCACCGACGGATGTATCCCGCAGGTTCTTGCATGGGTATATATCCTCCCTTTTGTGCATTCAGCATCACCCACATGCAGACATGGTCAGAGGAAAGATGGTCTTGGGTGACATGATGGGTCACGTATCAGCCAAGGCCAGCCTGGGCGTGCGTGACATGCACAAGGTGGAGCAGCCGTTGGAGCGCTGGGAACCACCACCTGCTGGCTGGCTTAAATTAAACGTAGATGGCGCTTTCGCTGAGCAAAAAATGAATGGAGGTGCTGGGATGGTGCTTCGTGACACGACCGGTCAAATTATTTTCTCTTCATGTCGTCACTTGTTCAAATGCAATAACGCACTGGAGGCGGAACTGCAAGCTTGTCGCGAGGGAGTTGCACTCGCGTTGGAATGGAGCTCTTTACCGTTTATTCTGAAAACGGACAGCACTGAAGCGGCGATGATGCTTAACCAAAAAAATATTAATAGGTCCCCGGATGCTTGCCTGGTGCATGAGATAAAAGAGCTACTGGATTCTGATAGAGAGGTTGTAGTTAGAGCGGTTAGGCGCTCAAGAAATAGGGTTAGTCATGAGCTTGCTAGGATTGGGAGAGTTGATGTTAAAACCGCAGTCTGGTTGAGGTCCGGCCCAAATGGGGTTATAGAACTATGTGAGATGGATCATTCTGATCCAGGTTGATTAATAGAAAACCCCTTCCCCCGTAAAAAAAAAAGAGGGGACCCCAAACCTTTCAAACCATTTGGTCCATGGATGAAAACATTTAGGAACGGAGGGAGTGAGTATGTAGTAGTACACGACACTAGTAGATTGCCCAGAAATGGGCCTTATTCGTTATGGTCAACAGCCCAAACCCAACCCGATTCTCTAGCAGCCCGTCGATCTGTGCCCGCCCCTTTTTGCTTGAAAAAAAAACAGTCAACCGAAGGTCCTTCCACCGCCAAATCCGCCGGAACACGCCGTGCGCCGCGCCGGCGGCGCCGCTGCCCCCGCCGACTTCCACCTCCGCCGCCGAGCCTCGCAATGCCTCCTCGCCGCGACCACGTACGCCGCCTCTCGACCCTGCTCCTCTCCGGCTCCCCGAACCCTGACCGCGTCTCTCCTCGCAGGGCAAGCAGGCGCAGCACAGGGCCGCTCCCACCCCCGCACCCTCGTCCACGGCCGCCGGGGGCATCGAGGAGAAGATGGACCCTGCGCCCCCACCACGGACGCCGCAGGGGCCGCGGCCGGGCAGGGCGGCGCCGGCGACGAGCTCTCCGCTCTGCTCAAGGAGTTCTCGCTAGACAGCAGCAGCAGCACCTTCGCCGAGGCGCGGATCCGGGCCACCTTCTACCCTAAGTTCGAGAACGAGGAATCCGACCAGGAGGTGCGTGCTTGCTTGGTTGGTTCCCCGCATCATCTTCACAACACAAGTGTCCCCAGTCAATGGGCGTGGGGAATTGCTCAGTGTTCATGGTCGTTGAGGCTGCTTGTGGGCATATTTTTCACATTATGAGTTGTTCCACAGTTTCCGTTAGCCACAGTACTTTGACGACCCATCTTTAGTTAGTTAATTACATTAGCTAGTGCTTATGGGGCTGTCCGCCTTAATGTTCTTGCTACACCTGAGTTTGCGGTTGATGTGCTGTGCTTGTTTCTAAGTTGGTTTAGGAAATCTGATCAATAATAGATTATGTTTTCCAGTGATTGTCCTCGTATGATTTGGAATGCTAAAAGGGTAATTTGGCCCGACAGCTGATAAATCGGCTTGTCAGACAAATTGACTGGACCTACCAGTTAATGGTTCAAACATCACGTTCTCGTATAGGGAGGGGTCCGAATAGCGGTTTACTGACCAACCCCCTTCCTTCCAACTCTTTAATAGAGCTGTAGAGATCTTGATGGGTTTGATTAATACAAACGTATTTATTGTTCTTAATGAACTGACTGTACAGCAGATATTTTAGTAACAGCGGGTTCTGGTTCATTTGGGGTCTCTTATCCCCATTCAGTAAATGGGATTTTACCTCTAGAATCTGTGCTATGACACCCACCTGTGTAATTGCAGACGAGAACCCGGATGATTGAGATGGTGTCGCATGGATTAGCTACCATGGAGGTATATTTAATTCGTCACTTTTTCCCTTCTAGTTAGTCGTTGGTTCTTGTTTGGGAACTAAAATTAGAGCTTATACTGATTGTTTGATGTGTTTACCCTTCTGTCTAAAAAGAAGTGTTTATCCTGCTTAAGATATTTTCTTTTCTTCAGGTTACCCTCAAGCATTCAGGGTCTTTGTTCATGTATTCTGGTAACCGTGGTGGTGCATATTCTAAGAACAGCTTTGGAAACATGTACGTTCTGCTCTTTTTTCTGCATCGTTTCTTGATTTATTTGTGTCCTGACTGGATTCATAGATTATGCTTATAGATACACTGCCGTGGGCATTTTTGTTCTGGGCCGCTTGTTTCGTGAAGCTTAGGGGAGGGAAGCTCCTAAGAAGCAAGCAGAATTCAATGACTTTCTCGAGGTATCCACACATAATGCAGCTTTTGTCAAGAATTTCATGTGTTGTTGACTTTTGTTTTGCATGTTCCTGTGTCTGTTGGCCTTTCTGTACATGATACACTCGCACTCATTAATTCTTTAGCATACAGTATGGGTGCAACTAGGGGAAATATTGTTTTGTTATATATATTTTTGCAGTTATATTTTAGTCAACACGGCTCTTTAACTTGACATCTTTCTTAATTAGTATAAACTCACATAAGCAAATATAAAATCTAAAGCCTAGCAATTAAATTACAACATGATTTGATGCTTAGTTGACTGTTGGAGCTAGTTTGTTGGAATTAGGCACAATCAAGCATATGCTTAGTTTATCCTTTGTGCATTTTGCTGTCAGCAGTTCTCTTGAGATTTATGATTTCGCCCTGTTTTGTGCTTCTAGAAAAACCGAATAAGCATTTCAATGGAACTTGTCACGGCTGTATTAGGAGACCATGGGCAAAGGCCTAAGGATGATTATGGTATGCCTATTTTTCTCCTGGCTGAATAGTGCTCAGTGTATACTTTGTTTGTCATTGATAGTTCATTCTGATATTGGATTCAAGCTATAAATGCTGCTTTATTCTTTTCCTTCTGAACTATGAGGTCACTTGCTGCATTTGTTTCAGTTGATCAATTTCCACATTATCAATTCTATTTTGGTTTTTGTGTAGCTGTGATTACAGCTGTGACAGAATTGGGTCATGGCAAGCCTCAATTCTATTCTACTCCAGATTTGATTGAATTTTGTCGGGACTGGCGCCTACCAACAAATCATGTCTGGCTATTCTCCACGAGGTGCCCATCTGATAACTTCATGTGGGAGGTTTTCCGTCCAGAGTGTTTGGCTGCCTTGTTTAATGGAACTATAAGAAAGGGTGAAATACTTTAATAATGATACCTCATGTAGTTGCACTGTACAGAAGACCTCCTGACCACTTTTTAATTTTGACACCTCACGTTTTGCAATCGTCCAGTGTTTGGAAAACAAGTGCTCCTTGAATACGATGATCAGCCAACATTACTGAATTCTTGTTTCCTTGTCCTGTGTATCAGCAACTACTCTTTACGTTGATGTGCATCCTTTGAATTATAGCCTATTGGAGCTCTTCAGTGCACTGTCTATATTGCATTATTGCTAGAAATTGTCCACCAGCTAGGTTTTTTTTTGTGTGTGTCTATGTCACCGTTCAGCTATTTTCAGGCCAAAATCACTATTTTGACCTTGTAAGGAAACTTTAATGAACTCCCCCGGATTTTATTTCACGATCTGACCCTTTTCAGCAATGCCATGGCTTGTGGCGTTTCTGCCGAACATAGAAACTCCAAACCCTCGCGCATTGCTGGCCTGGCCCACCTTCAGGTGTCGCCTGCCGACGTGGCAGCCTGAAACGCCAAACTCGGTTGTGTTTCCACAAACGGCATGGCCCATGGTGTTTCTCCCTGGATAAGTATATGAAAAGTGGAGGCAAAAGGATGGAAAACTGGAGGCAAAATGGCTATGTTCCTATGTTCCTATGCCCTACATAGGAACGTAAGACGTTGCTGCTTTACAGAAACTGGCATAAACGCCTTGGGCCATGTCGTTTCTGCCCCACATAGGAATGTAGTTGAGTTTGGCGTTTCGGGCTGCCACGTCGGCAGGCGACACCAGCGAGGCCTGACAATGGGCCAGGCCAGCAACGCGCGAGGGTTTGACGTTTCTATGTTTGGCAGAAATGCCACGAGCCGTGGCATTGCTGAAAAGGGTCAGATCGTGAAATAAAATCTGGAAGAGGTCTTGTGCCTAAAGATTCTGACAAGGTCAGAACAGTGATTTCGGCCCTATTTTCATGCCATTCATCTGTTTGATGGCATGCAAGTATCACTCTCAGATAAAGAGTGCCATACATATGCATTTGGCGCTGGGTCTGCTCATCACATTATTATGCTTTCTGTTTACATCTCCATTAGGAAATCCGCCATTTCATTCTTTGCTGCCTACGACGCCTTGTGTGAAGAGGGGACCGCCACATCCGTTTGCGAAGTCCTTGGTGGAATAGCTGATGTATCTGTGCCAGGTATGACTATCTCGAAAATTAATTTTTTTACCTGGCACTCTTTATCTTTTACTGCTTCTCTAAACTGAATTGTATATTTTCATCTCTCCCCACCATGTACTAACTATTTGTTCTAGGGTCGAAGGATCATGTAATGGTGCAAGGTGAGATACTCGAAGGTCTTGTTGCCCGTATTGTCAGTCGCGAAAGTTCAGTTCAAATGGAAGTTTTGACGAACATTCAACAACCTTCATTAGACGGGGGTAAGCCACTATAATGAAGTTGTCTTGTTCTTTGAGTGAATATATGAATTGTTTAAGAAGGTTTCAGTTTATTTATAAATGACATTGACCAAGCTTTCATCTCCACTTTAAGTTTCTTTAATTTTTTGAAGTCACCTAACAAAACTTCCTCTCATCTAATGAAAAGCAGGCAAACTTTTTTGTTTTTATATTATATCACATGATAGTGCTTTTCATGTTAGTAACTTAGTATGCTTCTGACTTTTAGCATTGTAAACTTTGCAATACTAATGCATATGGTCAATACATATTATTGGCCTGATAGTCCAAAGATTCACCATTTTCCGAAGGAATGCACACACGATTGTATGTATTTTAACTATTTTTAATCATTAGCAACTGATATATCATGGTTGGAACTGTAGATCACAGAGGTTGATCACACTTGACCAATTCTGCATAAGTGAATACAAAAGAAGTGATTCCAGCAAACATGAATGTATCGAGTATGAACTTATGTTCAGCGGGTGGTCTTAAGTTCAATCTATCATAAGTTTCAAGTTCAAACTAACAAAAAAGAGGAAATAGTCACTCCTGGAAATGGGTGTCACTGATCTGGGAACCTTCATGTCAGTACACTATGCTTCTACCCTAACAAAGATTTTCTAATGCATTTGAACATGTTGTTTGATGCTTCTGAGCTGTGAAGTTTTAAGCACTTCATATGTTCTACTGATTCAGAAAGTTACTATATGCAGGCAACTCTGATTTAGGACCAAGTTTACGAGAAATATGCGCTGCTAATTGGTCGGATGAGAAGCAGGTATTATTTAATGATGTGAAGTGGTATTCCCCTCTCTTTCATGATTTGTCTTAACTTTGCATTGGTTCTACCTTCTGTAACTTCTATTTTTACATGACAGCAAATTAAAGCACTTTTTGAAAATGTTGGATCTTCAATGTGTCCTGACCACTGTGATTGGTTTGGACACAGTGGTCTTGAGGCTCAATCTCGAAATGCTGATAGATCAGTTGTCACTCATTTTTTGCAAGCACATCCGACGGACTATGCAACTAAGAAATTACAGGTTAGCAGATTTTATTGGTTCTTGTCCAACAAGATTCTTCTTGACTGTAATAGACATACTTCCATTTTAAATGCATAATAACTGCAACGTCAGTAGGTCAATAGCTTGTTGTTCTTGACTGTTACAGGAGATGATCCGTCTGATGAAGAAGAGAAATCTCCCTGCAGCTTTCAAATGTTACTGGAATTACCAAAAAATTGATTCTCTTTCAAATGATAACTTGTATTACAAGATGGTTATCCATGTGCACAAGGATTCTGCTTTTAGACGTTATCAGCAAGAGATGAGGTAAGATTTTTGCCATAGTTTATCTCTCATCTCCCTTCGCCGTTTATGGTTACATACACATACTAACTATTTGCTCTGCTTCCCTATACAACAAGTTCCTGTCTACCATGCTCATTTTCCTATACTATTAATGGCTTCTTAGTTCCCACGCCCGCCTTGTAATATGATCTAGAGAAAGTGTCTCATTAGCTCTCTGTTAGATATTTATTAGCTCTAACGAATCCTGCATTTTTCTTTGTAGGAAAAATCAAGAGTTGTGGCCACTGTACAGAGGTAGATGAACCTTTTGTTCCAACAAACTCTCACCTCTTTTGACAACTAATTCCCAGCTCTTGCAATTAATACCTGTACTGACGCACCTTTGGCTGACCTATGTTTCATGGTTAGGTTTCTTTGTTGATGTAAACCTGTTCAAGGCTGCTGAACTTTCCAAAGACAGTAACGCTTTACCAGAAAATATCAATGGTGTTTCGAATTCAAGATCGTCAACTAAGGATGGTCTGGTTGATGAGGATTCAAATTTGATGGTTAAACTAAAATTCCTGACCTATAAGGTACTTTGCCATTGTTTTCAGCTTATTTTGGCACTTTGCTCGGTGGCCACTTGTTGAAATATGAATACGATGCTCTTTACCCTGGATTGGTTACTTTCTCTTTGGACTTCCTTTTCTTAACTAGATTTTCTGTTCTTGTGCATGGAAGATGAATATGTATCTTCTAATTACTTTCTTATATTTCTACCTGACAGATAAGGACGGTTTTAATTCGAAATGGCCTGTCCACCCTCTTCAAAGATGGCCTGTCCTTCAAAGATGGCCTGTCTGCCTACAGAACGTACTACCTGAGGTATGTTGTGTAGGCCAATCTACTATACATGGCCACACAGATGTCCTTGAAATGCAAGGAATTTTCCTTGGGCAAGTCATGGTTTCATGCTAAGATTATAGACATATGCAATTGATGTGGCTGAGTTGTTTCCCCTGATATCAATGTTCCTGGATGTGTTAATAGGCAAATGGAGATCTGGGGAACATCGGCAAGTAAGCAAAAAGAACTTGCCAAAATGTTGGACGAATGGTACATTGCTAATCCCCCTCCCTCTCTTCATAGCATATGTATCCTTACAAATGGTTTTGTTAATTCAATTGCTTTACCGGTTGGCAAAGCTGTCTACATCAGACGGGAGTGCGGGGATGCGCAACCGTCATCCTCGACATATCTTACTGAAGCTGAACCTTTCCTTGAACAGTATGCGAAGCGCAGCACCGCAAACCGGGCTTTGGTAGGGGCTGCCGGGGGCTTGGTTCAAACAGAAGATGTCCTGGCCATACTCGATGCACGAAGAGACGAAGAGGGTGACCTTAGTAAGGCAGAACGTGGGGCAGCTCCTTCTAGTTAGCACTGGCCAGGGACAAGCTTGAGAGTCTAGACGCAGTTGGAGAGGTAGCACCAAGCTCGCGGAATAGCGTGGCCAGTATAGAATCTGAGCTTCAGGTGCGAAAAATAGAAGAAAGAAAATTGGGCCGTCTCAGATGGGAGATGAGTGTGGCAGCACAAATTCTGGTAGAGGGATCTGTTCCCACTCCACGAAACACTACCCTACTAACAGATAGATATAAAACATGACTTTTGTGGTAACGACCTAAGTCTTATCTGTTTTCAAATCTGCACAATGTTGATTACATGGCAACCCCTTCAAGACTGTCAGTATTTGATTACATGAGAAACTTAAGACATCCCCTCCAAGCACAACCAAATATACTCCTCTCTCCGGTCCATATTAGCTTGATCTTCATAACCAAGTAACACAGTGATCGGTGATGATAAAAGTAAAACAACGCAAGGATAATTCATCTACGTAGCTAGTTGGTTATGGTGGTGGAGAAGCCCCTCTTAGCTAGATTGGGCTCCTTTACTACTTTATTTAACCCGGGGTTATGCCTAAAACCGGTATCTTATGACCATATGTCTGGATAAATAGGGAAGACTCCAACAGTTAAACATGAAAAAAAAACTACTATTCCCTTTATACAAACTGTTCTGCATTAAAATTAAATATCAACATTAAGCTTATCGGACAATACTCACTCACATCTGAATCAGCCGGTGAAAATGGATTTCAACAATGTATTCCATTTTCTGGTCCACTCCGATACACATACATGCATATCAAGTGATACACAACATGAGATGATCATTTTTAAGACTGACTATTAAATACAAAATGATCACTGCACAACAGGCATTGCTATTAAAAATTTCATTAGCTCAACTTCTTGATGGTACATGACATAATACTATTCAGTTGAGCTTCATGTGCAGCGAGAGATGGCACCAAACAAATACAATTCATTTGAGCACACACATGTCTGTGTAGGTGTATGCTCAACAAAAGAATTACAATTATCTTGCCGAAAATTGAGTTTTTCATGGATGCAAGATTTTTTTTGGGTTCTTTATTAATCTAGCAACAGTCTGTAAACATCACCAGCCATCCAAAACATTGTAAATCACATTCCATATCAAAGATAAAAGAATAACTTTCCTCAGCACCATACTGCCCTCAATCTCCTTTTTTTATTGGCGAACTCACCCTCATGTTAAACAGAAATTTCTCTTGCGCAAACATCACAATCTAAGAACCATCTTCCTTGTTAAGAAGTCATCAACCTAGTGAAGGGTGACCAACACACATAGCCTGGAGCGCGACGTGGCCTGCAGTTCAATGTTTGATTGAGCACAACACGCTGGAGGAGGCAGCCAATAGCTGAGCAGCAGGAGCCTGGAGTGAAGTATCAGATGTAGAAACTGAATTTGTATTTGTGAAGAATCTAGAACTCAGATTCAAATGGGTGTAAATCAAGGTTCTCTATTTAAGATGCTTGTCAAATTGCGAGGAGAATACTCGCTGATGATCTAGGCTAGCTGATGTTCTTCAGTTGTGCACCTGAGGTAGTGTGGTATTTTTTTTTAACACAAGGTAGTGAGGAATTTAAACTCTCTCTTTTCTGCCAATATAAAGCGCCACGAGATGCTGCAACCAGCCGTCGCAATTGCTAGGACCGGTGTCTTCATTTGCTGGAACCAGCTTTCTTCATCGGTGGTGACCATGGCAACCGTGGGACGACATTGTTGCCTCTCCTTTTTTTTTGCTAGAATTAGCGGCAAGGCTGGAACCATTGCCGGAAAAAGCTTCAACCTCCCATCAGCAATGCTGGAACCGATGTTAGGTGAAGTCGCGACCAACACCGACGGCAAACTGTCAAGGGCGGCACCGCAAAATACCGGCGGTAGACGAGCTGCAACCGATAGTGCCATATGCTGCAACGGGCTGAGCATAGAGCTGCTACAGAAGAAGTTGAAAGCTAGAACCGGATTAATTAATTAAAAAGCTGGAACCTACAAGGATGTTGGAACCAAGAGACCAAAAATGCTTCTACCGTCATATGTTTTTGCTGGAACCAGAGGTTGGGGGTTGCGAGCACACACATCGTCTCCGGGGATGCTGCAACAGAGGTTGGGGAAGCAGTTCTCGTGGCAGGCGACCCCGCGGTGCTACCATGGATGCAACATGGGAGCAGGACAAAAAACTGCTGCTTCGACGTTATTTTTTTGCTGCAACATGGCGAGCGCCGGCGGCGAGTATCAGCAGCAAACGTTGACGGCAAGTCAAAACGGGCAGGGCAGGAATGCGCGCTGCGACGGGGGACGGGCGGCTGCCATGTATTCTGTTTTGTTGGGGAGAGATAACCGAGAGGGATCGAACGGTTAGATGCTGCCAAATCGGACGCACGCGCGGTGACCGCCCAAATTTGGGTCGGCTGACCGGCGCCTATCACTGGCCATATAAAGAGCAGTGCTCCTGCCAATATTTTGGAAAAAAAAGGATAAAAATAATTTGGGAGCAAGTCATGGATGTTGTCCATGTGTGAGCATATCAATGGATTGGAAATCATGGTAATATTATGCAGGTGGAAAAGAGACCAATCAACTATTAAACTGAATTAAACTGTGGCGCAGAATTAAACTGAATTTTGAGAGCAGATCAATGATGTCGTCAATCTGTGAGCCTATCACTAAACAGCTAGAAAGCATTGTGAGATTAACTAAATTGAATTGAAGTGAACTATGAGCTGTATCACTAGATTAAAATCACTGTAATATATAATGCATGAAGCAAAAGAGATCAACTAAACTGAACTGAGGTGAACTATGGCCCAGAACTAAACACATAACATTACAGAATGGAAACTGTGCCGGTTTGGATCTCTCAAGTTAGAGATAATAAGGCTATTAATTAAAACCTATTAAAGTTATTAAAACCTTACAAATCTTCTATGGAAAGCACTTAAAACCTTACGCAAAAAGAAAAGAAAGCTATTAAAACCTCACATAAATTCTATGGAAAGCTATTAAAACCTTACGCAAAAAGAAAAGGAAGCTACTATTGAACCATATCAAAATCGATTAACTCATGTCAAGAAAAGCAAAATCTAAGGATGTATAAAATGAAACAAATTCCTTCTCCCCCATGCGTCTGGCAATGGATAATTCTCTCATGAAAGCTCTGCCCTTCTCATCCGCCTGGCTGCCGGGGGATCGCTGGCCGGAGACGTGCCTCCGCCTGCCTCTGCTGCTGCTCCTCCTCCCAGTAACTCTCATTATCCTTCTCCTCTTCTTCCCCTCCTCCCCACCCCTGCCCCCGCCGCACCCCAACATCCCCTGCGGCGCCGCCCCCGCCGACGCCACCGCCGGCCGCTGGGTCCCGACCCCATCTCCCCCGCCGCCTCCCCTCTACAACCAGTCCTGCCCCTTCCACCGCAAAAGCTGGAACTGCCTCCGCAACGGCCGTCCACCGGTCGCCGCGTTCTCCTGGGCCCCCTCCCGCTGCGGCTCCGGCGCCGTCGTCCCGAGGGTCGACCCCGCCGCTTTCCTCGCGGCGGCCAGGGGGCGCCGGATCGGGTTCGTGGGGGACTCGCTGTCGGAGAACATGGCCATCGCGCTGCTCTGCGCGCTCCGGTCGGGCGACGCCGGCGTGCGGGACTGGAAGCGGCGCGGCGCGTGGCGGGGTGGTCACTTCCCCCGGGAGGACGTCGTCGTCGGGTACCACCGCGCCGTGCTCCTCGCCAAGTACACGTGAGTCCTACTACTGCCGTGTCTGCTAAGTGCTGCTCCTACTTTAGAGTCATACTTAGAAATTTGCATGCACACCGATCACTCGCAACTGCATGTCCACCAGTCCAACGCCCATGGGTTTGTGCGCAACTGCATGTTCATCGGCCACACGCAAATATGCATTGGGCATGTTAGTCATGCAACTGCATGTCCACCGACCGGGCGCAGCTGCAGTTGCACACAACTGCATGTCCACCTGCCATCGCAATTGCAGCTGCAAGCAGCAGGCTACGCGTAACTACATTTATGTTTTTTTTAATAAAATATAAATATCAAGAAAGAAAAAATAAGATGAGAAAATAAAATAAAAGTGAAACAACAAGAGAAAAAAAAACTAAAAATATATGCTAGGGTCACCTAAAAAAGACATAATAGTTAATTCTCATCAAGATGAGAGCTAACCACGACCATAGAATTATTTGGTGTCCATAGCTGCTTATAGGAATTCAATTTTCTTGGTTTAATTGTTTGTGATATGTATGTAAAATAGAGGATCCTCGGTTAATCACGGGCAGTTACTGTAATGTGAGATGTCGAAGCATGAGTAAACTATATGTAGTTTTGGGATATTCTCAGGAAATAATTCGGGAGATGCATATTTTTTGGGAAAGTAGTGGCTGAACCCCACCTCGGTGTACCCACGCAAAAAAACATACCAAAACATTTCGAAAAAATCTGAAATTTTGTGAAAATGATTATCAAAAAATGTTAGAGAGGCTTGCCAAGTTTGGTGGTCAAATGACATCCGAGGAGAACTGTAAAAAAACAAAATTACAAAATTTTGGTCAAACAGTGCACGTACATTTTGAGTAATTTTGTCTTTTTTGTATAGAGCTCCTCAGATGTCATTTGACCACGAATATTTGCAAGCCTCTCTAACATTTGTTGATGATCATTCTCACAAAGTTTCAGATTTTTTCAAATGTTTTGGTATGTTTTCTCACGTGGGTGCACCATGGGTGCACCAAGGGTGGTTGTACAAAAACCACTTTCATATTTTTTACCCTCTAGAAATCTGGATGAGTTGCACTTTTAGTTATTTTGGTTTGGATGATCTGTGCCTGGCTTCATGAATCATGATCATTGGTGGGCAAAGGACTGAAACTTAACTGAAATGTTGGTTCCACTCTCTGTGAAATCAGGAATTATTCCGTAGCAAATGGTGTTGTGACGCTGCATTGTTAATCTCTGCAGTGGTTGAGTACAATTCTGTAGTGTTGTCTGCTGAGCAGTGAATTCTGGCGCTATTGCTTTCGTTTTTCTTTTAGGTTGCAACACATGCTTTTGTTTTGTTTTGTTTTTTCTCTGAGATCTACACCCACGAAAATAGTTTCTGGACACAGAAGTATATTAATGAGTAAGAATACCTTTTTTGCCATTTCTACATTTTGATGAAGAAACTGAGATCTACCTATAGAAACATCCAAGCATTTTTATTGTCTGGCACATGGTTAGCTTTCATGATTTCTAAGTACATTTTATTATTTCGTCCTACTTTGATTGCGTGTGTTATTTTATATATCCATATGTTAAAGATGCACGAACAGTTTCGTCACTTTCCTGATGTATAAACTTCAATAATGTGGATGTTGATGCCGATAATTTAGAAGCTCATACTTGTTAGACTTAAGCAGACAGCATCTGACATTTCAACTGCAATACTGCATGCATTTGTGCTTTTAGACACAACAGAAGTGTATCCTTACTTTTATACTTTTATTGTACTTCCATAAAACTCACATGGCGATAACTAATGATACGATTATACGAAGGTGGCAGCCTGTAGAGAATTCTGAACCTCGGAAGGACGGAATAAAGGGAACTTACAGAGTTGATGTCGACATTCCTGCTGACGATTGGATAAATATCACCAAGTTTTATGACGTGCTCATTTTCAACACTGGACACTGGTAAGTGGTTAAGTTATTTACTCTATGCTTTTGTTATTTTCTTCCCCTCTTTTATGTGCAGGTAGCATAGGGTGAAATTTTGTTTCTTTAATTTCGTTCAAGGGCTACTGAGATTGCTCATGAGTTTTGTTTGTATCGAATTTTAACACTGCATATTCTCTATGTTGGAGACACTTGGAGACTGAGCCGTTTGTGTGTAGAAAGAGCTTCATTTCAGTCTTGAAATGTTATTTATTATGTGACATAATAACCCTGAGTTAAAAAGTGCCTAGTGATGTGTACTGAACTACATTTACTTTATCATGTGAAAGCTATATTCGCAGTTTGGTCATTGATTATCTCTCTATCAGGTGGGGTTCGTATAAATTCCCAAAAGAGACCCCCCTTGTTTTCTACCGAGGAGGAAAACCAATTGAGCCTCCACTCAGCATCTTTGATGGGCTGAAGGTAGCCCTCAAAAGTATGGGCTCCTACATCAAAAGGGAGGTCCCCGGTAAAACCCTGAAGCTGTGGCGCACACAGTCACCCAGGCACTTTGATGGAGGTGAATGGAATCACAACGGCAGCTGCGTGTCTAACAGGCTCCTACAACAACATGAGGTACCATTCGAGGGCCAAGCTTTTCATGATCTGACGTTTTCCACAAAATTTCGTTTCATGACCCCCCTAAAATCCTGTGCAGCTCGATTCCTGGTTCGATCCGAGGTTTGGGGGAGTGAACAAAGACGCGAGACTGGTGAACTCATTGCTCCAGGAAGCGCTAGTCGAGACGGACATCCAGCTGCTCAACCTGACCTACATGAGCGAGTTCCGCGCCGACGACCATCCGGCTGTCTGGCTCGAGAAGAAGGATGAGGCGGCTGTCTGGGGGCAGGACTGCATGCACTGGTGCCTGCCCGGCGTACCGGACACGTGGGTCGACATCTTGGCGGCAAGGATCTTGCTCTACTTCAAGCAGGGCAAAGGTTGATGCCGCGTCACATCGAAGCTCGGATTATGATCATGACTGCCCCGTGGATGTTCTGTTGTTACCAAGGGCATGCTGAGCTTGGTAATTGGAACAACATGAACCCAGATGTTCATCCTAAAGCTAAGTTAGGGAGAGATGAGATCATTCACCGGAGGGCGAGCTGACTTTGTCATACCAATTTTGGGGTTTTCCTTTCTATTTTTGAATACTATTTCATGATAATCTCTTGTATACTTCATTCATCATTAATATAAAGCGCTGTCGCTTCCCAAAATTTATCGTACCGCCAAGATTTTGTTCTTACACCCGTGGTACACAGACTTGGCATGTGAGAACACCAAATCAATTCCCACAACGTGTTTTCAACACCGCAAACTTGGCTTTCAAGAGCAGCACACACAGTCCAAATTTACAGCAGTGAAAGCATGTTACAAAAGTGCTCTCGCCTGCCAAGTTTATGTACCGCGCATTGTTTGCTCTTATATTTCACATTTTAGGCACTCTGCATTAATTTAGATTTTTACTTCATCTGTTTAACTGATTCATAATATGCTTCAGAAAGGAAGGTCAAGAATTAAAATCAACAAATCATAAGTTATAATGATGGCGCTCCCTGTCTGAGGTACACGAAAACTCATGAATCTGTTGAAACAAACTAAATATATTGTTTGGCAGGCATTTATCATGCCAAATAATTTCACAAGTTTTACCCACACAATGGAAACTTGTCATGAATAGTCTGTACGTGGGCTATGTTCAAAGCCCAGTAAGAATGAGCACAATATTCGTAGTCATTTTACACAACATTAGTAATCATGTGCGTGCAACATTTGTCCAATTTGATAGTATCTTTGAGGAGTTTGCCTCAACGTCTCCCACTAACCGACTCTCCCATGTCGGTACACGGATGTTGTCTAAAGTTGGCTGTTTGGGAATCTTATGGTTGTGGTTATTGCATCGGTTGCAAATATTTGCGCCCTCATTTCTTCACTCAAAGGATGTGGTGCGGGCTTGGGCTCAGCTTCTCATCACAGCAAGGTCCTGTGTCAAGAATAAGGTTGTCGTCCAAGGGGAAGTTGCTTCCCGTTTGCTGCATGAACATAGTACTTCACCACGCCCACCATATTCACAATTGGGCATGGGTTGATAAAATTGAAGGGGTAAAAAACAATTAAGGAATATTTTTACAAATATAATTTGTGCAATTAATGTTGTTCCAAGATCAATTGCAGTAAATGTCATCAATATCGTCCCTAAAAAAAGAGATTTTCTCCCATAATTCTCCCATAATCAAAGATTTTCTTCAATTGGGTTATTAGAACCTACATATGTGCTGCCAAAGTTCAGTTCAAAGTCCAAACTCATATCCTATGTATCTAAATAGTTGATCTCACTTGCATGATTTGAGTCAGTACGGTGAAGCATAGGATCGAGTGGATTGGCACCCAACAGGCCAGATTTTCCTATATTTGATGGGTAACTTTTTTATTTTCTGTGGGTGTTTGTACTGCTTTTTTTTCGAATGTCACTCAATGGTGGAGTGTTTGCTCCCAGAGCACCAAAGAGCAGGCCGCTGCTGCTGCCTACTTTGCATGGCACATTTTGAATGAGAAGAACCGGAGGGTTTTCAACACTAAGTCAACCTCGGCGAATGGTGTGGTTTCTTTTATCAAAGCTGACTTAGATTTCCTGAGACTAGCGTTTCAGTTTTGGACATGAAGTTTCTAAGTCCGAGCTCATATGAGCTTGGATGAACAATAAAAAAAATTCAAAATATTCTGAATTTTTTACTAACAAACACTGACAAAAGTTTCCAAAGCTTGCAAAATTTCATCGTGAAATGACATTTGTAGAAGCCATGGCTAAAAAAACAAAATCGATGCTCCAAAAATGTCATTTACAACAGCAGTGATTGTTATTTTTTGCCACGGCTTCTACAAATGTCGGTTCACGCTGAAATTTCGCAAGCGCCAAAAACTTTTGTCAATGTTGGTCACAACAAAAATTCAGAATTTTTTAGAAAAATTACAATATTTTCTGATTTTACTGTTCACCCGAGATTATTTAAGCTCGGGACTAGAAGAGTAATTTCACTTAGTTCTTCCCTTTTGTATAGGCATCGTTTTCGGACGACTGCGGGCCCCTTTGTGAATTTCTAATGTTTAATGAAAAGGCAGAGCACCTGCCGTTTGAGTAAAAAACATTTGCAAAATTCATTGATTAGAAAGAAGCATTATAAGAGCATCTCCTATAAAAGATGTAGATGTAAAAATACCTAGCTTTTGCATCTCCAGAGTCAAAAACACTTCTCCAGCAGATGATGTAGATGCAAAAAAATTACATCTCCTCCTCCCGAATATGTTAACTACAACACTTCGCGATGCAAATATACATCTCCACCTACAGGAGATGTATATTTGCCAGCCGTGCGCCAACCGTTGTTTCCTTTCACTTCCCTCCCTTCTTCCTCCCACCTCCCGCCACACCGCCGCCGCCGGCCCGCCCCCGCGCCAGATCTGACCCCGCCGACGCCGCGAATCGGCGGATTTTTCCTCCTCTTCTCCCCGCTGCCGATTCAGCCTCGTTGCCGCCCGATTTGTTGCCCCCGCTGCTCCTCCGCCGGCCCCACTCCGTCGCCGCCCCACCCCACCTCTGGCGGGGCGGAGTTTAGCGACGACGGCCGCCACTTTTGGCTAGGCACCTACCCCACTGTCCACGAGGCCACACGTGTCTACGACGTGGCGGTGTGGGGTGCCAGGAGGACGAAGAAGGACCTCAAGTTCCCGGAGATTCGAGACCCAGGCGGATGCGGAGTTGCTCGTGGCGGGGGGCATTTGCATGTAGGAGATCAGGATGAAGAAGACAAAGAAGAAGAGGCCCGCCATTGCCGTCAGTCCCGGCGATAGCGACGAGGCGGCGATGGCGAGATTCGTGCATGAGCATCCGGAGTATGGCAGGCCGATCAGGAGTTCTTCTGGAAGCACGACGCCGAGCAGAATAATAAGAAGGAGGAGGACGACGAGGCCGGCCCCTCGACGATGATCCCCGTTGAGTCCTCGGAGGAGGACTGGGATGACTCGGAGGAGGAGGAAGAGGGCTTTGACGGCCCGGACAAGGATGAGTTCTGGGAGCAGTTCGAGAGCTCCGATGTCTAGGAGTAGTTTTATCTTAGGTGTAGTTCAAGTAGTAGTAGTTCGAACTAGTAGTAGTAGTAGTAGTAGTAGTAGTAGTAGTAGTAGTAGTACACCTCGAAGTAGTAGTAGATGAATGCAGTACCTCGAACTAGTAGTAGTTGAACTAGTGCTATGTTTTTATTAATTAGAACTATGTTTAATTATGTTTGAAATGAAGTAGTAGTTGAATTTGCTATGTCTGAAGTATAGGTTTCAAATGAAGTAGTAGTTGAAGTATAGGTTTACATCTCCATTGGCATCTTCTATTGGAGTTGCGGTTTTACATCTTCAATATATATGTAAATTCTTACATCTCCTGTTTTACATCTTCAAATTTGCATCATCTATTAAAAATGCTCTAAGAACACACCAAGAGGAGGAAGGCACCGCAGAAAGGTAGGGCAAAAAGAAAAGAAAGAAAAGGACCCTGCTGGCAGCATCACAATCCCAATGCAAGCTCACCCTCAAACATGCACACCATCGGAATTCATTGTCGCGATCTCCAAGGTGACGCCTAGGTCTTTACATTTACGATCGGGACAGCTAGAAGACATCTTGTGTCCTTTCAGTAGGGTGGATGAACTGTAAATAGATAGTACTGCATGTGTCCATAGCTGCTATGGGAATTGAACTTGCTTGATTTGTTTGTCATACATGAATGTAAAAGAGAGGATCCTTGGTAGCGTCGCAAAATGAGTGTGCAATACTAGTAGTTTTGCGATATTCTTAGAAGATGATTTGGGCGACGCATTTTTTTTTACCCTCTAGAAATCTGGATGAGTTGCACGTATAGTTATTTGGTTTGGAAGAGTTGTGCTTGTCTTTAGGAATCATATCATTATTGTGTGAGGGACTGAAACTTAACTGTAATTGTGGTTCTGCTCTCTTTGAGAAATCAGGAATCATTCTATAGCAAATGGTGTTGTGTGCTACATGGCTAACCTCTTGTCACAACCAGTTGCCATGGCGATCGATGGGCGTGAGCAGAGGAGGATAAGGCACTTGTGGAGAGTGGTCACTGGAGAGGTAGGGTATCAAGACGAGAGGAAGAAGCCAGACGAGAGGTCGAAGGAAGAACACGGTTCGGTTCCTTTCCTCCTCTGTTGCGGCATCGCTGCTTTTGTAGCTGCATGTCTGGTCGGCTGACCCATGTACATGTAACCCACGTCCCATTAGCATCTGGCCTAATCCGGTGGTAGGTGCGGGTGTTACACTACCGCCCCCAGAAAACATTACTAGTACTCTGTCGCTTCCACATCCTCGTAGAACTCCGTATCCCAGTTCAGATGTCCGACAACTATAATAGTTCCTCAACAACAGCTTCAAACATCCACCAGGATCACATGCCATTCCATCAGGTTTGGAGTTGCTGCACAGATGGAAGTAGCAACTAGATTCGTCTGCTTCTGGTTCCACTGTACCCAGCTGCCTACAATCATCTCACAGGGTTCAGACCCGGCAAATTGAAAAACAGGGCCACCTGGATCCCAAAGGAGCTGCTGGTACATGGCCGCATTTCCAGTTCTTAGAACCAAACCACAATTATGCTTCTGCACATGAGTTTTGGTTAGCTGGTAAAGATTATACCCAGAGAATAAACCAGAATCTAACCCTCTTTCTCCTAGATCTAAACAGAGGATAAAATGCATTTCAGGTGAACTAAACGAAATCTGGAGGAGGGAAGAGATCAACTCCAGACAGAGATCCAGAGATAGAGACGTTCTGGAAGGAGAGCAAAACACACAGTATTTTCAGGCGGTGGCTAACCAAAAAAGAAGGAAGAAGCAGATACTGATGCTGGAAAGTGAAGATGGAATGGTTACAGACACTCCAGGTATTTTGAAAATTGTGTGGATTTTTATCGCAAGCTTTTTGGTTTCCAGGATAGACTAGATATTAATCTAAGCGATGATTTCTGGGACCATAGTAGTAAAGTTACGGATGCTCATAATGCTAGGCTTGATGCTCCCTTCTCTGAAAAAGAGATTAAGGATGCTGTTTTTGGCTCATATGCTGAAGGTGCTCCGGGTCCTGATGGGTTCCTTTTTTGTTTTATCAACAATTCTGGGAGGTCATCAAAGATGATATTTTTTCTTTATTTAGAGATTGGGAGAAGGGGGAATTGGATCTTTATAGATTAAATTTCTCCCTACTTACTTTGGTTCCTAAAGAAAATGAGGCTGTGAAGCTGGAAAAATTTAGACCTTTACCTATGACTAATTGTAGCTTCAATTTTTTTTCTAAATGCACTAGTAATAGATTTGGTCATGTGTGTGATGATATTATTGCCCAGAATCAAGCTGCTTTTATTAAAGGCAGGTTTATTGCGTAAATCATAGTAGCTGCTCATGAAATTATTCATTCGGCTGCTAAGAATAATAAACCAGGCTTTGTGTTTAAGCTAGACTATGAGAAAGCTTATGACAAAATTAATAGAGAATTTTTGCTTGAGGTTATACACAAAAGGGGCTTTAGCTCTAAGTGGATGAGCAAGATTAAGTCTCTATTAAATAAAGGTTCTGTTGGGGTCAGGATAAATGACACCAACAGTGATTTCTTTCTGGTTGGTAAAGGGGTTAGACAGGGCGATCCAGCCTCCCCTCTATTGTTCAATATAGTTGCAGATGTCTTTACTAGAATACTAGTTAAGGCAGCTGGAAATAACTATATTTCTGGTATTTTTTTCTCCTGACACACCTGCTGGAGTGGTCAGTATGCAATATGCAGATGACACACTTTTGTTCTTGGATGATAAACTAGAGAATGCTAAGCATCTCAAGTGGTTGTTATCATGTTTTGAGCAGATGTCAGGGATGAGGATTAATTTTCATAAATGTGACTTGGTTCCTATTAATATAGAACATGATGAGGCTGTTAAATTTGCCCAGTGCTTTGGATGTAAAATTGGGGCCTTCCCAATTAAGTATTTAGGATCCCCCCTGCACCACTCTAAAATTAGGAGAGAGGACTTGTAGCCTGTGATTGATAAGATCATTAAAAGAGGGGCTGGATGGAGAGGAAGACTACTATCTTATGGCAAAAGGCTTATCCTAGTTCAAGACTGTTTAGCCAGCATCCCCTCTTACCTGATGGGGATAATTAAATTCCCTAAATGGGCTTTAAATATGATCAACTCCCAACTGTCCCATTGCTTTTGGGATAACTATGAGGGACACCACAAGTACCACTTGGCTGCTTGGGGGGGCTGTTGCTCTTAGGAGGGAGTATGGTGGTTTGGGCATAACCAACCTAGCTGATTTTAATCTCTATATGCTAGCCTCCTAGGTCAAAAGATATGCCTTGGGAGATGGTAAGATCTGGAAACAAATTATTGATGATAAGTATGATACCCACAATCCCAACATTTTCAGTTGTACCACGGATGGTGCTTCCCCATTCTGGAAAAATGTTATATGGGCTGCTAGAGCAGCCAATATTGGATAGTCCTGGAAGGTGGGTAATGGAGAGTCTATTAGATTATGTGAGGATAAATGGTGTGGCCAAGTTAGTCTGGCCACCCAGTTCTGGGATCTATACAATATTGCTATTGAGCATAATGCGACTGTTGCAAGTGTGTGGGATGGAACTAACCTGCAAATTAATTTCAGGAGATGTTTCTCTCGGGACATGATGCAGTCCTGGAATGCACTGTTTGAGTGCATTAAAAATGTTCGTCTTTTGAGTGGTGCTGATACGTTAGTTTGGGACTATGAGGCTAATGGTATTTACTCAGTTAGTTCTTTGTATAAGATAGTTAATTTTAGAGGGGTTATTCCTGGGAATGGGCCTAAAGTGTGGGAAGTTAAAATCCCACCTAGGCTCCAGATTTTTATTTGGCTAGCTTTTAATAATAAGCTGCTCACTAGAGACAATCTCAAAAAGAGACATCATGTATATGACCTCTCCTGTCTGTTTTGTGCTGAGCATGAAACCGGGAGGCATCTATTTTTTGAGTGTGTGGTTGCGAAGGAGATCTGGAGAAATATTAATGAACTAACCGATACGGCTAATATTACTGATATTACCTCCATGATAGATTGGTGGCATAGTAATTCGAATACTTCTCTTAAGATTTACCAGGCTGCAGCTATGTGGACCTTATGGAAACTTTGCAATGACATGTATTTTGGTCGCGTTATGTGGTCTGATATGCAGGGGGTGTGGAGAAAGATGGCGGCTATGTTGTCTGCGTGGGAAATCCTATACTCAGGGCCTGTCAAAGACAGAGTGAGATGGCTGGTGGCAAGACTGGAACAAAAGATAAGAGAGCCTCCTCTGCTTATGTGGCCGGACCCTGGTTAGGACAGAGTTGCTGCAATGTGATGATCCCTGAGCCTATTGGGCAAGATGAACGCGAAGGGCATCCTCTTCCAACACTGGTGGCCCGCGCTACATGGCCGGTGAGCCTGAAGAAGATGATGTAACACCATATGTGGTGTTTTTATTATGTGTAATGTTCAGGCGATAACATATTTGTAAGCCGTGAGTGTGCGTCCCTGTGGACCTTTTATTTCCTGTTTTAGTTTTGCTATTAGAGGAGTAGTATGAAGAGGATATCCTCTTTAGCTACTGTTTGATCGAGACTTGGGAGTGATGTAAAACTGATGTTGGACTGGTTTCATTGATCAATGCAATGGAGCCGGGGCTCTCGAGCCCTTTTCCTCTAAAATAAATAAACCGCTGCACTTCAGAAGGATTATGTATCAAAAATGTCTTGAATCAGTTCCGGTGTTGCTGAGCATGTAGAATCACTGGTGGAGCTATATGCAAACCTGAGGGGGCCGATGCCCCCCTCCCCCTAGCCATAGGAAAATTACTGAATGAATTTTTTAGGGGCCTAAATTCGTCCCCCCAAAGCTTCATATTTTCTATTCCGCCCACCCCCGCATCCCGTGCTAGCTCCGCCACTTTGTAGAATGTCTGGACAACTAATACAAACAACACCTCCAGGGTCCCATGGCAAGGTTGAACTCACATCATGGTCAACAGATTGGAAGAAACCCATGAAGTATCTGATGAAAATAGTGTTGCACCTAGAACCACTCCATCTCTGTTTAGGTCTAAAACAAATACGGCCCTGCGTGCCATTGCATCCATAACTGGAGGCATTTTGTGGCATATTTGCAAGTAAGAAATAAGTACCTTCCACACTACCACTCGATGGGAGTTTATCAGGAAACACTTGATGAGAAGGAGGTACACTTAGGTCCAGATCGAACTGAAGAAAAAATGACCCGCCGCCAACTGCAGTTTGCATCAGGTCGGCCATACATATGTTACAACTTAAAGTCCATGTCCTTGACACCGCATGAGTGAGCACCGGATCAGCACTGTCCCCATTGCAAACTACATCCTACTTAGATTCTACAACCATCTCTAGGAAAAGTGAAGACCCACAAACATGAGAGTTCCCCTGCACAACGTAACGGAGGATGTCTCTCGCTCTCGCTCCCCCTTCCCTTGCCTGCGCTCCGAGCATGTGGTCGCCGACGCCCCGTCACTTCATCCCTCCTCCCTGGCCTCTATTTCTCTCTCTACTTCTCCCCTGCACCCTGCTTTCTGCCATGTCGTTGCCGGCGCGATTGGTTCTCTCGTCGGTGCGTGCGAATTGCTTTTAGCCTCTGGACGGGAACTGGTTTGACCCGGGGTCAGAGTGTGGCGACGTTTCTCCGGGGGCGGGGCGGCTGGTGGTTCCTTCCCTGCGGGTGCGGAAACTGGTGAGGGGCGGGAGTGGGAGGAGCACGGAGGGGGGAGGGTGGCAATGGAGGTTGCGGAGGGCTCGCCGCCATGAGGATCGAGATCGGGTCCACGCCACGCACAAGTGGTAGCGAAGGGGAGGAAGGAGTCGGAGGATGACCACATCGGGTATGCATGCGAGGTGTTTGTGATAATGCTAGAGAGAGAATAGAAGGAAGAAGACCAAGTTCAAAGGGTCTAGGTGGTTTATTTATTTTTTGCCAATTTAGCCAGGTGTGTGAGCCCGGCCAAATGGTGATGTCATCAAAGTCACTAGAGTTTTCTGTTAGTGTTTTTTGCCACCGTCAGAAATTCGGGTTCGATGCAAAATGTCACGAATCATAAAGTGATGGTTTTTCACTAATCGTGACGACACAAATGTGGTAGTTTTGTGCATTTAACTCTGCAAGCTGATGTTGTCCTTATTGGGTTAAGTCAAGTGTGTAATGCATGCGTAAATAAACACAGATTTTTTATCCAATACTGAAAGATCAAAACATGTGTACTCCCTCTGTAAATTAATATAAAAGCGTTTAGATCACTATTTAGTTATCTAAATGCTCTTATATTTGTTTTACAGAGGGAGTATTTGTGAACGAGTGGAACATACCTGAGCGATTTTTTGATAAAGGGAAAGCTCTGCCCAGCGGGAAAAAGAACAGAAAAATCTTTTCTTTCCCTTCTCTCCCTCGTCTCATCCGCCTCGCCGCCGGGGGATCGCCGGCCGGACCCCATCCCGCAATGCCGCGCCTCCGCCTGCCTCTGCTGCTCCTCCTCCCCGTCACCCTCACCATCTCCGTCCTCCTCTTCCTCTCTTCCTCCCCTCCCCCGCCCCCGCCACAGCCCCCCATCCCCTGCGGCGCCGCCCCCTCCGACGCCACCGCCGGCCGCTGGGTCCCGACCCCGTCTCCCCCGCCGCCTCCCCTCTACAGCCAGTCCTGCCCCTTCCACCGCAACGCCTGGAACTGCCTCCGCAACGGCCGTCGCCCCGTCGCCGCGCTCTCCTGGGCCCCCACTCGCTGCGGCGCCATCCCGAGGCTCGATCCCGCCGCGTTCCTCGCGGCGGCCAGGCGGCGCCGGATCGGGTTCGTGGGGGACTCTCTGTCGGAGAACCTGGTCGTCGCGCTGCTCTGCGCGCTCCGGTCCGGCGACGGCGGCGCGCGCAAGTGGAAGCGCCGCGGCGCGTGGCGGGGCGGGTACTTCCCCCGGGAGAACGTCGTCGTCGGGTACCACCGCGCCGTGCTGCTCGCCAAGTACACGTGAGTCCTACCACCATGTCTGCTCAGTGCTGCTCCATGATTCTTGTAGATTTCAACACAAGATCAATGCTTTATGTGAGAAACTTTGATTAGGATGAACTCTAGATCTATCTTGCTTAGGATAGTTGCATTTAGGATCCGGACAGCTAGAATGCATCTTTGTGTTTTCCTTAGTAGGGTGGATGAATTGTAGATGGATACAACTAGATGTGTCCATATATAGCTGCTTATAAGAATTCAGTTTGCTTGGTTTGTTTGTGATATGTGTATTGTAAAAGAGAGCAAGTTTGGTAAATCAGGGACAGTTACCGTGACAGGGGATGTCGCAAACATGAGTGTGCAATACCAGTACTTTTGAGATATTCTCGGAAGATAATTAGGGTGATGCATTTCTTTTAGTTTTGCCCTCTAGAAATCTGGATGAGTTGCACTTTTAGTTAATTGGTTTGGAAGATCTGTGGTTGGCTTCATGAATCATGATCATTGGTGTGTGAGGGACTCAAATTTAACTGTGGCGGTAGTTCTGCTCTCTTAGAGAAATCAGGAATTATTCCATAGCAAGTGCGTCATGGTGCTACATGCTTAATCTCTGCAGTGGTTGGCTGCTGAGTACAACTCTGTAGTTTTGCCTTCTGAACAGTGAATTCTTGTGCTATTGCTTTCGTTTTCATTGTAGGTTGCAACACATGCTCTTTACTCTCAGATCCACACAAGAAAAAGCATTTTCCAGATGCAGAAGTATATTAATGCAGAAGAATACATCTTTGTCAATTTTATGGAATTGGGATCTACCTATCGGAACATCCTTATAATTTGATTGCCTGCCACATCCTTTACTTTGATGATTTCTTTGTAGATGTTAGCATTTTATCCTACTGTTACTGCGTGTTTTATTTCCTATATCCATATGTTAGGAATGCATAGACAGTTCCGTTACTTTCGTGATGTATGAGCTTCAGTAATGTGGATTTTTGTATCAGTAATTTAAAAGATCATACTTATTAAACTTAAACTGATAGCATCTGACATTTCAACTGCAAAACTGCATGCATTTGTGCTTTTGTACACGAGCAGGACTATATGTTTTATATGATAAAATCTTAAAACTCACATGGTGATAACTAATGATACAAAGGTGGCAGCCTGTAGAGAATTCCAAACCTCAGAGTGATGGAATAATGGGAACTTACAGAGTTGATGTTGACATTCCTGCTGAGGATTGGGCAAATATCACCAACTTCTACGACGTACTCATTTTCAACACTGGACACTGGTAAGTATTTACTTGATGTTTTGTTACTGTGTGCATGCTAACATAGGGTGAAACTTTAATTTCGTTCAAGGGGTACTGAGTTTCTTCATGAGTTCCGTAAGATAATATTTAGTACTCCCTCTGTAAACTAATATAAGAGCGTTTAGAATACTGAAATAGTGATCTAAACGCTCTTATATTAGTTTACAGAGGAAGTAAGTGTTAACACTGCATATTCTCTATGTTGGAACTACTTGGAAACTGGGCTGTTTGTGTCTAGAAAAAGCCTTTTTCCTTTCAGTGTTGAAATGTTATTTCTTTTAAATTTCTGGGTATACTTTACCATTGTGAAATAAAAATCTTGTGTTAACTAGCATGGCTATGTGTATTGCTCTTATACATTTCTTCTATTTTGTGGCAACTATATTTGTAGTTTGGTTATGAGTCATGACTGTTTCTCATTATCAGGTGGGGTCCAGATAAGTTCCCAAAAGAGACTCCCCTTGTTTTCTACCGAGGAGGAAAACCAATCGAGCCTCCACTCGGCATCTTTGATGGACTGAAGGTAGTCCTCAAAAGTATGAGCTCGTACATCGAAAGGGAGGTCCCAAGTACAACAATGAAGCTGTGGCGCACACAATCACCCAGGCACTTTGATGGAGGCGAATGGGATCACAACGGCAGTTGCTTGTCTAAGAGGCTCCTCGAAGAACACGAGGTACCATTCTAGGTCCAAGCTTTTCATGATCTGACATTTTTCTCAAAAAAAAAATTTAGTCATGACCCCCCTAAAATCCTGTGCAGCTGGATTCTTGGTTCGATCCCAGGTTTGGGGGAGTCAACAAGGAAGCGAGATTAGTAAATTCAGTGATCGAGGAAGCTCTAGTCGGCACGGATATCCAGCTGCTCAACCTGACCTACATGAGCGAGTTCCGTGCCGACGCCCATCCAGCTATCTGGCTCGGGAAGAAGGACGCGGTGGCGGTCTGGGGGCAGGACTGCATGCACTGGTGCCTGCCCGGCGTACCAGACACGTGGGTTGACATCTTGGCCGCTCGGATCTTGCACTACTTCAAGCAGGGCGAAGGTTGACGCCATGTGCGCTGAAGTTCAGGCCTGTAAATTGTCTGCTGGAAGGAAGATAATGCTGAGCTCGGTGCTTGGAACGATACGAACCTGAATTTTCATCTGAAGGCGAGATGAGATCGTTCACTAGAGCGCCGCGAGCCGACTGCTGAGAATCTTGTTTTGAGAAACAATGCTGGTGTAGTTGGTCTGTCACATACTGATATTGGGATTGCGCTTTGGAACAAATTGCAGCCCTCACAATTCCAGACGTAAAACTGGACTGCAACTAGGCATCTCTCTGTAACTGTAAATGCGGCATATTTTTGAACGTGCGGCTCGGCTCACGGCCACTGAATGTTGAGTGTTGCATGATTATGTTCTTCAATTTTTGTTTCCCAATTTCTTAAAAGTGCAGCTGCACGATTTTGTATTAGCGGGCGCACACGCTATACGACAAGGGATCACGCGCTCTTGTCATTTGTCCTTTTCTTTCTCCAGCTCAGCAACACCCCACAACATCCCACGTGCGCATTTAATTTACATTTTCAAAATTCAAAAAGCTATAACTTTTGAACCAATCATCAAAATTAAGATTTGCTCTCACCATTAGGTTCTCCGCGACGAGCTCTTCAAGACTAGATCTCATATGAGTATGTTTCGACTAACTTTTTTTACGAGCAACTTTGGATGAAAGGGAAGCAACTTTAATGCTATAGGAAAGCAACTTCCTGTTAGTCTACGTTGGATGACTGCCTATCATCTAAAATTTCTTCGAAGTTGGCTACAATGACTACCAAGTTAACTAACTTCACCTCTAAGTTCCCCACCGAAACTAGCTTCGCCTCTAAGTTGATAGTCTTGTAGGCAACTTAGGTTTTCGAGGAAGGATAACATTATCCTAAGTTGCCTTTCATGACTGAGGAGTAGCTTAACATCATACTTAGTTGCATAAAATGATTTTTGGATGATAAGCAACTTAGTTTCATAGATAGACAACTTAGCAACATTAATGGGCAACTTTTCCATGTATTCTGGGCAACTGAAATAATAATTATAGGCAACTACACATCACCAGTAGGCAACTTCATTGTGTTTGTGGACAACTTAGACAAAAAATGATAAGCAACTTCACAATATTGTAGGCAACCGAGCATCAATGGTAGACAACTACTTACCAATATCAAGCAACTCGGCATCAATGGTAGGCAATTTCATATTATTTATAGGAAACCGAGCAGCAATGACAAGCAACTAATTACCAATAGCAGGCAACTAGGCATCAATGGTAGGCAATTTCATAGTATTTCTAGGCAACTGAGCAGCAACGGCAGGCAACTAATTACCAATAGCAGGCAACTAGGCATCAGTGGTAGGCAATTTCATAGTATTTATAGGCAACTGAGCATCAAACGTAAGCGATTGAGCAGCAACGATAGGCAAGTTGGGATAATGTTAGCAAAATTCACATGTACACATAGTGCATTGAAGTTGCTTGCATGTAGCACTAAAGGCGCCTCATGTTTCATGTAATTTTCTCGTTTTTACGTAAACTAACCTAATAGGCGGTTCCACTAGACCAAAAATCGAAGTTTGCTTCCCTATAGTGCTACTTAAAGATGAAGCTAGTCAATTGGTAGTCGTGTAACAAACTTCGAAGGACTCCTCGTCGATAGGTGGTTATACTATGCAAAAAAAAGGAGTTGCTTTCCTATAACACTGACGTTGCCTTCATTGCATCCAAAGTTGCTCTAAAAAAACTTTGTCAATATATGTGATCTAGTTTTGAAGAACTCGTCACGAGAAACCCAGTGATGGAAACGGATCTAAATTATGAAGCTCAAATCAATAGTTATAGCTTTAAAAAAAATAATACCCCAAATAAATGCATGTGCACTTTTGACTGAGATAGCGTTCGGTTTGAGGATTATGTACTTTCATTTTTTAACAGACTAGGATGATGTGGCACAACAGTTTCCTTATATGGAGGGTATGCTCGAGCATTCCATCCAGCGCCCGCACGCTCCCTATCCACGTCCTTTTTGTTTCTCTCGTTTACCTCTGACACTGCAGTCATGCTTTCTAATAAGCGGTGTAGTCCGAAGGGCCTAAAAAACTTACGCATATTGCAAAAGAAACAAACACGAATTAGCACCATTGGAATGCATGCATGAAAAAAATTCCGAAATGCGTTGCAGCGCTGTGTCAAGTCTAAAGTCTCTTTGGATTAGAATTTCATTCCTAGTGGTGGCAATGGTGGCTAAGAATGATGCTTCCCCGACTCTGGTCCAACTTGTGTTGGCATAGACCTGTGGTTGGATGGTTAGAAGGACAATAGTATTTTTTGCCCACCAGAGTTTATGTCTCAGACTTAACATTGGTGCTCGCATTTTTTGGATTTATTTCAGACCTTCCAGCGAGTTGCTGGCATTTTTTTTGGATTTATTTCAGCCATTCTAGCGATGTGCATCCAGTAGAAGGAGACGTTCTCATCGACTACGAAGGCGTCTGTGACGACTTCGTCAATCTCAAGATGACGTGCCAGCTCAGTCTCTTAGAGGTGTTCATAGGGGTAGGGTGTGCGTGCGTGCATTCATAGGGATAAGAATATCTCTGTTTGTATGAGCATTTGCGTCTGTACTATGTTAAAAAAACTCGTGGCGGCATAGAGGGTGGGGGATTGTCTTATCGCTGCTTTTTATGGAGCGGGGGATCTGGTTGCATCTTTATGTTATATAAGGGTGGTCGCTGAAGGTGTCTTATGGCGGAGTGGATAACGCCGTTTCGTGTTTTGGTTCTCTGGCTCGTTCTCCGATCAGTGACGTCTGACCAGTTTTGAGTTTGTTAGGTTACGTCTCCCTTGATCTATGTGGTTGGATGGTGTTTCAAAGGTCCAGAAGCGGTGTTGAGCTTTGCTCATGGCATACCGCCGACATGGAGACCCGAAGCAACGTCAAGGACAGAAGCTTGAAAAAATAAGGCCGGACATTTCGACCAATAGCTAACCAATATCCGACTCTTAATAGAAGGTTGAAGCCCTCAGTAGGACACCGCTCAGAATTTCATATCCATGTCTGACCTAATGTCCGACCAATATTCAACTCTTAACAGAAGGTTGTAGGTTTTCTCTCTCCGAGCCAGGCTAGAGGTTTTGACTTGTTGGACGAGATTTTGAGTCATTTCCTTGTGTATAGAATGTGAAATTGATTTAGAAAGGTAAGCAAGTAAAAGTGAAATTGATTCAGAAGGTAAGTAAGTTAAGCCGATTTTGTAATGACTTCCTCATTCCTGCCCGTGGTTTACCCATATTTTGAGCAGAAATTTGATACTATGCGGACGAGATTTTAATGTACGGAGTAAGTAAGTTAAAGTGAAATTGATTCAGAAGGTAAGTAAGTTAAGCCGATTGATTATCATACGGGAAAGGTTGGACGAAGGTGGTGTTGGGAATCGTAGCATAATTTTAAAATTTTCCTACGCTCACCAAGATGCATCTATGGAGTCTACTAGCAACGAGGGGAAAGGAGTGCATCTACATACCATTGTAGATCGCGAGCGGAAGCGTTCCAATGAACGTGGATGACGGAGTCGTACTCGCCGTGATCCAAACCACCGATGACCGAGTGCCGAACGGACGGCACCTCCGCGTTCAACACACGTACGGTGCAGCGACGTCTCCTCCTTCTTGATCCAGCAAGGGGGGAGGAGAGGTTGATGGAGATCCAACAGCACGACGGCGTGGTGGTGGATGTAGCGGGTCTCCGGCAGGGCTTCGCCGAGCTTCTGCGAGAGAGAGAGAGGTGTTGCAGGGGAGGAGGGAGGCGCCCAAGGCTGTAGGTTGCTGCCCTCCCTCCCCCCCTTTATATAGGCCCCTGGGGGGTGCGCCAGCCCTGGGAGATGGGATCTCCAAGGGGGGGCGGCGGCCAAGGGGGGAAGGGGTTGCCTTGCCCCCCAAGGCAAGGGGGAAGCTCCCCCCCCTAGGGTTCCCAACCCTAGGCGCATGGGGGGAGGCCCAAGGGGGGCGCCCCAGCCCACTAAGGGCTGGTTCCCTTCCACTTTCAGCCCACGGGGCCCTCCGGGATAGGTGGCCCCACCCGGTGGACCCCCGGGACCCTTCCGGTGGTCCCGGTACAATACCGGTAACCCCCGAAACTTTCCCGGTGGCCGAAACTTGACTTCCTATATATAATTCTTCACCTCCGGACCATTCCGGAACCTCTCGTGACGTCCGGGATCTCATCCGGGACTCCGAACAACTTTCGGGTTTCCGCATACATATATCTCTACAACCCTAGCGTCACCGGACCTTAAGTGTGTAGACCCTACGGGTTCGGGAGACATGCAGACATGACCGAGACGCCTCTCCGGTCAATAACCAACAGCGGGATCTGGATACCCATGTTGGCTCCCACATGTTCCACGATGATCTCATCGGATGAACCACGGTGTCGAGGATTCAATCAATCCGTATGCAATTCCCTTTGTCAATCGGTATGTTACTTGCCCGAGATTCGATCGTCGGTATCCCAATACCTTGTTCAATCTCGTTACCGGCAAGTCTCTTTACTCGTACCGCAATGCATGATCCCGTGACTAACGCCTTAGTCACATTGAGCTCATTATGATGATGCATTACCGAGTGGGCCCAGAGATACCTCTCCGTCACACGGAGTGACAAATCCCAGTCTCGATCCGTGCCAACCCAACAGACACTTTCGGAGATACCCGTAGTGCACCTTTATAGTCACCCAGTTACGTTGTGACGTTTGGCACACCCAAAGCACTCCTACGGTATCCGGGAGTTGCACGATCTCATGGTCTAAGGAAAAGATACTTGACATTGGAAAAGCTCTAGCAAACGAAACTACACGATCTTTTATGCTATGCTTAGGATTGGGTCTTGTCCATCACATCATTCTCCTAATGATGTGATCCCGTTATCAATGACATCCAATGTCCATAGTCAGGAAACCATGACTATCTGTTGATCAACGAGCTAGTCAACTAGAGGCTTACTAGGGACACGTTGTGGTCTATGTATTCACACATGTATTACGATTTCCGGACAATACAATTATAGCATGAATAATAGACAATTACCATGAACAAAGAAATATAATAATAACCATTTATTATTGCCTCTAGGGCATATTTCCAACAGTCTCCCACTTGCACTAGAGTCAATAATCTAGTTACATTGTGATGAATCGAACACCCATTGCGTCCTGGTGTTGATCATGTTTTGCCCTAGGGAGAGGTTTAGTCAACGGATCTGCTACATTCAGGTCCGTATGTACTTTACAAATATCTATGTCTCCATTTTGAACACTTTCACGAATGGAGTTGAAGCGACGCTTGATATGCCTGGTCTTCCTGTGAAACCTGGGCTCCTTCGCAAGGGCAATAGCTCCAGTGTTGTCACAGAAGAGAGTCATCGGGCCCGACGCATTGGGAATCACCCCTAGGTCGGTAATGAACTCCTTCATCCAGACTGCTTCCTGTGCTGCCTCCGAGGCTGCCATGTACTCCGCTTCACATGTAGATCCCGCCACGACGCTTTGCTTGCAACTGCACCAGCTTACTGCTCCTCCATTCAAAATATACACGTATCCGGTCTGTGACTTCGAGTCATCCAGATCTGTGTCGAAGCTAGCGTCGACGTAACCCTTTACGACGAGCTCTTCGTCACCTCCATAAACGAGAAACATATCCTTAGTCCTCTTCAGGTACTTCAGGATATTCTTGACCGCTGTCCAGTGTTCCTTGCCGGGATTACTTTGGTACCTTCCTACCAAACTTACGGCAAGGTTTACATCAGGTCTGGTACACAGCATGGCATACATAATAGACCCTATGGCCGAGGCATAGGGGATGACACTCATCTCTTCTATATCTTCTGCCGTGGTCGGGCATTGAGCCGTGCTCAATTGCACACCTTGCAATACAGGCAAGAACCCCTTCTTGGACTGATCCATATTGAACTTCTTCAATATCTTGTCAAGGTATGTACTCTGTGAAAGACCAATGAGGCGTCTTGATCTATCTCTATAGATCTTGATGCCTAATATATAAGCAGCTTCTCCAAGGTCCTTCATTGAAAAACACTTATTCAAATAGGCCTTTATACTTTCCAAGAATTCTATATCATTTCCCATCAATAGTATGTCATCCACATATAATATGAGAAATGCTACAGAGCTCCCACTCACTTTCTTGTAAACACAGGCTTCTCCATAAGTCTGTGTAAACCCAAACGCTTTGATCATCTCATCAAAGCGAATGTTCCAACTCCGAGATGCTTGCACCAGCCCATAGATTGAGCGCTGGAGCTTGCATACTTTGTTAGCATTCTTAGGATCGACAAAACCTTCCGGCTGCATCATATACAACTCTTCCTTAAGGAAGCCGTTAAGGAATGCCGTTTTGACGTCCATCTGCCATATCTCATAATCATAGTATGCGGCAATTGCTAACATGATTCGGACGGACTTCAGCTTCGCTACGGGTGAGAAAGTCTCATCGTAGTCAACCCCTTGAACTTGTCGATAACCCTTAGCGACAAGTCGAGCTTTGTAGATGGTCACATTACCATCCGCGTCCGTCTTCTTCTTAAAGATCCATTTGTTTTCTATGGCTCGCCGCTCATCGGGCAAGTCAGTCAAAGTCCATACTTTGTTTTCATACATGGATTCTATCTCGGATTTCATGGCTTCTAGCCATTTGTCGGAATCCGGGCCCGCCATCGCTTCTTCATAGTTCGAAGGTTCACCGTTGTCTAACAACATGATTTCCAGGACAGGGTTGCCGTACCACTCTGGTGCGGAACGTGTCCTTGTGGACCTACGAAGTTCAGTAACTTGATCTGAAGCTTCATGATCATCATCATTAACTTCCTCCCCAGTCGGTGTAGGCACCACAGGAACATTTTCCCGCGCTGCGCTACTTTCCGGTTCGGAAGGGGTGACTATCACCTCATCAAGTTCCACTTTCCTCCCACTCAATTCTTTCGAGAGAAACTCCTTCTCTAGAAAGGACCCGTTCTTGGCAACGAAGATCTTGCCTTCGGATCTGAGGTAGAAGGTATACCCAATAGTTTCCTTAGGGTATCCTATGAAGACGCATTTTTCCGATTTGGGTTCGAGCTTTTCAGGTTGAAGTTTCTTGACATAAGCATCGCATCCCCAAACTTTTAGAAACGACAGCTTAGGTTTCTTCCCAAACCATAATTCATACGGTGTCGTCTCAACGGATTTCGACGGAGCCCTATTTAAAGTGAATGCGGCAGTCTCTAAAGCATAACCCCAAAATGAGAGCGGTAAATCGGTAAGAGACATCATAGATCGCACCATATCCAATAGAGTGCGATTACGACGTTCGGACACACCATTTCTCTGAGGTGTTCCAGGCGGCGTGAGTTGTGAAACTATTCCACATTTCCTTAAGTGTGTACCAAATTCGTGACTTAAATATTCTCCACCACGATCTGATCGTAAGAATTTTATTTTCCTGTCACGTTGATTCTCAACCTCACTCTGAAATTCCTTGAACTTTTCAAAGGTTTCAGACTTGTGTTTCATTAGGTAGACATACCCATATCTACTTAAATCATCAGTGAGAGTGAGAACATAACGATATCCTCCGCGAGCCTCAACACTCATTGGACCACACACATCGGTATGTATGATTTCCAATAAGTTGGTTGCTCGCTCCATTGTTCCGGAGAACGGAGTCTTGGTCATCTTACCCATGAGGCATGGTTCGCACGTGTCAAATGATTCGTAATCAAGAGACTCCAAAAGTCCATCTGCATGGAGCTTCTTCATGCGCTTGACACCAATGTGACCAAGGCGGCAGTGCCACAAGTATGTGGGACTATCGTTATCAACTTTACATCTTTTGGTATTCACACTATGAACATGTGTAACATCACGTTCGAGATTCATCAAAAATAAACCATTGACCAGCGGGGCATGACCATAAAACATATCTCTCAAATAAATAGAACAACCATTATTCTCGGATTTAAATGAGTAGCCATCTCGAATTAAACGAGATCCAGATACAATGTTCATGCTCAAAGCTGGCACTAAATAACAATTATTGAGGTTTAAAACTAATCCCGTGGGTAGATGCAGAGGTAGCGTGCCGACGGCGATCACATCGACCTTGGAACCATTCCCGACGCGCATCGTCACCTCGTCCTTTGCCAGTCTCCGTTTATTCCGTAGTTCCTGTTTTGAGTTACAAATATGAGCAACCGCACCGGTATCAAATACCCAGGAGCTACTACGAGTACTGGTAAGGTACACATCAATTACTTGTATATCACATATACCTTGGGTGTTGCCGGCCTTCTTCTTGTCCGCTAAATATTTGGGGCAGTTCCGCTTCCAGTGACCACTTCCCTTGCAATAAAAGCACTCAGTCCCGGGCTTGGGTCCATTCTTTGACTTCTTCCCAGTAACTGGTTTACCGGGCGCGGCAACTCCCTTGCCGTCCTTCTTGAAGTTCTTCTTACCCTTGCCCTTCTTGAACTTGGTGGTTTTATTCACCATCAACACTTGATGTTCTTTTCTGATCTCCCCTTCCGCTGATTTCAGCATTGAATATACCTCGGGAATGGTCTTTTCCATCCCCTGCATATTGTAGTTCATCACAAAGCTCTTGTAGCTTGGTGGAAGCGACTGGAGGATTCTGTCAATGACCGCGTCATCCGGGAGATTAACTCCCAGCTGAGACAAGCGGTTGTGCAACCCAGACATTCTGAGTATGTGCTCACTAACAGAACTGTTCTCCTCCATTTTACAGCTGAAGAACTTGTCGGAGACATCATATCTCTCGACCCGGGCATGAGCTTGAAAAACCAGTTTCAGCTCCTCGAACATCTCATATGCTCCATGTTTCTCAAAACGCTTTTGGAGACCCGGTTCTAAGCTGTAAAGCATGCCGCACTGAACGAGGGAGTAATCATCAGCACGTGATTGCCAAGCGTTCATAACGTCTTGGTTCTGTGGGATTGGTGCATCACCTAGCGGTGCTTCTAAGACATAATCTTTCTTGGCTACTATGAGGATGAGCCTCAGGTTCCGGACCCAGTCCGTATAGTTGCTGCCATCATCTTTCAGCTTGGTTTTCTCTAGGAACGCGTTGAAATTGAGGACAACGTTGGCCATTTGATCTACAAGACATAGTGTAAAGATTTTAGACTAAGTTCATGATAATTGAGTTCATCTAATCAAATTATTTAATGAACTCCCACTCAGATAGACATCCCTCTAGTCATCTAAGTGAAACATGATCCGAGTTTAACTAGGCCGTGTCCGATCATCACGTGAGACGGACTAGTCAAGATCGGTGAACATCTCCATGTTGATCGTATCTTCTATACGACTCATGCTCGACCTTTCGGTCCTCCGTGTTCCGAGGCCATGTCTGTACATGCTAGGCTCGTCAAGTCAACCTAAGTGTATTGCGTGTGTTCCGAGGCCATGTCTGTACATGCTAGGCTCGTCAACACCCGTTGTATTCGAACGTTAGAATCTATCACACCCGATCATCACGTGGTGCTTCGAAACAACGAACCTTCGCAACGGTGCACAGTTAGGGTGAACACTTTCTTGAAATTATTATAAGGGATCATCCTACTTGCTACCGTCGTTCTAAGCAAATAAGATGCAAAAACATGATAAACATCACATGCAATCAAATAGTGACATGATATGGCCAATATCATCATGCTCCTTTGATCTCCATCTTCGGGGCACCATGATCATCTTTGTCACCGGCATGACACCATGATCTCCATCATCATGATCTCCATCATTGTGTCTTCATGAAGTCGTCACGCCAACGATTACTTCTACTTCTATGGCTAACGCGTTTAGCAACAAAGTAAAGTAATTTACATGGCGTTATTCAATGACACGCAGGTCATACAAAATAATAAAGACAACTCCTATGGCTCCTGCCGGTTGTCATACTCATCGACATGCAAGTCGTGATTCCTATTACAAGAATATGATCAATCTCATACATCACATATATCATTCATCACATCTTCTGGCCATATCACATCACATAGCACTTGCTGCAAAAACAAGTTAGACGTCCTCTAATTGTTGTTGCAAGTTTTTACGTGGTTTGTAGGTTTCTAGCAAGAACGTTTCTTACCTACGTATGACCACAACGTGATTTGCCAATTTCTATTTACCCTTCATAAGGACCCTTTTCATCGAATCCGTTCCGACTAAAGTAGGAGAGACAGACACCCGCTAGCCACCTTATGCATCTAGTGCATGTCAGTCGGTGGAACCTGTCTCACGTAAGCGTACGTGTAAGGTCGGTCCGGGCCGCTTCATCCTACAATGCCGCCGAAACAAGAAAAGACTAGTAGCGGCAAGAAGAATTGGCAAACTCAACGCCCACAACTGCTTTGTGTTCTACTCGTGCATAGTAACTACGCATAGACCTGGCTCATGATGCCACTGTTGGGAATCGTAGCATAATTTTAAAATTTTCCTACGCTCACCAAGATGCATCTATGGAGTCTACTAGCAACGAGGGGAAAGGAGTGCATCTACATACCCTTGTAGATCGCGAGCGGAAGCGTTCCAATGAACGTGGATGACGGAGTCGTACTCGCCGTGATCCAAATCACCGATGACCGAGTGCCGAACGGACGGCACCTCCGCGTTCAACACACGTACGGTGCAGCGACGTCTCCTCCTTCTTGATCCAGCAAGGGGGAAGGAGAGGTTGATGGAGATCCAACAGCACGACGGCGTGGTGGTGGATGTAGCGGGTCTCCGGCAGGGCTTCGCCGAGCTTCTGCGAGAGAGAGAGAGAGGTGTTGCAGGGGAGGAGGGAGGCGCCCAAGGCTGTAGGTTGCTGCCCTCCCTCCCCCCCTTTATATAGGCCCCTGGGGGGTGCGCCAGCCCTGGGAGATGGGATCTCCAAGGGGGGGCGGCGGCCAAGGGGGGGAAGGGGTTGCCTTGCCCCCCAAGGCAAGGGGGAAGCTCCCCCCTAGGGTTCCCAACCCTAGGCGCATGGGGGGAGGCCCAAGGGGGGCGCCCCAGCCCACTAAGGGCTGGTTCCCTTCCACTTTCAGCCCACGGGGCCCTCCGGGATAGGTGGCCCCACCCGGTGGACCCCCGGGACCCTTCCGGTGGTCCCGGTACAATACCGGTAACCCCCGAAACTTTCCCGGTGGCCGAAACTTGACTTCCTATATATAATTCTTCACCTCCGGACCATTCCGGAACCTCTCGTGACGTCCGGGATCTCATCCGGGACTCCGAACAACTTTCGGGTTTCCGCATACATATATCTCTACAACCCTAGCGTTGTGTAGACCCTACGGGTTCGGGAGACATGCAGACATGACCGAGACGCCTCTCCGGTCAATAACCAACAGCGGGATCTGGATACCCATGTTGGCTCCCACATGTTCCACGATGATCTCATCGGATGAACCACGGTGTCGAGGATTCAATCAATCCGTATGCAATTCCCTTTGTCAATCGGTATGTTACTTGCCCGAGATTCGATCGTCGGTATCCCAATACCTTGTTCAATCTCGTTACCGGCAAGTCTCTTTACTCGTACCGCAATGCATGATCCCGTGACTAACGCCTTAGTCACATTGAGCTCATTATGATGATGCATTACCGAGTGGGCCCAGAGATACCTCTCCGTCACACGGAGTGACAAATCCCAGTCTCGATCCGTGCCAACCAGACACTTTCGGAGATACCCGTAATGCACCTTTATAGTCACCCAGTTACGTTGTGACGTTTGGCACACCCAAAGCACTCCTACGGTATCCGGGAGTTGCACGATCTCATGGTCTAAGGAAAAGATACTTGACATTGGAAAAGCTCCAGCAAACGAAACTACACGATCTTTTATGCTATGCTTAGGATTGGGTCTTGTCCATCACATCATTCTCCTAATGATGTGATCCCGTTATCAATGACATCCAATGTGCATAGTCAGGAAACCATGACTATCTGTTGATCAACGAGCTAGTCAACTAGAGGCTTACTAGGGACACGTTGTGGTCTATGTATTCACACATGTATCACGATTTCCGGACAATACAATTATAGCATGAATAACAGACAATTACCATGAACAAAGAAATATAATAATAACCATTTATTATTGCCTCTAGGGCATATTTCCAACAGGTGGGACGAAAAGAAAGGTGAAACAGGAACCTTACGTTCTTTTTAAATAGTAGATATTTACCCATATTTTGAGCAGAAATTTGATAAGTAAGTTAAAGTGAAATTGATTCAGAAGGTAAGTAAGTTAAGGCGATTGATTATCATACGGGGAATGTTAGACGAAGGTGTGATGAAAAGAAAGGTGAAACGAGAATCTTACGTTCTTTTTAAGTAGTAGAGATACAAAATAAGTTTAGTTCGATTCGCGTGAAAGCACACTTTTCGATTGTAACATTAACTTTGCATGCTGAATTATCACGTATATATGATTATGACTGTATGCATTAACTGATCCAGAGGCTGTGGGTCTATACTCCTTTTTGAAAAATAAAAGCATATTGTTGGATGTGTTCGAGCATTTGCAGCCGGACTTGGCAAATCCGACCCTAAAACATTCGCGGATACTGACCGGGCACCCCCGTCAAATAATGTAATCCACATTCAGACACCCCAATTATCATATCTCAAATCCATACAAACTCATACAACTACGTGGATGCACACCCATCGTCCGGCTACTCCATCACTACTAACTAAACATGCCATCAGACTACCAAAATTTAGCATGTTTGGCTATGGTGGAGTTCATCCACGGCTGCCCCTGCCCTTCCCGGTGCCCTTGCCGTCCTTCTCGCGGAAGTACCGGGCGAAGACGCAGTACGGATCGAGCTGGATCTGCTCGTCGCCGTCGCTATCCTCCTTCTTCTCCTTTGGTGGCAGTCTGATCATGGCACGGACCAACCGATTCTGCTCTCGAGCGAGGGCACACGTATTCCTCCGCCGCCGTTTCTTCACAATGCAGGGGCGGATGGCTTCCTCCTCTACGGCCGCCCGCGCAGCCACCATTTCCGCCGCGATACGGGTCTCGGCGGCCCTTATCCTCTCCATCCCACGACGGGCAGCCCGTTCCCGATGAGACTCATAGTCTGCCCCACCGGTGATGGGGAAGGAGAGGTGTTCCGGCTACCGGGACTGTGAGGGTCCAGCACCAGAGGACCCGAGCGCCCGGTGAGCCGACGGTATGGCATTGCGGCGGACGGATCCGTCCGTCGGCGGGGCGCTGTCCTCCTGGAGCGGCGGAGTGCAATGCGGACTGCCATTGCCTCCTTCAACCCACACAGGATGACACCCCAGTCGACGGATCCGGACTGGTCAGAGTCCGATTCGCTGTCTGCCATGCCGGAGAAGGCCGAAAACCGCCGGAGGTGAGCTCGGGTGGCGGAGGGGAGTGGAGTGAAGTGGCTAGGGTTTGCTCCGTCGAGCGGATCGGAACGAATATATGTGAGGTCGTGTGGGCCAGCATGGGCCGGGTCCAATGTGACATGCGCGCCCATATCCGCCCCATATTTGGGCTGGATATGAGGGGTGCCGGTCAGCCCGGGTGTTTTGAGGCCCGTTTGAGGCGTCCGTCTGATCGAAAAATTGTGACCGGTAAATGACTGGGCGGCCCGCCCGAACATATGATGCGGATTTGAGGCGTCCGGCTGTAGACGCTCTTGTGTTCGGAATTTCCGTTCAGAATGGGACGGCGGAGATAGAATCAAATCCACCGCGATGACGTGAAGAAAAAACAAATCGGGCCCGGCTCCAACTCCTCCCTCTCTCTCTCTCCAGAACAGCTCAGGAAAAAAAATCCTCTCTGCAAGCAGAAGCAAAGTATCCAGACTTCCGAGGCGAGGCAGATTGGTTCGCGGGGCGGCGCGGGAGGAGGCATCGACGGCGGCGAGCTCGGCGGAGTCCACCGCGCGCGGGACCGATACGTCGTCCTCCACCGGCGCGAGCAATGGCGGCGGCGCCGCGGGGCGAGGAGGCGGCGGCGTGGTCGGAGGAGGCGGCGCGGCTGGTCTGGGGCGGCGCCGTGCCGCTCCAGGTCCACCTACACGACGCCGACGTCACCGCGCTCCCACCGCCCCCGCCCTTCCTGGTAACGTCGCCCCCCATCGACTTCCTGCCATCTGAAATCCCAAATCTCGGTGCGGCGCGATTCTTGATTTCTGGATGCTAGGATCACGGCTGCTGATATGTACTAGTTCAGATTGCTTGCTCTCGTAGGAATTTTAGACCCTTAGTTGAAGATCTCGTGGTCTTCTGGCCTGCCCGCGAGCTCCAAAAGCCTGAATTTCAAGGCAAACCCTCACCAAAGTTTGGCACTTTTTTTCTTGCATATGAGCATGGGGTTGATTCTGCTTGTGCTTCATCATAAGCATGAAACTATCAATCTCAGAGCTTACAGGGTCTTTTCTAGTATGCCCCACATCCTGTTTATGTAAGAAGCTGAGTTTGCTGCAGGCATGCTCTTCATATGTTTGATGTGCTGAAAAAAAAAACATTTACAAATTTCACTTGCTGCTGTATGAAACTCTTGTGTTCCTTTTCACATTGCTATCTATTTTAGGGCATGTGCAATGGTTGATAAGGCAGTCTTATCCTAATCCCGCCATGTAATCTAGAGATGACAAAGAAAGTATGGTGTGCAATGGGTTGTCTCATAACCTTATCTCTATTAACTAGTTTTTCTTAAAAATGCGGTGAGAGATTTTTTGCTAAGAAACCATCTCTTATATCTATTTTAGCTCGCAGTCCAAGCTGAAAGCCATGTGAGATCATTGCTGCTCGTTTTTGTTGGCATCTTGTGTTACAAAGAGTTTCCACATGATTGACACTATTTCCTTTCTTCTTATATCCGCAGATGCAACAAAATAAAACGACACCTCTGTGTGCAGCGCGTACATTACATTACTGCTATTTTCACTCCTGCCAAAGCGCTTATCTTCCTTTCCACAGGAGCATCTGTTTCATTTATTGACCTTTATTTTGTCTACAACAGACTTTAGGGCCAAGAGTTGGGTATTTTCCATTGTTGGTGTCGACTATAAAGGCTCATTTCAGCAGCTCACTCCCACCAGGTGTTGATACTGTTTGGTTTGAGTATAAAGGGCTGCCACTGAAATGGTAACATATGTTATCTCCTACTCCCTCTGTCCCATAATGTAAGACGCTTTTTGACACTACACTAGTGTCAAAAAACGTCTTACATTATGGGACGGAGGGAGTACTAATATTAATGATTGTCTATGACCTTATTAAATCTTGAAAACCCATGTTATTCCTGTCGCTTTTTTGCTGACAGCCCTTTTTATGTTCGCATTGTTAGGTATATACCCATTGGTGTTCTTTTCGACCTTCTCTGTGCAGATCCAGAAAGGCCATGGAATCTAACAGTAAGGCTATGAGTCCTCTAGCACTTCTGTTTAGACACGTTTTCTTTTATGATTTGTTTAATTCGCAAGGTGTTTTTCTGGTGTTGAAGGTTCATTTATGCCTTAATGGGACGCTGGATTAGTACAAACCTTTTGATTAACCATGTGCATTTTTTCTTAACGTTTAACTTTGCTGGAAATACTGTTAGATATTTATGCCATAATGTTCTTAGGATATAGTTAGTTACTTAACTCAGCAATTAAGTTCAATAAATTACCAATTAGAGTGCAAAAATATTTATGTGCATGCCACACATTATGTAATCCTTACAGGCACATTTTTTATTGTATTTTTTGAAAAATTAGTCTTTCTGAAAACATGAGTCATTTGCATGAATCTGCTATTCCGTTTCTATATGTGGTCTTCCCTGTTACTTGCTCCAGTTGTTCGCCGTATGCACACAACTTACGGATAAAGTTTGTAGGTTCATTTTAGGGGGTATCCTGCAGATATATTATCACCATGTGAAGGTGAAGATAGTGTAAAGTGGAACTACAACAATTCCCTGAAAGAGGTTCGTTTTGAGAACTAGTGTTACACAGGCAACCCTTTCTCCCAATCTCAAACAGTATTGTAATAATTTCTCTTTTTCAGGCTGCTTTCATCATAACTGGAAACAGTAAAAATGTGATGAATATGTCCCAGGCTGATCAACTTGCTATGTGGGAATCAGTGAGGAAAGGTATGCTTGCCAGAAACAACCTTTCTGTACGAAGTATACCTAGTTTCTACCATTTGTGGATGATACACTCTCAATGCTTGTAACTTTCGTGCTTTGACTACAGCGTGTTATTTTGTTATTATTATAGGTGACTTGAATAGTTATATGAATATCTCTACCAAGCTTAAGCTTGGACCGTTTGAAGAGGACTTCTTAGTACGGACTTCCTCGTTAGGGTCTCGACAAGGTTCTGATGAGCCTGAATCTCCTGGATCTGTCAAACCATGTATGCTCTTCTGTCATTGAACTGTCTACTTTTGTATTAGTTGAACGTTTCATACCAAATTTATTTTATTTTATTTTTGTTCGAGCGTTTTTTTATATTAGTTAATTGATGCATGCTTTTCACATTCGTAAAACTTCACATACACTTTCATCAAGTTATACAATAATGGACCTATACATTATTGGAGTCGTATGACATTAAGATACATCAATGATAAAAATGAATTTGTGTCACATTAAGAAATCACCATCTGCTCTGATAGATCTATTCAATTAATATCTGGTTAGGCAGGGTACCTGTTCGATTATACGTGCGCAGAGTTCAACAAGACCTTGAGTATTTAGAAGATGCGATTCCTGTCAGTGACTGGGAAAGTGTATCCTATATAAATCGGCCATTCGAGATCCGGAAGGAGGGAGGTACGTAGCTCTGCTGCCAACATTTATGTTATCATTTGAATGCTAGTATTGATTGAGGAAGGATTTTGCTTGTTGTAATCACCAACCATGTAGTAGTGCTTTTCAGAAAAATATTAAATATTTTGTATAACCGTCGTCTGAAGATTATGCCCAAACTGAGAAGCATGCACATGTACATTTCTTCAGTTGGAAAATTGGTGCAACTTCTATTTATCCATTTATTTTGAGAGGATATGTATCTACGTATGCTACTATTTTACTGTCTGCTTTGCGACATCTTTCGAGAAAGCCAGGGTAAAGGATTTAAGATTTCCTCTTTAACGAGAAACAAGTGTGACTGTAATCAGAGTTCACCCCTGAAACTGTGCAAACTACTCCCTCCGTTCCTAAATGCAAGTCCTTTTAGAGATTTCAATATCTCTAAAAAGACTTACATTTAGGAACGGAGGGAGTGCATGTTTACAACTGCCTTCCACTCACACCCTTTGTTTCACGGTGGTTATGGTCTTGCGATAACAGTATTTCTTCTTGACATATAGTTCACTTTGCTCTGTTCTGCAGGTAGAAGCTACATCGCCTTGGAACATGCCTTGGAGACGTTGCTACCAGAGTTCTTCAGCTCAAAGGCCACAGCTAGAGCTGCTGATCCTGAACCTGAGTCGACGACACCAGACTCAGAACCCCACAATTCAGATACCAGTCCAGGCACTCCTCATGACGAGAAGCTAGCTTCGGCGGGTCCGCAAGAGACTGATGTGGCCAAGAAGATCAAACTGAAGCTGGTGAGAGTGCAAGGCATCGAGCTCGACATGGACATACCGTTCCTTTGGGTGGCCAACAACCTGAAGAACCCCGAATGCTACCTCCATGTTTGTGTATACGTTGGGGCATGAATGTAACAGTGACACAAGAACAGTAGGCGAAAGGTTTAGATACCATAGAAGGAGAGTGCCTTCCAGACCAGGCCTGCTGGTCTTGTTCTTTGGTTGTACATACAGATGGTAAAATCCTGACCGTTTAGGTGTGTTGATGTAAGATCTGCAGTGTTGCGGGGTCTGAATACCATGTTGAATGGAATGATTCCTGTTCCACAATTCATGATGTTGTACTGGTGGTATGGACTATGGATATGGAATTGTCGCAGGAAGAGTATTCGGTGCATGGTGGTGGTGTGTAATTCATATGCACTCTGCCAAATTCGAGGTAACTCGTTTCATTGCTTACAAGTTAAGTTCACATTTTGTAGCACAGCTAATTTATTTCCGTGACACGTACATCTTCAGTACATTTTGAGCAAATGTGCTGCCGCAGTGTGCGGATATCGTATATAGCACAAATACCATCTTATTGTTGTTGTGTCACTTTGTCCACAAAATTTGTACGTACTAGATACATTCATTTTTATCCATTTTGATGATAAGTATTTTCGGACGGAGGGAGTACAGCAGAGCAACCCACTATCCTCATCCTTATACAGTTTGGAACTCACAAATAATAGTGCATTTCTTTTGCTAGAATGTGCACTCTACTCTGCTCCCATACTCTTCTACTCCCTCCGCTCCTAAATATAAGTCTGTTTAGAGAATCTAATATGACTACATACGAAGCAAAATGAGTGAATTTACACTTTAAATTATGACTACATACGAAGCAAAATCAGTGAATTTACGCTTTAAATTATGTCTATATACATCCGTATGTAGTTCATATTGAAACCAACATGTGCAACTAGAGTTTATTCGTCAGGGCAGCAGCTAGCGCGCGGAGATTGAAGTGTTAGGTTGATCTCTTCCGTGTGGGCCCAACGGCCCACCGGGCCCTTAGATCTACGCCCTGATCGGGGGCGCCCAACCCTCATATGGTTGGTGGGCCCCTGTGACCCGCGCTATATAAACAGAGGTGGGGGCCGTGGCACGAGTTACGAGGTTAATCGCTACCACAATCCCCACCGACACTCCCTACCGATCTAGGGTTAGCGCGGTGCTCACGGGAAGCTCCACCACCGCCGCCATACACTCTCTGTCATCACCACCGTCGCCATCCACCATTGCCACCTCGGCGGGATCATCGACTCAGAGAGAAGGTACGACTACCGGATCTAATCTAGCCTAGTGATCCAAGAGTCCATCAATGGTATCAGAGAAGGGGGAAAAGAAAGGGGAAAGGAGGGGAAAGAGAAGCGGCGCGGTGGCGCTCGTCGCCGTCGCCGGCGACGCGGCGCGGTGGCCGTCACCGGCGGCCAGGGGCGGTGCGGCCCGGTGGTGCGGCGACCGACGCGGTGCGCTGACCCGCGAAGCACCGAGCGGCGCGCGCGGGGGGAAACTCGCTAGGGTTACGCTCGATTCGATCGGAGCGGCTGTTTTGTTTGTCCGATCCGCGCGCTGGACCGTCGGATGAAATCCGACGGCCAGGCAGCAAACCCTAAGCCGCGCCAGGCCAAGTGGGCCGAAAGTGAAGGCGGGCGCAGCCGCGCAGGCGCTGGGCTGTGGCTGCAGCTGCGGGCGGCCCAGGCCGGGTCGAGGCGGCTCGACTGGCGCGAGCATGCGGGGGAGCATGCCGTGAGCCGCTGCGGGTCTCCCGCGCCAGGCCGAGGTCGGGTGGAGCTGCCATTTTTTATTTTTGTTTTAATAGTTTTTAGGCAGTTTTCTAATAGATTTTCTATGCAATTTTTCACCCAACGAAATTTTGTTTAGAGTACAGAAAAGTAAAAGAAAATGTTCTGAAAAGTAAACAGAAAAGTTTCTGAAAATGAAAATAGAAAATTTTCAGAAAAAGAAATGTTCATGAATTTTACAAAGAAAATAATAAAGTTCATGAATTTTTTATTTGATCAAAGAAAAGTTTCTGTAAAGAATAGAAAGTTCATGAATTTTTTATTCATGTTTTTCCGCTGCGTAAATAATTAATAGTGCTCTTTTAAGAAGAAAATAAAAGTTTAGATAGAATTAAGTTTTTAAGAGCATGTTAAAGTGATTATTAAAATGAATATGGTTATGTTATTTTTATGACCAACGTTGTTAATAACATGATCATGTTTATTATTGAAAATAAAAGTGCTCTTTTAAAAGTGAATAGAACTAAAGTAAAAGATTAAATTGTTGCTTATGTAATGCATTTTTTAACCAACCGGTTAAAATTGCTTAGAGAGTAAAAGAGTACAGATTGTTTTTTGAATAGAATATTGTAAAGTTTCCGCTGCAAAAGTAAAAGTTTTATCCTTCAATTAAATTGGAACCAACGGGAAAGTTTAATTGGAAGAAATGCTCTAAGCAATGTTTTTCCCCTGTGGGTTAAATAAGATGCAGATAGTTTCCGCTATGAAAAGGAAAAGATATTTGTTTTAAAGTTAAAAATATGGTATTGTTATTTTCTGACCAACGTTGATGATAACAGTGCTATAATTCTATGAGTCTTATGTTCAAAGTTTAAATCTCTGATAAATTTGGTATCAAAGTGATCAATTTTTTAGAGAACGGATAAAGATCAAGAAATGCTCTTGAAATAGAGAAATGTATATTGCTTGTTCCCGCTGCAATAAAGTTGATGATGATGATTAATTCTTAGCAAAGTTGTTTAATAGAAATACTATCATCACATTGTTTATGAGTTATATGCATTATTTCCATTTTCGCCCAACGGTGATATGGAATTAATGTAGAAGGATGATGTTTATTCTAATTCTGCCACAACGGTGATTTAGAATATAAAAGAAAGTTTTAAAAGTTTAATGTGCATTTTTTTAACCTGACCAACGTAGGGTTATTTTTATGCCAATTATTGTTGATTATTGGTTATGTTTTCTCAGACTAAAAGTTTTTCGTGCTTTCATTCATGAAAGCGAATGGCTGGGTACTTGTGCCCCGAAAGATGACTAAGAAAGGTAATAACGTGAGGGAGTATGTTCTCTCTAAAGAATAGCATCAAAAGAAAAGAGATAGATCATTGAGAGTCATGGTTGATGAATGTCTTTCATGTACTCTCTATGAAGAAGATTTTTCAGTCAACATGATTTGAGATGAAACAAGCAACATGCGTGTTTAATTTGACCAACGTCGGATCAAACATGTGTGTCAAAGAGCATTCAGATTTATTCCTAAATTTGATGATTAAATATGCAGTCAAAAGAGCCAATTCAGATTTATTCATAAATGCCACCAACATAGGTAACGGGAAAAGATGATTATGATAAAACCTGCATGGCGGGAAAGGTCTGGGAAAATACCTGCGTAACGGGGTAAAGCTGACATAATATTATGTCAAAAACCCCATATGGCGGGAGAAATTCTGGCAAAAGAAAGATATGATAACTCATGTGTTTTTAATGTATCCCACTCTCGAAGAAAAGAATGGAGTAGCTGAAAGGCATGGCGTTCGGCCTGGATACGCCGTTCCTCTGGGTGGCCAACAACCTGAGGAACCCCGAATGCTTCCTCCATGTCTGTGTATACATCGGCGCATGAATGTAACGTGACAGAAGAACAGTAGATGAAAGGTTAGATACCATAGGAGACCAGGAATGGCCTGCTGGTCTTGTTCTTTTGTTTGTACATACAGATGGTAAAATCCTGATCGTTTAGGTTTGTAAGATCTGCAGCCCCCGGTGCGGTGCGGTGAGGGTTTGAGTATGATGATGAATGGAACGGTTCCTGTTTCTCAGTTCACGATGCTGGTTTATGGTGGTATGGAGTTGTTGTTGTGCCCTGTGATTTTCCTACTTTGTTAACAAACAGTCCGACTGACCACTGCTTTGCTTGGACTGACAGATTCATTCATGATGCTAGAATACTGGAGACTGAGGATGCGATTTATCGAATCTTTTAATTTTTTAAGAACCCAATGTAATTGCTGAAAACTGCCATTGCACAACACCAGTCATTTTACATTTCTTTTATTTGACATATGCAAAGAAAACAAGTGCTTGCTAACTGAAGCGGCTTGTATTTATTGCAGGGTCATATCACTCCAGCTCGAATGTCTCGAGCCGAGGCTCCTCTTTTGCTCCATGCTCTTCTATATGCTTACCGGCAAACATGAGGTACGCTTCTCTGCCGCTGAAGCTCGTAGCAACGCCACGCTCTCGAGGCAGTGTCTTTGAGCCTCAACACAGAAACCAAGCACCCCTGCATCCTATCCTTATGTATGTACCTAGGACTAGGACGGAGTCTTGTTGCTGGCTTCAGGTCTGCCTGTATTGACAAAGATATGCAGTGACACTGTGACAGTAACCAGTGCATACACACTTGCCTTGGTGATATGAACATGAGATCTCTGCAATGCAATTTAATTAGCTTCTTTATTGACTAGTCCGAGGCAAGCAGATAGCCATGCATGCCGTCTCAAGTCCTACCAAATTGTATCAGCGTTTTCAAACCTCCCTTTCTTTTTATTGTCGATAGGCCGAGGCGTGCGCTTCGATTAGCCTTCTTGTTAATGTTTACTACTGATTAATGTAGGAAGGAGGCCTGGTCACCAAAAAAATGTACAAGTCTGTTTTTTTTAAAATTTACTTGACCTGATCCGATGCATTTTGTTTTAGCTACATAAACAAATAAAATAGGATCGTTTTTCTTAGAAAACAAAGAAGAATAAGAAGAAGAAAAAAAGCAACTTTTGAAACTCTCTAGAACTTCAGGTCCACTGTTACACTGTTACAGAACTTGCTCTAGTGCTACTGTTGCAGAACACCATGGCTCTGCATTCATTTGATACAGTTGTAAAGAAATGTTGCTCTAAGAAAAATTACTAACTGAAACGATACACAATTTTTTTATTATGGAGGATCATGCCTTATACTAGTTTGTTTATTCAAGGCTATTCTGGATTTCTCGAGTCGGGGCTTCTTTTTCTGCTCCATGTTCCCCTATAAACTTGAGGTACGCATCTCTTATGTCATGCATCTCTTCCGCTGCCTCTCTAGTTAGTGCTCGGTCTCGAGGTTGTTGCTTTGAGCAGGATATGCCAAGCCTGAAGACTGAAACCAGTAACTCCTGGATTCTAATACTTGTACTGTTATCAGGTTGTCCGTTGTGCAGCCACATTGTTGGGTCAGCTATCTCCAAGCTTCTATCTGGAAGAGCATCCTCAACAAACTTATGCAGACCCAATGAATCTCTGAATGTTCCTTCTGTTGGGCTCCTTCCGGTAAACATCTCAAGTAGCAGTATGCCAAGGCTATAAATATCACCGGCTGTTGAGACCGCAGAGCCTTCTCCATACTCTACAATTATGCAAAGCTTTCTGGTTAGCATGCCATATTCGAGTGAAAAGGACAATATAAAATTAGAAGAATTTCGGTCACCTGGAGCAACATAGCCTATGGAACCCCTAATTCCAGTTGAGCTATATGAACTTTGCATCCCCTCGCTTGTATTTTCTTGAAGGATCCTTGATATGCCAAAGTCTCCAACTCGTGCACTCATGTCTCCAGCAAGAAGAATGTTGCTCGGCTTAAGATCGCAATGGATTACCGATGGTTGACAGTAGTTGTGCAGATATTCTATTGCGTCCACAATATTAGCAGCAATATCAAGCCTCTGTGCAAGGCTAAGCGTGTTGTTTGTAGTGAGTTCTTGAGATTTTGGATGAAGCCAACCATCCAAGTTACCATTGGGCATGAACTCAAAAACTAATGCCTTGAACTCTTGACCTTGGTGGTTGACACTCGAACAAGAAGTAATGATCTTAATGAGACAACGGTGTCGTATCCTTCTCATGGCCTCACATTCAACCTCAAAACTCTTGGAATACCTAGATTGACCAAGATTAAATACCTTGACAGCAAATGCTCTATCTTCAGTGTCCAAAACACACTTATAAACTGCACCATAACTTCCTCTCCCAAGCAAGTTGGCTATTGAAAATCCATTGGTTCCCCTCAATAATGCATGATATGGGATTCTCTTGTAATGGTCATCAACAGTTGCATTGTGTGCTAATGTCTTCTGGCTTGGTTTGAGCTTCTTGCAAAATATCCAAAGAAGAAGAATGACTGAAAGTGGCAGCAAGATTGCTCCAGCTGTTGCTAGAGAAACTACAAGAGACTTTGGCATCCTTATTCTGTTCTTGCTTGAGGGGCTTGTGGTGGGACATGGAGCCAAGTGAAGTTGAGGTGCGCCACCACACAGATTAACATTCCCAACAACCGCTAAGTAAGTGATGTTTCTGAAAACACCTTCATCTGGCACCTCACCATGCAAATTATTGAAGGATATATCCAGTTCAGACAGTGATGTCAAATTCTGTAGGACTGATGGGATCGACCCTGAGAAGTTGTTGTGTGCTATGTACAGTTCCCGCAGGTTTCCAATATTGCCAAGGGCATCAGGAATATTACCAGAGAACTTATTCACGGTCAGGTTCAATACTCTGAGCCCCTTTATATCTCTCAGTGACGGAGGTATGCTTCCCTCGAACGAATTGTTGTCCAATGATAGCCATTCCAACACTAAGCAGTTCTGAATACTATCAGGTATCTTGCCAGACAACCGGTTTCCCGATAGAGTCAGTCGGTTAAGATCTGCGAAACCACCAACTTCAATAGGAAGGGGACCAGAAAGGGAATTGTGTGACAAGTCCAAATACCAAGAAAGGCTGGGTGATTTGAAAATCTCTGTGGGTATTGAACCGTTAAGATGGTAATTCTTTGACAGATCAAGAACAAAGAGGTTTTCCAACGCTCCTAGGCTTGCCGGAATTGGCCCCTCCAAGTTGCCATAATATGCATAAAGCCTATTTAACTGTGGAAGGTTTCCTAGCGATGACGGTATGAGCCCAGACAAGCTATTGTTGTACAGGCCTAGCTCGCGACCAAGTTCTCTAGCTTACCGATGCTCTCTGGAATCACTCCGGATATGGAGGTATTTGCTATCCCAAGCACTTCCAGACCAACCAGATTGCCGATGTCCGCAGGGATACTCCCAGAGATCCTATTGTCCATCAGTTGCAAGTAGCGGAGAGTCGTTGTGAGGTTCACAACTGAACCAGGTAGTTGTCCTCCAAAGGGATTGATGCTGAGTTCCAACGACCTCAGTTTGCTGCAGTTTGCCAAAGAAGCGATGAACTCCCACCCATCGTTGTCATTCGCTTCAAGCTTATTGGCAGCCAGGTTCATTGACCGGAGAGCTCCCAGCTTCCCCAATGCCCAATGTGGGAGGCACGTACCCGCTAAATCCATTGTGGTCGAGGCCAATTGTTTCAAGGGAAGATATGTTGGATACTGAGGAAGGGATGGTTCCTGTGAAGTGAATGGTGCCCAAGCCAAGATAATACAACTTGGGGAACTTGCTATCAATATCGTCCGGAATGTTCCCATGCAACATATTAAACCCTACTTCAAATGCTCCCATCGACGACCAATTGTAGAGAGAAGGTGGAAGCATACCGGAGAGGTTGTTCCCAAAGAGATTGAAAAAACGCATGCTCTGGATGCTGCCGAGCCCCGGCGGAATCGAGCCAACGAGCTGGTTATCGGAGAGGTCCAGGACCTGTAGACGGGACAGATTGGCCAGTGACGCCGGGATGAGCCCCGTGAAGCTGTTGTTTCTCAGCGAGATCACTGTCAGGGACGTAAGCTTCTCGCCGAGCTCAGCCGGGATGCGCCCGCTAAGCTTCACCGGTAATGTGCCGGAGAAGGGGTTTTCTCCCTGGTAGAGCTCTCGCAGGCGGCGGAGGCGGCTGAGGCTCGCCGGAATGTCCCCGTGGAGCGAGTTGGCGCCCAGGTCGAGCGCCCGCAGGAACGTGAGGTTCCCGACGGCCGGGGAGAGCGGCCCGGCGAGCCCGGTGCCGTTCAGTCTCAGGGCCACCACCCGCGCCGGCCTCCGGTGGCCGCACGTCACGCCTTTCCAGCTGCAGAAGCCGGCGCTGCTGTTCCAACTTCCAAGAGGCCAGCGAGCCGCCGTTGCTGAGCTGCGCTTTGAAAGCGAGCAGCGCGGCCTCGTCGCTGGCGGTCGTCGCCGTCATGGCGACCGACAGGACGGCCAGAAGTGAGCATAGCGAAGCCGTGGCCCCAAGTGCCATCGCTTGGTTTGGCTGGCAGGTAGTAGCGGTGGTTGTATAGCCTGCAACTAGCAGTCCTCTCTTGACGACTTGGAGACTGACTTAGATCTCAGACCTGTAGATGAGATACAGCTAGCAGTGCTAGAAATCCTAATGGCAGTTAATGCTGGTTCAGCTAGCACTGGTTCAACCCTGTTTCCAGACGCGTCAGGGATGATGGCTGCTAAATAGAGGAATTAATAATGTGATAAGTCGGTAAGCTATGCATGTCAATCGTCTGAACTCTCCATATATGTTAGTAGTAATCACCGGAAAAAATAGCGCGCTATAGCATGCAGAGAATCGCCTCGCTAAATTAATTTGTGCACAATGTCTCGCTAATAGCACGTTGCATGCTAATAACATATTTTCAAGGGCCGCGCTATTTTCTGTAGCGCGTTATTTTTTTTCATTGGTAGTAATTAAGAGTGATGCTGTTCTTTTATGCTTGTTTAATGAATAGTAAACAAAAATGTTTAGTTAAGAGTAATGAGTAGAGGGGTCCTCTTGTTTAGTTTCCAAATCAAATTGCTCTCATTAAATAGCACCTAGCTCCCGCGACTCCGCCGCCGCGGCGGCGGCGGCTTAGCTCGCCTCCCGTCCTCCACCCTAACCATGGCCTCCTCTCCCACCACCAACCACACCCCCTCTGATCCCTCCCCAGCCACCAACCCCCCCCCCCCCCCCCCCGCCCCTCCCCACCGTCCTAGCTCCCCTGCCGATCCAGATTGAGAGCCGCTGACTGCCGGTGCTGAGGATGAAGACGGGGACTCTCGCGCGCACTCCGAGGGTTGCCCTGGGATCCTCCCTCCGCTCAAGCTGCCACCACCTCCAGATCGGCTCCCCCCGAACTTCACGCCGCCGGTGGTGACCGACGCATCGCAGGCATCTACGAAGAAGGGGTGGGTGGAGGTCGGGGGCCAGCATCGCCGGAGGTTGGAGAGGCTATCTGCCCCGCCCCGCAAGAAGGAGACCGACCGCGCCCTCGCTTTCAAGCGGAGAGCTTATGGGCTCTGCTTCCGTTGCTTGGCAGAGGACCACTTCGTCGCCGACTGTCGTGGGCCTGTCACCTGCCTGGGCTGCGGCCGATCTGGGCATCACGAGCGTGACTGTCCGGACCACCTCCCTGCCAGCCATGGTCATCTCCGCAGCGCCCTGTTGCCGCCGGCTGCTCCTCACCTCCCCACACACCCGCCCCAAGCTCCTTCACTGCGGTTGCAGAAGCGTTCGTGGGCCTCTGTTGTTGCTGCTCCGACTGGGCTCGTTCAAGGGGTCCCTTGTAGCAATTCCGGCGCCCCTTGTTCAGGTCTGTCCGACCCCGACGAGTCGACCTTGGCTGCTGATTTGGGGCTGCTGAAACCCCTCTTTGCAGCTCAGACCGAGGCGCTATGCGCCGAGTTGCAGGCTTTGGTTACCGCTCGTGCGGAGGCAGTCGTTCAACCCCTCTGTGACATGGCCGTTGCTTTGCAGGGTTGGGCGGCCCAGGTCTCGGGCCTCTTGGAGCGGCTGGAGGCTATCAGTGGCAAATTTGTTGATTTGCCGGCCTTCAATCAGTCTCTGGAGGTGCGAGAGGGAGGGAATATGGGGAACGGTGGGGGATCTTCTTCCTTGGCGCCTTTGGATTTGCCTCCTCCCTGGTGCGAGCATGATGAGACGGCGCCCTTTGTTGTTGCCGATGGTAAGGATGTCAGTGACGCGGGAGTGGCCGGGTGCTCGTCTGAGGTCTGCTCAGTTGAGTTGAGTGAGAGGGCTCAGTCCGTTGATGATCCGCCTGCCTTGGAAAAGGTCATGCTCGAGGATGATCCTCCTGACTTGGCTTCTGTCCTACCCGGGATGTCGACACTGGAGGAGCCGAAGGTTTCCAGTGCTCCTTGCACCGGGAAGCCTTCAAAGGAGCTGATCCAGATGGGTGCAGATGAGCCTCTTGGGAGAGCCTCCTCTCCGTGGGGGGAGTTCCTCGAAGAGCTTGCTCTCACGGTGTCCGGCTCGCCGCAAGTTTTGCAGGTGGGAGAGGCTGCCCCTTCTCTCTTTGAGCGACGAAGCTGCCGTTTGGACAAGAAAAACAAAGATTGCGACATTCCTGTAGCCAAGCGCGCGGAGTATAGGCGGGCGGAGGCCTTTGGAGAGGTTCCAACACTCAAGAGCAAAGGAAAAGCATCTGAGGAAGACCTGAATGAGAAGATGCAACACTATCTGCAGATGTACAAGAAGGAACACACGCCCAAGGTGATCGAGGCGGTGCGCGCATTAGTTCAGGCTAATGCTTGACCACTTCTGTTGCCAGGGTGCACTTCGGTGTGCTGCCATTGTAGAGAGTTTGTGGGTGTTTGCGGAGTTCGTCTTTGTTGGATACAAGGCATGGCCTCCGTTCCTAGGTCTGGGGGCTCTTGTTTCCGGCACAGATGATGTGCCATGAGTTGTTGGGTGTGGTTTTTGCTGGTTTTCCATATTAACCGCGCGTTGTATGGTTTTCAGGTCCGGTTTCCCTATTAACTGGACCATTTTCCCTCTTCTATAATGCAAAGGCAGAGCACCTGCCGTTCACGCTAAAAAAATTGCTCTCATTGAATCTCTGACTCCTGTATATCGATCAGTTTGGCTGGCAGTGGTAAATTAGTTCATTTCATTCAGTATTCAGTAAAGGGATTTGCATCATTCATTTCATTTCTTTCTCCCGTGGGAGAATTTTAACATTGCTCCCTCTGACCCCTCTTTTTACATGTGAGATAAGAAGGTAAGAGTTAATTCGACAACGGCTCAGATATATTATATACTCTTACCTCTCATGTAGAAAGAGGGGGTAAGAGTTGGATTCCAAGGAATGGAAGTGGAAGGCCAGTTACTCCTCAAGGACGATGCCGGATACGTCGTATCAGCGACTTGCTGGATAACCATGGAGCATGGAATATGGATCTAGTTCGAAGCATTTTTTTGCCGGTGGATGCGGAGGTGATTGCAACAATCAAAACCTCTCCTCGGTTGGGGAAGGATTTGCTGGCATGGGAACCGGAGCGCAGCGGGAACTTCACTGTTAGGAGCGCATATCGACTTGCACTTGAGGATCTTCTTCGATTCTCTTCAGTCGCGGCGAGCAGGGCACCGGACGGGCGACGAGCCGTCTGGGCTTTTATTTGGAGGTGCCCTGCTCCTCCTAAGGTTCGAATCTTTACTTGGCGGCTACTCACGGATTGTCTGCCCACTTGGGTTAACAAGCGTCGTCGAGGTCTGGAGGTGTCTGACAAATGCCCTCTCTGCGCCTTGGAGCTGGAGGACACGTTCCATGCTTTTTGCAGGTGCCCGTTGGCGGTTGCGCTCTGGCAAACAATGGCGGATACCGGATGTCGCATCTTTCCGCCGGACAGGAACGGAGTGGCCGACCCAAGCCCTTTGCGATCTGCCGGATATGGAGAGGATGATGCTCATGATGACGTTGTGGCGATGTTGGTACATTCGCAACGAACTGGTGCACCACAAGAAGCCGCCGCCGATCGAAGTATCCAAACGCTTCCTCACCAGCTACGTTGACTCTTTGGTGGGGCTCCAGAACGCATCGGAGACGGACCTCGGCAAGGGGAAGCAGGTGGTGGACACGCTTGCCCCGAAACGGCTCGGGCAGCTGGAGAGCCGAGCGCCGCCTGTGCTGCTGCACTGTTCCAGGCCAGCCTCGGGGTGGACAAAGCTAAACGTCGATGGTTCCTTCATTGCCACGAGTGGAGAGGCTGGAGCGGGCATGGTCCTTCGCAGCGACACCGGTGATATCATCTTTTCTTCCTGCAGGGAACTACGGACGTGCTCTGACCCCCTTGAGGCCGAGCTACATGCATGCATGGAGGGGCTCAACCTGGCATTGCAGTGGACTCCTTTGCCTATGGTGATGGAAACAGATTGTTCGGTGGCACTACATGCGATAGCAGCACCGGGGCCGGACAAATCTCGCTTTGCTATGCTCATCGACCAGATTAGACGCTTGATGTCAGGAGGTAGAGAAATAAAGCTAGTTCATGTACGTAGAGAGTAGAATGGTGTAAGCCACTATCTTGCGAACTACGGTAGAGTTCATAAACGCACGGTTGTTTGGCTGGAATCGGGACCGGAGGAGGTCCCAGACTTGTGTAAGGCCGAGGCACTTTATGTGTGAGAAATGGAATTTTCTTTCACCCGCAAAAAAGAAAAGAAAGAGGGGGTAAGAGCGAGCATATTAAAACTGCTCCTTCTCCGTGATACATTAGTTCTTGATTAGTACTGCATGAACACTAACTAGTTAGTGGTATGAACTAGCGTTAACTGCCATTGAATCCCTGAGTGTAGTTGGTACAGCTAGTATGAATTAGCAAAACTAGTACTCCAAGCAGTGGAGTTTGTCCTCTCTTGACGACTTGGAGACTGACAGTGAGTACTATGAACTACGTAGTTAATACACCTAGCAGTGCTACCTACTTATTATATATATATATAATGGCCTTGCTCAGAAATCAGAAATCCTAATGGCATTTAATGCTAGCTCAGCTAGCACTGTATGAACACTTAGGACTTTCCAATAGTTGGTGGCAGTTAATCCTAATAGTTGGTGACTTAATTTGTCCTCTTTTGACGACTTGGAAATAAACGGCACCCACTCCAGCCCAGCGCAGTCCACTTGTGCAGCATGATTTCTGGAGTGGTTAGAGCAACTCCAACGGTGACCAGAACCCATTTTTATTTTGTGTTCGTTTAAACTCATTTCCGTTCTAATTTGATCACATTTAAGTCGGAGGCGCTTTCTCCGGCCTGACACATCTTTCATCCACCTCCTCATTTCATCTCTCTCCTTCTTTTCTCTCCCTTCCATGGCCCACCATGCCCACCACCGCCTTGCTCTGACAAGGCGGACGTGTCGGCGTCGGCCTCGCCTCCCGGCCGCCTGCCACGTGCGACGTAGCCGCTGCCGCGTGCTAGCTAGCCAGCCAGCCGGTGGCCACGTGCTAGCTAGCTAGCTCGCCGCTCGCGCATTGAGCAGTGGAGCTCGCACGCCCGGCCTCAGCCTGCTGTCTCCGCTCGCGCGTCACCGCGTTGGAGCCCGTGCGCCCGGCCGCGCCATACTCGTCGCGTCTAGCTGCCATGCTTGCCGCGCTCGCCTTGCCTCGTCTCGCACCCCCGCCGTGCCTTCTCCGCATCGGAGCTCTCGCGTCCGTCCGCTTCCGTGTTGTAGCTCGACCGCCGGCCTCGCCTCCTCACGCCCGGCCGGTGCTGCTGGAGCAGGTGGTCGCGGCCGGCCAGGCGCCCGTCATACGCGCTCGCGTGTGGGATGCAGCTCGTCCCGGCCATGGTCAACGTACACCGGCGTCCCTGCCTGCGACGTGTTCGATGAAATGCCGGGATGCACCTGCACAAAAATGCGTATGCCTCCCGATTGGATGCACCGGCTGATCCAAACAAAAAAGCGACACGGTCGAGCAAAAGGGTGACCCAAGTGGACAAAATTGGTGTTCATTTGGGTCACCGTGTCGGAGTTGCTCGTACACTCGCCACATTATCCCTCTTCTGAAATCATGTGCCCTCACATGCATGCATTTCAACTCTTGTCTACGTACTCCCTCTGTTACTAAATACTCCCTTCGTTTCTAAATATAAATCTTTGTAGTGATTCCACATTTAGGTTGGAGACGGAGCAAAATGAGTGAATCTATACTCTAAAATGCGTTTATATGCATCCGTATGTGGTTCATACTAGAATCTCTACAAAGATTTATATTTAGGAACGAAGGGAGTATAAGTCTTTTTAGATATTTTAATATGGCCTACATACGAAGAAAAATGAGTTAATCTACACTCTAAACTATATCAATATATATTCGCACGTAATTCATATTTAAATATTAAAAAAAACTTATATTTAGAAACGAAGGGAGTAGTAGCCAGGCCCAGGACCCTAGTGTATCATTGTATAACCTCAATCATACTACAAACAAAGACTCTTAACCAACATATATAGAGTTCAGACGATTGACATGCATGTCTAGAGTTGCCTGTCTCACTTGCAGCTGCATTTTCTGTGTGCTGGTGGAGCTGGAGATGGACTGTGCATTTCCTGCATGCCTGAATGAGCCGATGACGGGAGAATGTAACGCCCCCAAAGAGTTCTCAAAAAGAAAATTACTCCTAATACTTTTGATTGCCTTTGTTTTGTAGTCATTGTGTATTGTTTTATATGCTGGTTTCGTTGCAAAAGCATTTTATATTTACATGATATACAAGTTAATTAAATACTCCGTCTGTAAACTAATACTCCCTCCGTAAAGAAAATATAAAAGCGTCTAGATCACTAGTTTAGTAATCTATAAATGCTCTTATATTTGTTTACAGAGGGAGTATGAAAAATCTTATATTAATTTTACAGAGATTTAGAATTTATTACCACACAATCTCTTGTATAGTCGAAGTTTCTTTCTGTAGTCATGCCTTTTTCCTATGTTTTTTTAGCTACGCCCAATTTTTTATCACTAGTGAGGCCATTTGAGCTTTTTCTCCACCCGCCTCTCGGGATCTTGTTTTCTTTCCTTAGAAAACTACCAAAATATAGTTGCACTTCTTTTTTAACGATGCCTGTAAGTACGGTTCCACATCCGCTTATCGGCATGAAACTATAGTTGCACCCCTGATTGTGTGCAACAACTGCATATCCACAGACCGCGAACAACTAAAGTTGCACGCCTGATCTACATGTGCAAGTGTCCTTGCGTATATTTTCAAGAGAAGAAATAGAATATAAAAAGGTGAAGAAAGAAAACAAAAATGAGGAAAAATAAAAGTGAAAGAAGAAAAAAATGAAAAAAAATAAACAACCATTTTTTATGTTGTTGTTATTGAGATGAGACTTAGTTAAATCTCATAGATAAGAGCTAATGACAAACGATGGGTAATTTTAGCGAATCATTTTCTAAGACAGACAACTCAGAAACCCTAGCTGCCACCCGACATTTTCCCCTCTCACCGTCGGCAAAGCCCGTGCGGCGCCAGCTACAGAGGGGAGGTCTAGATCAGGGCCTACTGTTGAGGTGTTGGGGGTTGTTGTGGGATGGCGAAGGAGATATGTGCTTTGGCGGCGGTCTTCGTCAGGTAGTGCGCGACAGCGGCATTGGTGAAGCCAGAGGGATCCGACGTGGAGATCTTCATCGGTGGCCCGGTCTGGCTAGACCATAGAAGAAGAGGGCATTGGTGCTGGCGGGGCAACGATTCGGAGGCCGCTCGGCATCAAACTCGGACCTGTCGTACAACGGCATGGGTGATTTTTCTTCTTCAGATTTTCTTTAGGGAGTCGTCGTGTTTGTTGTGGGGTGACGAATCGGCGGCATTGCCCCAAGTTAGGAATAATGTTCTCTCATGCTATTTACTTTATGTTGGTGTGTTTTCCACCGGTGGATGCAAGAGAAAAAGTACTGAGGCACCCTATGATTTTAAATGTATTTCTATTTTTTGTAAGGGTGTTTTTGTGAGAAATTGTGATACTTGGTATATGGCCTTAGGCCCTTTTTAAATAAGAAAATAGTAAGATGAGAGCTAGTGGGAACCAATATTTTTGTGATTTAATTTTTAGTACTATCAATTTTTAGCCGTCAAGATTTTTTTGTAGGGGCAAAGCTGTTAACGGTCCGGCCGTTAACTTCGCGCGCGTCCCCCTCCTTTCGCGTCCCTGTTTCCCTTGTATAAATAGCCATCGACATCTCCTTCTCCTACCTCCGACCACCCTCGATCCTCCTCTTCTCACGCACATCTCTCCCCGCACACGCGCCAAGCTCTCTCTCTCGCAACGACAATGGCGGACGAGAAGCTCGCCAAGCTGCGCGAGGCCGTCGCCGGCCTCGGCCAGATCAGGTCGATCGCTCTCTCCCTGTCAATCGGACGCCAGCCGTCGCCATTGCCGCATGTCTTTACCTTTATGTATGTCTTGTCCGATGGATCGCTTGCTTAATTTCTCTGTGCTGCGTTGCGTGCAGCGACAAGGAGAAGTCCGGGTTCATCAGCCTCGTCTCCCGCTACCTCAGGTAATTTCTCTTTCTTTATGTCGCATCACCGATGGTTCTGCTCCCGTTCATCATCCATGGCGTGGATGCTGTTCTGAGTTCTGACCATGGTTGGTTTTCCTTTGGCGGCGAGAAGCGGCAACGAGGAGCAAATCGAGTGGGGCAAGATCCACACGCCGACCGACGAGGTGGTGGTGCCATACGACACCCTAGCGGCCCCGCCGGAAGGTGCGCGCCGATGAGACGGCCATCTTCTTCTCCTCCGTCGTCTTGGGCATGAAACTGAAATTTGGTGATGACCCTGTCTGTTGAATCAAAAAATTGCAGACCTGGCGGCGACCAAGGCGCTGCTCGACAAGCTCGCCGTGCTCAAGCTCAACGGCGGCCTGGGGACCACCATGGGGTGCACAGGCCCAAAGTAAGCTGCCACATTCATCTTATCAACATACATGGTGCTGGCAATTAGCACATTGATCTCTGGATGAACATTTCAGGTCGGTCATCGAGGTGCGAAACGGGTTCACCTTCCTCGACCTGATCGTGGTCCAGATCGAGGTAGGGGCCGGGGTTGAGCATCATGCATTGTCCTTTTCTTTTTGAGATCCAAAGCAAATGCTGTTGTTCTACCTGTTTTTGCAGTCCCTGAACAAGAAGTATGGCAGCAACGTGCCGCTGCTCCTGATGAACTCCTTCAACACCCATGACGACACCTTGAAGGTAGATCAATCGCCACCACCCGAATCTCTCCTGGCATTCGCGGCTGGAAGCCTGTTTGAAAAACATTTTCCCCTCATCGTGCTGATTAGTACATTTTGCGCCGCAGATTGTCGAGAAATACGCCAATTCAAACATCCAAATCCATACGTTCAACCAGGTATGTCAAGACAGATAGATTCTGTTTTGGTGTTTCCGTCAGGTATGTAAGCTCATGACATCTACCAATTCTGTTCTGATATGCAGAGCCAGTATCCTCGTGTCGTGGCCGACGAGTTCTTGCCGTGGCCTTCCAAGGGGAAGACTGACAAGGATGGCTGGTAAGACATTCACGCGTCACCGGATCAGCAAATTCTGGTATAACAATAATCACAGTGTAATTTTAACCACATCTTCTTTGTTACACAAATATATGAAGGTACCCTCCTGGCCATGGTGACATCTTCCCATCCCTGATGAACAGCGGCAAGCTCGATTTACTACTCTCACAGGTTTGCAATCATCTGGGGAAAAGTTCTCATCAAGTTTCCAAGCATGTAACATTATCGTTATGTTTTTACACTATTGCAGGGAAAAGAATACGTTTTCATCGCAAACTCAGATAACTTGGGCGCTATCGTTGACATGAGTATCCTTACATAAACATGATATTCAATATTTACTTTGACAAAAATTCCAGCTGTAAGAAAAAGGATACCTTGCTTATTTACTTAACTGTTGAATAGAGATACTGAACCACTTGATCCACAAGCAGAATGAATACTGCATGGAGGTATGTAAATCATACTCCCTCCGTTCCTAAATATTTGTCTTTCTAGAGATTTTAACAAGCGACTACATACGGAGCAAAATGAGTGAATCTACACTCTAAAATATGTCTATATACATCCGTATGTGATAGTCCATTTGACATCTCTAAAAGACAAATATTTAGGAACGGAGGGAGTAGTATACATTGAAGATAGATTAGATTTGGTTTGTTGCTAAAGAAGATTAAGAGCCTTCCTTCAGGTTACCCCGAAAACTTTGGCCGATGTGAAAGGTGGCACACTGATCTCATATGAAGGGAGGGTTCAGGTTAGCTTATGTTTCTTCTTTGTAGTCGCATAAGTTTGCAAACCAATTTCATGAATGATAGTGGGGATTTGCGTCTGGAAACATAACGACAACAATTTTCCCTTTTATTTTTTCAGCTTCTGGAGATTGCACAGGTTCCTGATGCACATGTAAGTCATAAACTAGAAACTGCAATGGCATAATAAATGATCAAAAACCAAACAGCACCGCAGCAATTACTGTACGTCTTTTCTGAGATTGTTTCCACATTTTTCTGAAACCTAGGTCAATGAGTTCAAGTCAATTGAGAAATTCAAGATCTTCAACACCAACAATCTGTAAGTGAATTCATAGTTTTTCATTTCAGTTTTATAAAGACCATTTCAGTGTTATATAACACTACTACCTGCTTTTATAGATGGGTGAGCTTGAAGGCTATCAAACGCCTTGTCGAGGCTGATGCACTCAAGATGGAGATCATTCCAAACCCGAAGGTAATAATGCATTTTAGAGAATTATTTTCACGCCAGGATTGCTCCATGAGCTTTGTTAGTTTTACTTACGATTTATGAAGAATTTAACAAATATTGTGATGGGCAACAAAATCATTTCAGGAAGTTGAGGGCGTGAAAGTCCTTCAGTTGGAAACTGCAGCTGGAGCCGCGATCAGGGTACTAAAAAACTACTACTAACCTATATACCCATAATCATAGCCTTATGCTACATATAAATATGACAAATCATATATTTTTTGAATCAGTTCTTTGACCACGCAATCGGCATGAATGTTCCGAGGTCCCGGTTCCTACCGGTGAAGGCAACATCAGACTTGCAGCTAGTACAGGTTTGTGCTATATGCTGAACAAATTCTTGAAGTTAACACTCCTAATTCTAACTCAAATTACTTTTGCCCTGCAGTCTGATCTGTATACCCTGGTTGATGGCTTCGTTACACGTAATGCAGCTAGAACAAATCCATCAAATCCCTCAATTGAACTTGGCCCTGAGTTCAAGAAGGTCAGGCTCCAACACTAACTCCTCGCCAGAACGAAAGAGTTTTACCATTTACTTTTAAACTCCAAATATAAATAAGCCGATCTTGTTCATACATGCACTGGCAGGTTGGGTGCTTCCTTGGCCGCTTCAAGTCGATTCCTAGCATTGTTGAGCTCGACAGCTTGAAGGTTTCCGGTGATGTTTGGTTTGGTTCTGGCATCGTGCTGAAGGTATTCAGACAAAGTTGTTGAATTATTACAATTTTTACTGTAGTTGCAGTTCTTAGACAACATGTTCAGACTATTTATGACCTGCTATTTTCAATGGATGCATTACCTGGATAATGTGTAGCTTTGCTTCTCATATGATTGCTGTTCTGACCTATGGCTATTTATGAAGATATATATCTCAAAGTTTAAAAAACTTGGAGTAAAGATGTATGTTTTCTTTTAAAACTTTTGTAGGGTAAGGTGACCATCACAGCAAAACCTGGTGTTAAGCTGGAAATCCCAGATGGAAAAGTGATTGAGAACAAGGTATCTTTCCCAAGATGCATGTTCTCATTGGTGTTTCATGAATTCAGCAGTTTAAAAGCAACAGAGATCTTAGTTCTTGTCTGTTTACTTGTTTATCAGCGTTGGAATAGTTTCAAATTAAACAAAAGAATTACTGACATCATTAAAATAATCAGAAGTCTTACATAATTGACTAATTTTCATCATTTAGTTTCTGGTAACAAACTAAAACCTTATTTGAGATGCCCATTTATGTCTCAATCAAAAACTAAGCTGCTAGCACCTTTCTCTTTAACAAAATATTTTTTTTCTCTTTTATTTCAGGACATCAACGGCCCTGAGGACCTTTAAATGAGCATCAGAACATGCTGACATCACAATGGCAGATCAATTTTACTATATAGAATCTGCTATGAGTCATACATGCACCATGACATTGTGGTGAATATCTGTGATACAGTTTGCTTCAACATAAATACATCAAAGTGAACATTTCTACCTACTTAAGTTTTGCTTCTAATCTTAGATTTTACTCCCTCTGTCCCATAATCTAAGACATTTTTTGACTCTAGTGTAGTGTCAAAAAACGTCTTACATTATGGGACGGAGGGAGTACTTGTTAGAAACAAGCCCTTTAAGGGGAAACAAGCAAAATCGACAAAACGCAAAAGCTTTGCGTCCCAACGTTTCGATATATGTCCAGCCAAAATATAATATTAACATATTCTCGGTTACAGCTCTCGTTTGATAAGAACGAAAAAAGTATAAAGCAAATACATCCCTCTAAAATTTGTGAAGCTTCACAAGTACCTCATCAGTCTTTTCCATGTGTAAGCAAAAATGGTCAGCTTTCTGTAGGAGGGATCACTTCCAAAAGCTCTATATTCAGTTCAAAACTAGCATCAGCCTGCAAAGTAGGATGGAATTAAATAACTCATCAATAGCTGAATGCACTCAGATGCTCAATCATCAAACTAGAAGAAACTGAGGTTTTTTACCGGTATCTCGCCCTGCCCCTTTTTCCCATAACCCAGGTCTGGAGGGACAATCACCCTCCTCTGCATAACCAACACGTAAACAGAACAGCAGATCAGGTCAGTTATCATACCGAAGACAAAAAACACCAGATTATTCTTCACTCGTGCAAGTTCTCCTTGTCCATACCTTCCCCCCAACTTTCATCCCCTCGGTTATCATGTACATGGCCCGTGGAGGCTTCGGCGAAGCCTGCGCGGAGAACAGCCCGTTGGCGGTGTCTGCGAAATCGCGCTTCCGCTCTTTTCCAGGCAGCGATCCGACGGTGAACACATAGGGCTACTAGAGGAAGACAGACAAAAATCTTAGTTCCTACCGCGCTAAACCAGCAGCGCTACCATATACGGTGTCAGGAGTATTTTGCCACATAACCTGTGCGATGCTCCGGTTCCCTGCCAGGAGCTTGGCCTCACGGCTCGACACCACGGTGATGCTACGGTATATGCAGTCGAAATGAACCTTCAGAAAAACAGCAGTGACAATCAGTTTCAGTTAAAGACTGAAAAGCAGGGTTGAATTTGATTACCTGGACAGTTGATCCCTTCTCGGCAGTTGGGCCCTTCCCTTCAATGAGATCGTAGTACTTCAGGCCATCAGCTGCCCCCAATGGTTCTCACATCAGATTAGTCGAACACCGAGTTTAATTTAACCAATGTAATAGCGATGATTCATGGAACGGAGAGACTGTAACTATTGTAAACATAATTTGCAGTTCTTGATATCACATGGATCAATTGACAGCAAAAAAGAAAAAGAAAAAGAAACACTGTATGAGACTAATCAGCTTCAGAATTCAGTCGGAAAGGGCCAAACTTTTGGGCGGAAATCTGAGCAGGAACCAAGGGCGCGGGGGGAGGAGGCTCGGCGACGTACGTGTGGACGCGTAGTCCTCCGGCGCGATGGTCCGGCGGCCCCTCCTGGCGGCGAGCGCCGGCGGCGAGGACGAGACGGCAGTCAGGAGGCCGGCCGAGAGGAGGAGCTGCGCGGCGGCCCGCCGCCGGGAGACGCAGCAGGGGACGGTGGCCTCCCTCGGAGGAGGAGGGTCCTGGGAGCGAAGGGAGTGGCGGTGGAAGGTTCTGGAAGGCAGGGCGGAGGGCGCCATGGACGGCGGAGGAGGAGGCATGGGGAAGGGATGATGGTGGGTCGGAATGGCGCGCGCTCGGCCGCCTGCCGCCACCACATCAGCATATCCATAAACGGTAGGGTACACAAAAATCAGAATATTCCATTTTCCCCATTTTATACCTTATTAATTACTGCTCCATTATTTTTTAGATGTCTTTTTTAAAATATTTTCTTACAATGTTCAGAAACCACATAGTGCGGTACTTATTTACTTTCCCTTTTTATGCATTCATATTTATTTTATTATATCACTCGAGTTTTTGTATTTGCTAGTTAAAATAGTTTAGTAATTCTTAAAAAATACAAATTGTGTTATTTGTGATGAGAGAAAAAAAAAATCAGTGTTCAAGACAAGCTACCTGTGATAGTTCTGTATGAGAACTTCTGCATGCTCAGACCATTGCCTTGTGAACCTGCAGCTTTCAGTTTACAAGCAGTGAAGGTGGTTTTATTTTTTTTACAGAATGTATCCTTGTAACTAATTGCACTTCCAACCAAGAACATCAAATAAAAATCTGGGATGCAGAAGTTCAAATCTCTGCAATTTCACAAAAATGAAATTAAATGAAAGACCTGCCTTCTCACATCCATTCAGTGCCAAGGCAGGCAACAGCAGAAACTCTGAAGAGAAAAAGGCACTCAGACAAACACATTCCTTCATTTCACCACAACACCATCAAGGACAACAGCTTATATACAAGTTCCCAGTTGCCAGGAACCTACAGAATAATCTCCCCTACACAGCCTCTGAATCTATTCCCCCCTCCATAAGATCGGCTAAACCGACCCGAAGAATAGCATACCTCGGGTCGAAACGTGTATATATATAATGTCTTAGCTTTTGTACACAAGAACTAGCCTTCTATATCGATGACGCTGCCGTTCCTGACGGGCCGGGCCGGCCTCTCTACGTCGAGGGCGGTCATCGGCGCGGTGGCCGTCGAGCTCGCAGGCAGGCTCATGGACCGCTTCTTCCGGTTCTTCGGCGGCTCCTTGTCGTCGACGAACGAGATGAACCTCCGGAGGCTCTTCTTCGGCTCGTGCCTCATGTACTTGCGCAGCATGATGCCGAAGTAGATGAGCAGCGAGATGACGCACGCCACGCCGCAGATGAGGAACAGGCCCCAGAAGCTCTCGAGGCGGAGCTGGTTCGAGTTGATCATCTCGCTTTCGTCGGCTGCGCACTCGCCTGTCTTGAGCCACTTGTCGTGGATCCGCTGCAGCTCCCCGTTCTCTGACAGTGACAGGATCGCGGTCGACAGGTCCACTTGCAGCGGGGAGTCCCTTGGAAATGCCTGGCAGAATGAACTTTTGTAAGGTGCTAAGTATTCATTCGTGAAATTAAAGCAGGTGTAGATTTTAGATTTCACCAGTAAAAGAAGTGCAAGAAAGGTTACATAATAGTGATCTAAACGCTCTTATACTATTTGTTTACAGAGGGAGTACTAGACAGCATACACAACTGTTGGAAGTTAAAACTGTTGTTTCAGGATTTCAACAGCCAAATATTGTATCCTTGTATTTTGAAGCTATGTTAAATAACTTAGTTTAAATGTACTTACAAAGCCCCATCCTCTGCTGGTGAAATCTGAGCCGGCTACCGCAATCTTGCAGTAAGTTGACAAAAACAGTTCAACATAGGGGCGCTCGTCAACGATGGCCATAACACCTCCTTTCTTAGGGCCAAGCTCGAGGGCTTTAGCATATTCTTTTGGGGAACCGAGAGCTCGTAGCCTTGACCGTGAGATGTTCAGTTCATTAACCATGTAGTCTTGTGCAAAAGAACCAACTTGGAAACCAACAGGAGCATCACTATTTTTCAGGTCATCAATTCCTTTTATAGAAGTATCAAGTTGTTGCACGGTCAGGATGGAAGTAAGACTCGCGGTATAGCTGGATTGAATGATCAAAACAACAAACAGCCATATGATTAACACGCCGCGCCCTAAGGTGCTCATAGTATTTTCTCCTGGGAACAGATACAGATGAAAAATCACGGGTCATGTGTCAGAACAAAATTACTTTATATATATATATATATATAGCCAAAAAAACACAAGAGATAGGTTCATTAACTCACTGTGTGCAAAGAACAAAGTCGAAAAGCTGAACCTGCAGATAATAGAAGATTGAGATTATAATCACAGTTTTGATAGCAAGGAATGACTGTCATAAGAGCATTTCGCAAGAGTATGTGAAAAAAGAAGACAATAAAACCAATGCATCATATATATATCACCACAAGATAATAGTTAATTGATAATCACTAGATGCTTCATGTGGGTGCATTAAGTGGCAATTGTTCTAGTGAGGAACTGAGGATACAAAAGATGCAGCTAAGCTCCTTACCAGAAAATAGTTATCATTTGTTGTCGTGGCGAGCCGCGGAACTCATCATTGATTCGATGTTCAAGAACCCAAACAACCACACCCACAACAAGAAAGAACAACCCTGTAACACACCACATCTCCAAAGTAAATGGCTGCAAGAATGCCCAGGACGTTGTTATATGCCTTTTAACCGGAGCCAAGATAACCAATCCTGTTTCAATGAAAGGCTGGGTGAAATCAGCATTTACTGTGCGCTTCATTGTAACTGCGATATCCCCTACAGCTCCATCAAGCTCCTGCAGAATAAGATAACCCTGGTCAGTACGGTATGATGGAATGTGTAGAAAAAGGAAAAAACAATTCATACTTACATTTGATTCAACCATCTCTATGAGTTTGTCATAATGAGGATTTTCAGTACCACTCCCAAAAGGTACGAACTTGTAGGTAACAGGATAAGGAAGCAAAGCCAATGCCTGAGTAAAGACATCGATGCAATAACCCTTCATTGACCCGGTAACATTGTCTTTCGTGACAAACTCCCTGAAGCTGAATCTGTTGGGAATACCAATTTTTAACTCCTTGGCATTAGAAGGAAAAACCCATCCTCGAGGCCTCTGTGCAGTCTCCCCAGGCCAAATAACATCATAGAGTTGCTGATTGGCTAGAGAAGTATTTGGGGGCTTTGAATATAGAGCCTCTGGAGGGACAGTTGACAACAAGCCAGAATAGTTTGACCAAAAACCAATGGTCCGCATGCCATTTCCGATGACATTTATGATCTCATATGCAGGATGAATGAGGTCACCTGAAGCATCGAATTGCACGTGCCCAGACGGCCCAGTGAAGTTTACCTTTCTAATCTTCTCCAATAATTTCCTTCCCTTGTCAAAAATACTCATTGCTTCAAGGTGAAGAGTTCCCCCAGTTGCATCACGCAACCGCGAGTCATTTGAGAAGGAAATGCTACCACCATCATCGAAGAAGGCATCCAGAGCCCGAGCTACTGTCCATACACTATCATAAACATAAAAACCATAAGTATTTACACGAAGATCACTATGGTTGTACTTCTGACTTTGTCTGCTCCACTTGGAGATCAAATTACTCTTCATCTTTGAGTTGGGGATATGTGGCCGTAAAGTAAGAACACCTTGCATACCAGATATAGTCTCAGCAGGAACTGATGAATTAGCATCAAGATATGCAGAAAGCCAGTCGGTTGCAATCCATACATAGCCATTGCCCATCATGTTTAGCCGGTTTGCCATAGAGAAAAGCTTGAGTCCAGGTTCAGCACCAGTATGGAGGATGATAACACGAGACTCCATATAACTGACACTAACCAACAAATTAATGAGCTCACTCTTTTTAGCATTTGCAGGAAATCCAATCTTGTAGGAGATTTTGCAGCGCTTCGCAGTGAGTGCGTCATCCAAAGCAGCAATGCCATTTCGACCATAATCATCATCAACATATATGGCAGTCACTATCTTCCAGTGGTTGTAGTCCACAACTGCTGCCACAGCTGCCATTTGATAGAGATCACTGGGAGCAGTCCTGACAAAGAATGGGAACTGTATCGATGAAAGAGTAGCATCAGACGCAAAGGACATCAAGGGGACTCGGAGCTCATTTGCTACATATGAAATGATATGAGCAATTGCGGAGCACTGGGGGCCAACGATTGCAATAACATCAGTCTCCATGAACTGCAAAGCTGATACAAGGAATACGATATCATTGTCACAACTCCAGAACAGAAGCAACTATTTTAACAATACAAAATGATGACGTTAAAGCTAGTCTACCTTGAACCATGCCAAGGAAACCATCAAAGCAATTTGTATCCTTGGTTTCAACCTTTAACGTTGTTCCATTTAGAACTGTTGGATCAGAGTTGATATCCTCCAAGGCTGCATTGATGGCAATCGCCGCAACACCTCCAGTGGTGGAGTTCAATTGAAGAATAGACCCAATATTCACAACTGGAGGCCTTGCAGCTAAGCTCTTGGAGATGCCATTAGTGTACAGGAGCAGAGAGAGAACCAACACCATGGGAAAAGCTATCCCCATTGTCCCTCAAACGGTGCAAAGGCTACTGGATGCTTATTCGCATCTTAGAAGATTATTAATGAGTTCAGATCCCCCTGTAAGAAAAAATCACAGAGCAGATGTTATTGTGATACAAATGCATAGTTCTTGTATTCCCTAATGTAACATAGTCGGTGTAGACAGTACCAACATTTGAAGCCTCGGTTCAAACGTCCAAAGGAAAAAAAAAACAGTACCAAAGAAGCAAATAATAATTTGAAGGATGCACTAGCTGTAATTAAGAAACAAATGGACTGAATATTGCAAAACAAAAAGTAACTGAACTGAGCAACAACAGATGTTTCGACCAAACACGTTAAGAATGAAAACAATCCATTTGTAGTAAGCAAAACAACATTTCGGTTTGTGCCATTGATGTTATCTGCTTATACTGCTCCTAGAAAGAAGATACAGATCGTAGGTTGGGCCGGCAAGCATCCAGCATTTTTGTTCACATATACTCATCCAAGAAAACCAAAAATCATTATGGTCCTTGAATTAAAAGCCAAACGTGTGGTGTGGACCAACTGCTCTCAACAGATTTCAGTTTGAACACACTATTGCTATGCAGGGAACAAACTTTGGATTATGCAACGTATAAGGTATTTATTCTTATCCTTAACCCCTTGTCTTAATCATCAGACAGCAAGCAAACAAACAAACAAACATATTATACCAGGATACGACGCTTAAGGTTAAGGGAGCTTCCTGCAAAAAGGAAACCCTGCCTAAGATGCCAGCCGAGCAAAGTACCAAACCAGCTAACCACAGATTCCAGCATTTCATTCATTTAGCAACTGACGATAAACGGACTGAAGAACTCAAAGGAGACCAGGACGGAGGACACCGTAAGGAGGCAATCCGCCGAACACTTTGTGAGCAGGCTAAGACCCAGTGGTAACACCGTCACAACAACCAGGGCCGCCATTACCGGGAGATGAATCCACAGGCCACAGCCAGTAGGGGGTCAATCCAAATGTTGAAAGAAAAACAGTAACAAAGAAGCAGGTGTCAATCTGAAGGAAGCAATTACAAAACCAACGGACTGAATATCGCAGAGAGAAGCAACTTACAAGAACAACAACAGATGATTCAGCCAAACTCGTTAACAAGAATGAAAAAACACCCATTTCTAGTAAGCAACGGAACATTTTCTCTTGCTTCACCCCCTTTTCTCTTGTCAATCAGACGGACAGCAAGCGAACAAAGAAACGCCAGGATACTAATAGTAACGCTCAAGGTTGGTTCTTACGAAAAATGGAAACATTTGCGTGCACAGATTTGGGCCGAAGCAACTGAGCATGGATTTCAGCATTTCGTCAGCTGAGCAACTGACTGTGAACGGAATGAAACCCCAGGGCCAGCCCGACCGACACCGTACGGCACGGTACGGCGGCAATCGGCCGAACACCTCGCGGACGCGCGGGAGCAGGCCCGGCGGCGGCGGCGGCCGGGGCCGCCATTGCCGGGGGATCAGTCCACGGCCAGTAGGGGAGGGGAACTGGGGAAGACCACAGCTTGACCTCGGATTCCTCGGCCAGAGGACCCAAGAAACGGGGGAATGGCGGGCATTGGTACCGGAGAAGGGGGTTGCAGAGCAAGAACAGAGAGAAACGCAAAGGAGATTTGGACTTACGGTGCTGGATGCGGCGCCCTCGGAGGAGGAAATCTCCACCTCCCCCGCGGATGCTGCTGCTGCGGCGGCGCTCGATGGAAGACGGCTTGGGGAAGGGCGGGATAGGAGCAGGGGGGAGCAGGCGGAGGAGGAGGACCCCACGACGGCGACCGGGAGCTGCTTCCGTCGAGCTCGTCGTCATATTATTTTTAGGTGAAGGTATTATAGCGGGGAGGGGACAGGGGAGAAAGAGGGAGATGGAGATGGTACCCGACGCCCTGACCGGCGGGACCCACCCCCGAGGGGAATGCGAGCACATGGCCTGCCATGTCGGCCATGGACCTATTATTACTGAGATTTAGATAGATGGCAAAGCATTTTGTGATCTAGTATATGTTGGATTTCTCTATGTACACTTAAATAAATAAATAAAGAAAAATAGTTTCAACAACGGCTTGGTTTGACGATGCTACCGCGGTTGTCTGCCCTAACTCTCGGGGTGATCCCCTCGCCGATATGCTTGGCGCGATTGCCAGTCTCTGTCGTAGGTGGTAGTTTACTATTGCGGCGATCGACGTGTCCCTCTGATGCCTTTGCGGGTATTTCAGTGGCTGGATTTCTTCATGCTGTCCATTTACGTTGACGGCATGATGTACGGTGGTGCAACGACGACAGGTTCACCCGCATTTTCATTTCAGAAACAACATCTAATGCCTCTAGTTTCAATTGCCCCCGTATCTGGTTGTATCGGATGTTTTATTGATATTGTATAAACCAGCTTTTGTTTTGGAAAGAACATTAGTCTGTCTCGAGCTCTCAAATATGCATGGGTGTCCGCTAAATTCCCTTTAGCGTTTCAAAGAAGGGTTGCTTTGATGGTTTCGTCAGGAGATTGATTAAACATGAGGACCATTTTCGTTTGTCTTGTGAGAATTCAACATTCGCTCGTAACTTACAAAGCAAATATGCCCTTGTCCTTAAATACTACTCCCTCTAGCACTAACTTGGTATCTAGCACTAACTTGTCCTTCAAATGAATGTATCTAGCACTAACTTGGTGCTAGATACATTCATTTGAGAGACAAGTTTTTTCAGACGAAGGGAGTACAAGCCATGTTTATTTTGTCTTAAGTCAAACATAGTTAAGCTTAGTCAAAACTTAAGTTAAGCTTAGTCAAGCTTGGCCCCCATTTTCAATATGTAAATGAAGTCTGTGAAACAACAAAAGTACAACACCCAGCTACTACTACCCTTAAAATGAACGCACCACCGCACAATTATGAAATCATGAAAAAGATACATAAAGAATTCACGCAATCAACATCAACGAGTGCATCATGAAATGCATGCGCTTCTTTTCCCGGTGTATTTTATGCGCTGCTCTAGATGTGACAAAGAAAATCATATGAACCTTGTCAAGCTTGAACGAGTTTTGACAAAACCGAGAGGGGAAGCGTGATGCACGTGGAAGACCGGATCGAGCTGAGGTCACCATTGCATGGGGCCACGTGGCGGGATGTCGCCGGTGAAGACGCATGCATCCGGCCGGCCGGCCGGTCCAGCCGACGCGGTTTCTCCTTGTTCCGATCGTCCGGTGCGTACGGTACGTGACATTGTACGGTGGTCCAAGATTTTTTTGTACTTGGCTTCTGCGTGCGGATGCAACCTTGCTAAAAAGAAGAACCATGGCTAGAGTGCGTGGCCGGGCAAAGGAAGGCATCTTTGCAAGCTGCGCACATTTTTTTTAATAAAAACATATCTGAAGAATAGACAAAAAAAAGCATGTGTGCGATTATTTCCTGGTCACGTCACGATGATTGGATCCTCGTGTGCTCGATTAGATTAGATTAGATTATGGTGAAATGTGGATTAGCATCCATGTAAGTTGGTTGTCGCTCTCTTGCCTCATCAGTCGTTGCTTATTTGATTCCTTTGACAAGATTGAAGGCTTGGTTTGGAACTTGGACTATGTTGCGTACGCATGTCACACATGTATTAAGAAATTCATGTAGGGATGACTGGGACTTCGGATGACCAGGAGGGAGACATGATGGGGATGACTTGGGCAGACAGATGCAGCAGCCCTAGCTTCCAACCATTTTCAGCCGTACTCAATATCGTTATAACCTAACTACTACTAAGTGATCAAGTCAACCTCAGCTGTTATATTAAGCTTAGCATGAGGGAATGAAGACCAAACGTGTACCAGAAGCTCGACATGAAGCTGTCTCGCGACTGTATCTCTTGTTCTTGTATCAACCAAACTTAGGAGCATGGACCTGGACCTCCATGCCTTTAATTATGAGAATTTTTTTTCTGTAAATATATACACTATCATTGTTTAGGTCATGACCGAGACAAGGGTATGCAATTTGTGTTCTTACTGAGATTTCCGTTAACATGATTTGCGATTTCCTCGCAAAAAAAGAACATTTGCCATTGACACGATTTGTAAAGTACAATTTTTTTGGGGGAAAACAGACAGCGTTCTTGCTTACTCTTTGCTTTCCATAAATGATGATTGTGAAAATTATTGAAAATGTAATGACATGAAATTATTTTTGATGGAATATCTGTAGGCATCCTAGCTAGAGTGTGTGACAAGGCAAAGGATGGTATTGAATAGATTTTCCGAGAATGATAGAAACCCGAACAGTGAAAACAAACATAGTGTGTTCTTTCCTGGTCATGTCACAACGATTGGATTCTTGTATGCTTGACTAATTAGATTATCGTAAGATATGATGGATCATTGGCATGATGCAAGTTGTTGGTGGATGCCCTCTTGTCTGATCTGATTAGCTGCTAGTATGTATTGTTGCTTTGAGAATATGAAAAGTTTGGGTTGAAAAACCTGGAACTAAATGATGCACAAATGGAAGAGCATAGTCACGTGTCATGAGAAAATTACTAGTAGTAGTACTATTTTGGAACGAGAGGGACTTCGACCTGATCAGCCCGGAGGTCGACTACATGACGTGGACACGCGCGTGCAGACGGAGATGCAGCAGCCCTAGCCTTGAAATCATTTTCAGCAGTAACCAATCTTAGCTGCCGACTGGTCATTCAAGTCAACCTCAGTTTCTGTACAATATCAAACGTGTACCACAAGGTCGGCAGGAAGACGAAACGTCACCCTCTCACATATCTATCTGTTGGTCATGTACCTGCTATGTTTAGGAGCGGCCTGGGCCTGTCTTTAATTAGCTAGGTGGAATAATTTGTGATCTGAAACGTCTTATAAAAGTTTACAGAGAGAGTGCATCATTCTCCTGGGGTTTACGTGCGTCGTCGCCGATCTAGATACAACTCTCTAACTCTCTTCCTTTACGTACCCTGTAGAAATATATAGAGCCTAAATATTCGTTGTATTGATCTGACCCTTGTGTAGGGTATATATAGAAGTACAAGAGGGGTAGAGACTTGGAGTACAAGACAAGTTACATGTGGTTTAAACTAATTCTATCTCTATCTTCTTATCTCTAACTTAAACCTAATTATATTTCTAACATTCCCCCTCAGTCGTAGCGGGGAGTGAAGTGGACGAGTACGACTGAATTTGAAGTCTTGAGCTTTCGTCGTCTTCTCCGCTACACCATCATCAACTTCGTCTCTGATGGGTTGGCACCTAGGGGGTGACTGTGTCCCCTTCTGGTGCCTTCCCTATCTTCTCCTCTATTCCCTCCCGCAGTCAGAGCGGGAGTGGCGTGGATGCTAGCGACGACGCGGACGCTGTTGACTGGAGTTCTTGCCGATGAGTTGCTGTAGACGTAGCCATTAATGTCGATGTCGAGGTAGCCGTGGTCGAGGTAGTCGTGGTCGATGGTGTAGTCGTCGTGGATGATGAAGCCACAGAAAGCCGGAGGCGCAAAAAAAAGCGCTATGACAGAGCTGCTGACGTGGACGATGCACCTTGCGGATGTCAGAGGGTGTCGTCGGCGATGAGTCCACCGGTTTTGCCATGACCGGAGGAAGCCCATCAAGCACACATCGGTTTTGCCAGAACCGTGTGACCGTGTAGGGGTCGTCATTGTAGTGACGCCGCGTCGATGCAGTCGTGTTGTCGTGGATGACGCGGTCGATGCCGGCGTCGTGACGAGGTCATTGCCGTCGTGGTGGTCGCGTCTTGCAGAAAAATCTGTCAGAGGACGCTAGCTATCCATCTTGTGAACGAGGCGGCGGCGGTGTGTCGACGATGATGTTGGTGAAGACCATGTTGATGAAGACCTTGGCGATGTAGTGTCGGCGATGACGTTGCAGCGGCGTGCCGACGATGATGCGTCGCTTGGAGGCGTCCCCCGTGCCGACGAAGTGTCGATGCTGTGTCGTGCCGAAAAACTATGTTGGCTCGTAGCTTGGTGTAGTCGTACAGCTCGAAGCAGGGATTCGGCTCGATGAAGAATATCTGGTGCAGATCATGATGATGTAGTCGTGCTTGGTGTAGGTATAAATCGGCGGCGTAGGTTGATGCAGGAGGTGATGTAGCTCGGCTCGGGATGCAGGCATGCAGCGCTCGGTGTAGACGATGGTGTCGCGGCGTCGTAGTAGGATGCGCGGAAAACTGCCCTTCCGTGATCTGAGACGTACATGATCTGCGAGGCGGTCGGTGCAGCCTGAATTGGAGTCGAGGCCGTAGGGTAGCTGCATTGGAGTCCGTAGTGGCGGTTGCCCGCATCGAGCATGAGTCCGCGGCTTCGCGGGCGATGGAGTCCATCTGATGGTTCCCGACTCCGGCTGCGTACAGCAGAAACCTCCGTAGGGACTGGCATCAATTTGCAAGCGCGTGCATCACATCTAGCCCATCTAGGCCACATGTATGCATGCATATGATGAAATCCTCTGGGCGTCCTTGTACCGCGTGGCTTCCGTCAGTGATGCAGCCTGCGCGTGGGTTGTGGAGGTCGATGTAGGCGTGGGAGAGCAACGATGAAGCGCGGTCGATGAAGCCGTTCGGTAGAGGCTGATGTCCGGCGGCGCGTATATCGAGTAGATTGGATCGCACTCGTATCGCCCGCTGGGTGTCGACGTGCTCGTACGCGCGGCCGCATGCTAACAGGGGTCTTGTGTAGATTGCGTCCCGAAGATGTCGAGCTGATGCGCTCATCCCGCTCAAGTCTTGCGGGGCTCGAAGTGAAGGAGGTCGTCGCTCGTGGCTGGTACTCCTGGCGTGCACGCGCGTGGCGTCCGCTGGTGGAGTTCTGATCTTGAAGCCGGCCGCACGCAGTAGTGCCTGGTCGAGCCCACCGTGGCCGCCGTGATTTATTTGGTGGCTAAAAAAATCTACTTGATGAAATTTCGACTTGTTCTATGAGATCGATCTAATGGACTCGAAAATTGGATCTAAACTACGAGACCAATCTGATCTTTGATCGATTGGGTGCCGCGTCCCCGGGGAGAGGAGATTAATCTCCCCGGGGGCGGCGAGCTGCGGAAGTGGTGGAAGGTCCTAAGATCGCCGTCGTTGGACAAACTGCTCTGATACCATATTGAATTCATGCTCCAACCAACTCATCCAAAAGTCCGAACTAATGGAGAGAGGTGGACAATATATTTCAACACTCACCCTCACGTCTACGCTATTTTATTCCTTAGACGTGGGATCGATATAGGCCGCAGAATCATTTATTTAATACTGCGTTGGCAGGGTCTTGAACACAAGACCTCTCAACTTCGTCTCTGATGGGTTGGCACCTAAGGGGTGACTGCGTCCCCTCCTGGTGCCTTCCCTATCTTCTTCTCTATTTACCCTACTGACTGATCATATATTCCTGAAATTCATATTTCTGAAGGAAATCATACGTATGATGGAGGGAATAGTGGGTGATCAAACTCGATCCTTGTGATGCACCGAGCAAGATTGCAATTAGGGCGAAGTTTATATTATATGCTGATTGCACCCAGTTCCTGTAGGAATTTGGTTGCTTTTACGTGCATGCATGCAGCGTCCTCTGATGCTTCGTCGGCCTTGCAAGCTACGCATTGCATCTAGCCCTGCAGCAGCTACCATACCAGGTGATATATATAAACAAGCTAGTACGTAGCTGCTAGTCATGTGATCGGTTCCGTACGTACGTCGTGATAATCCAGCTTTGCTTCACATGTAAACTCTAGCACAGAAAAAGGGCGCATTTCTCAAAAGTGAAAAAAGGGATGGAACGAACGCACGCAGTACCCAGTGAGGCTGACATCTCCGCCACATGCGATAGGGCATCTGATGCCGCCTGGGAAAGCTCTCTGGGCTTGGCTTTACATTCGTATAATTCCTTGCGAAACGTACGTTTTGTTTTTTGAAAATGCGTGCATGGATCTTTTTTCTCTCATCTGTGTGGCTTTCGGCTGCCAAAATGGTGCGATCGTGCGTTCCACCGAACAGATAATATGCTCGAATGTTGATGTCTCGCACATCAGCAAGAAAAGCACCGTGGAAAAGTGATGGCATGTTTGGCTCGATCGCCCTGGGCTAGCTACATTGTCATCTCACACCATTCACACCCACTGGTCAATTGTCCGAATGATTCTCTGGTTACTAGAATTGGTTACTCCACTAGAAACCTTTTTTTAGGAAGGATTGTTCTACGGTTTTTTCCCACTGTATTTAATATTAAAAAAATCTCAGCCAGTAAACTAACAAACTCCCGTTTTTTCAAAGACAAACATGGTCAACTAATAAGAGAGATCTGAAATTGTGACAAACTCATCATAGATGATTGTCAACCCTCTGCCTGCAGCTCCAACAGCCGGTGGCGGGGAGGGGAATCCCGGTGCCTTCGCTCCGGTTAGTAGTTAAGGTTACGTTTTTTTAGTCCTCGCAGGTGCAGCGCTCGGGCGGATGTCGGCGCTTCTTTTTGTGTTTGTCTTTCGGCTTCCGATCCTCCTCGAGTTGGAGATTCCTGCCGCCTCCTTAGGATAGTGAGGTTAGGGTTTCTCATCATATAACGAGATTTTGTGTCAGGTGCTTCAGATCTACGCAAAGGTTCGATGGAGACGACTGCAACTCCATGGCGCTGGTCCTTAGGAGCACGTGCACGAAGGTTTCTCGACTGTCATCGACAAGGTCAAGCCGGCTTGGGTAGGGGAACGGCGACTGCGGAATGTAGGCGGCTCGTTCTGGTGGAAGTAGTGGCCGTTCGGTGGTCTCAGAATCTCGATGTAACTTTTATTATGTTTGAGATGCTTCGTACTTTTGATGAACTTTTACAATAGATCTGATCATTTTCGTAGAAAAAATCCAGCTTTGAAGACAACCATCATTCTTTCTTTTTCACTCTATGCTTTAGTAGGATCAAATCTTGCTTCACAAGACGCTTCAAAGAGATGAGAGCAGGGCTCCCCTTTTCAAGATCTTGCCGTTCCTTTGAGACCATATGTTCCAACATCCCAGAATAATGACATCAAAAGCAATTACTTTAGGCGGGAGTTGGAAGACTTGCAACACTTCATCATATATAGAAAATACCTTTCAGCTTGTTGGAAAGAATGGAGTTCCAATTATTTTTAGCCATGTCACAATTCCAGAAAAGAGTCTTTTCAACATTTTCATTGCGTACAACACAATTGTAACAACCAAGATACATGTATTTTCTTTTAGTCAGATTTCATGTATTAACTCTGTCATGTAACAAGAGCCAAAAGAAAATCTTATGTCTCAGTCTGGCAACACATTTCTATAGCCACTGCAAAATTGTGTGAGCTTTCTCAGGCCCCATTCAACTTTATACATATTGCTGGAGGAATAATGAGGGCCTTTCCATCTGTATATCCATGTATCCTTCTAATCAGAGATTAATTTGATGAACTAAGTCAATGATCACAGTGAATTGAGCATGAGCTTGCAGGGTCGTAGGCCTATGAAAATGGAGAGCCAGATCGTCACTATGAGTAAAATCAGCCAAAGAGAGCTTTTCCTTGAGTGGCAAAGAGAACAGTTCAGGGGACTTTAGAGACAGAGGCAACTCATGCCAAAAAAAATGGAGTCTCCAGACTCAACTTCTACCTGGCCAATATCAAGAGATGCATCTTGAAATATGTTTTGTCTACGGTGTATTTGTATGGTATTGTAGATATGAATTCTTTCCCTATAAGCTTCATTAAACTTGACATAGATTTGAACTGATACAAAACTAACATGATGTACGTCCGGACGCATAGCCCGGCCACTTTCCAGACAGGGGAGAAAAGGAAAAAGATGACCCAACCGGACCCCCACTTCGTCCCGTACGTCTGGGCCGTTTGCAACCCTCATTCATGACCATATATGGGTAGGATATGAGGGCGCGTCGGTCCAGTCCGCCATGTAGGATGCGGCCCAACCGGACCACATTTTCTCTTTCTTTATTCTTCATTTTTCTTTTCTCTTCATCTCCACAAATCACATGCAAGTGACTGGGCATATAAGAAAGAAAATGGCTAGCATGGTTGCATGCACAAGTAACGTTTGAGGGCTCAAACTTTCAAAGTCCAGCTGTAGATGCTCTTACAACTATGTATTGAGCTACCACGGTAGGGTTGTTGGGTTTGTTCAAATGAAGAGTCCATCCGATACTCAAAAATGGTCTTGGCAAAGTCTAAGATATTATCCATGATCTTGTCTTGTAGTACTACTACTAAGTTGTTTCCTTTTGGATTTAGAGAGCGATTTAGAGGGGTAGCGTGATGCACGTGGTATCCTAGATCAGCGGAGGTCATCATTGCACGCGACCGCGTGGCGGGAAGTCACCGGTGAAGACGTACCCATCCGGCCGGTCCCGCCGACGCGTTTTTCTACTTGTCCCGATCGTCCGTCGCCTACGGTACGTGCGGCCTTGGCTATTCTATTCTCACGGTAGGGTGGTCCAAGATTTTTGTACTTAGCCGGTTGACGACATTGCTGCTCATGCATGCAACCTTGCTCCACGAACCCTAGCTACCTAGAGTGCGTGGACGGCCAAAGGAAGGTATTGATCTGATCCTTCAAGCTAGCTGTGCGTTTTTAAAATAACCAGATAAGGAGAAAAAACCAAGCTAAAATGAGGAAAGTGCGCTCTCCACCACTGATCATTTCCTGTTCACCCACGTCACAACAATGATTGGATTCTCGATGTTATGCTTAACTAATTACAAGGTTGTGGTAAGATGTGGATTACTTTATGGGCATGCCATACACGCAAGTTGGTACTCCCTTTCTTTCGGTTTATAGGGCTCAAAAATTGCTTCAACCAAGGTCGATGATGAATGATAGAATTAATCTTTTTACTCCCTCCGTCCCATAATATATGACGTTTTTTTAACACTGGTGTAGTGTCAAAAAACGTCTTACATTATGGGACGGAGGGAGTAGTTTGTAAAAGTACTTAATTAGTACGTTCGTTTTACTCAAAAAGTTACATATACCAATGCATTAATTACAACACATGCATACATGACCACTAAGAGCAAGTATAATAAGGTGACGTGGGCGGGCTGTAAGACTTAATTAAAATAATATATTATTGCTGAGTTGGCAGAGAGAGAAGAGGAGAGAGAAGAGAAGCGGGCTACTAAGAGCATGGTTAATAATACATCCAATGGTCGGCTATAAGAAGCTGCCATGTCATTTACAACCAACCTCTTAGCCGACATGTACAATAGTAAGTTTTAAATATATACTAGTTTATCAATAGTTGGCCCACTTTACATCCTCACAAAGTGTCTTGGGTCTCGTGTTATAGCGGGCTACTAACCAAGAGCCTGCTTCTCTTCTCTTTCCTCTTCTCTTTCCTCCAACTACTCTTGATTCATTACTCATCCTGGTACACCGCCGGAGGCATTCATATAGAGTCATATTTTGTTCTAAGTATCGAGTTGTAAGTAAATAAAAGTGTGATGATCTTTATTTTTAGAGCATTGTCCCAAGTGAGGAAAGGATGATGGAGACTATGATTTCCCCACAAGTCGGGATGAGACTCCGGACGAAAAAAAGAGGCCAAAAAAATGAGAGAAGGCCCAAATAAATTAAAAAAGAGAAAAGAGAGAAGGGACAATGTTACTATCCTTTTTGCCACACTTGTGCTTCAAACTAGCACCATGATCTTCATGATAGAGAGTCTCCTATGATATCATTTTTATATACTAGTGGAAAATTTTCATTATAGAACTTGGCTTGTATATTCCAATGATGGGCTTCCTCAAATTGCCCTAGGTCTTCGTGAGCAAGCGAGTTGGATGCACACCCACTTAGTTCTTTTTTGAGCTTTCATAAACTTATAGCTCTAGTGCATCCGTTGCATGGCAATCCCTACTCACATTGATATCTATTAATGGGCATCTCCATAATCCGTTGATACGCCTAGTTGACGTGAGACTATCTCCTTCTTTTTGTCTTCTCCACAACCACCTTCTATTCCACCTATAGTACTATGTCCATGGTTCACGCTCATTTATTGCGTGTAAGTTGAAAAAGTTTGAGAACGTCAAAAGTATGAAACTATTGCTTGGCTTGTCATCGGGGTTGTGCATGATTTAAATATTTTGTGTGATGAAGATGGAGCATAGCCAGCCTATATGATTTTGTAGGGATAAGCTTTTTTTGGCCATGTTATTTTGAGAAGACATAATTATTTTTTTAGTATGCTTGAAGTATTATTGTTTTTATGTCAATATTAAACTTTTGTTTTGAATCTTACGGATCTGAACATTCATGCCACAATAAAGAGAATTACATGGATAAATATGTTAGGTAGCATTCCACATCAAAAATTCTTTTTTATCATTTACCTACTCGAGGACGAGGAGGAATTAAGCTTGGGGATGCTTGATATGTCTCCAGCGTATCTATAATTTTTGATTGTTCCATGCTATTATATTATCTGTTTTGGATGTTTTATATGCATTAATATGCTATTTTATATGTCTTTTGGGACTAACCTATTAACCTAGAGCCCAGTGCCAGTTTCTGTTTTTTCCCTCGTTTTAGAGTTTCGCAGAAAAGGAATACCAAACGGAATAAAACTTTCGCGGTGATTTTTCTTGGACCAGAAGACATCCATGAGACTTGGAGTGCACGTAAGAAGAGCCATGAGGCGGCCACAAGGGTGGAGGGCGCGCCTAGGGGGTAGGGCGCCCCCCAACCTTGTGGGCCCCTCGTAGACCTCCTGACCTAGATCTTCCTCCTATATATACTCTTATACCCCAAAAATATCCAGGGGAGGCACGAAAACACTTTTCCACCGCCGCAACCTTCTGTTCCCGTGAGATCCCATCTTGGAGCCTTTTCCGGCATCCTGTTGGAGGGGGATTCGATCACGGAGGGCTTCTACATCAACACCATTGCCTCTTTGATGAAGTGTGAGTAGTTTCCCTCAGACCTACGGGTCCATAGCTAGTAGCTAGATGGCTTCTTCTCTCTCTTTGATTCTCAATACAAAGTTCTCCTAGCTGTTCTTGGAGATCTACTCGATGTAATACTCTTTTGCGGTGTGTTTGCCGAGATCCGATGAATTGTGGATTTATGATCAACTTATCTATGAATATTATTTGAATCTCCTCTGAATTCCTTTATGCATGATTTGATATCTTTACAAGTCTCTTCGAACTATCAATTTGGTTTGGCCAGCTAGATTGGTTTTTCTTGCAATGGGAGAAGTGCTTAGCTTTGGGTTCAATCTTGCGGTGCTCGATCCTAGTGACAGAAGGGGAACCGACACGTATTGTATTGTTGCCATCGAGGATAAAAAGATGGGGTTTTCATCATATTGTTTGTGTTAATTCCTCTACATCATGTCATCTTGCTTAAAGCATTACTCTGTTCTTTATGAACTTAATACTCTAGATGCATGCTGGATAGCGGTCAATGTGTGGAGTAATAGTAGTAGATGCAGAATCATTTCGGTCTACTTGACACGGACGTGATGCCTATATTTATGATCATTGCCTTAGATGTCGTCATAACTTTGCGCTTTTCTATCAATTGCTCGGTAGTAATTTGTTCACCCACTGTAATAATTCCTTTCTTGAGAGAAGCCTCTAGTGAAACCTATGGCCCCCGGGTCTATTTTCCATCATATAAGTTTCCAATCTACAATTCTAGTTTCCTATTTACTTTACTTTGCAATCTTTTACTTTCCGTTCCATAAACCAAAAATACCAAAAATATTACTTTACCGTTTATCCATCTCTATCAGATCTCACTTTGCGAATAACCGTGAAGGGATTGACAACCGCTTTGTCGTGTTGGTTGCAAGTTGGTGTTTGTTTGTGCAGGTATTCGGTGGCTTGTTGCGTTGTCTCCTACTGGATTGATACCTTGGTTCTCAAAACTGAGGGAAATACTTACGCTACTTTGCTGCATCACCCTTTCCTCTTCAAGGGAAAAACCAACGCAAGCTCAAGAGGTAGCAGGCAGCAGGAGTGGTTCCATATCATCGAACCCCGCAACGCCAACTGGGCTGCCATGCCTGACTTCAGATCTGGAGCCCCACTAGGCTCACCTCCTGGACTGCTAAGGGCCTTGACTCGGGGTTCACGGCCGAGGTGCTGATGCTGCAAACGCACATCACCAATATGATAGGTAAAAACACCGGTCTCACTAACGTGATTCAGGTGATGCTCTTCCGCCGGACTCTCCCTTGCCAACTCCGGGCCTCTTACATGTGGGAGCTTAATCCGGAGGAGCCACGGACCTTGAAGCACTTCTTTGGCACGACGCACGAAGATATTTGGAAGCTGCTCTTCAAGGCCCAAAAAACGTGGTCGAAGAAGACCGAAGACATCTGTCTCAACATCGAGAATCCGGCCTCGCCGGTAAGTGTGATTTTCCTGAATACCTATTCGGCGAATAAGTTTAGATATAATATATTGCTTGTCCTTCGTACAGGGCTGGACGACAAAGGCGGAGCGGATCAAGTGTCCGGCACCGCTACCCGAAGACCCGACCACACCCCAGCTGACAGAGATGCTGGTCCTGGCGCCCTATCAGGCGCCGGAGAAGAAGGTCAAGAAGAAGAAGGGCAAGGAGGCCAGAGGTGGCCTCCGCCAAAAGGGTCCTTCGGACGCAGTGTCCGGAGAGACCGAAGCCCTCTCTTCCCATGAGGGAGATGAGGAAGAAGAGGAGGAGGGAGCGGAAAGCGACTCCCCTCTTAAGGGGAGAAAGAAGAAGAGGGTGGCCTCCACAGACCCGGAGGGGGAGGAGTCCAAGAGGGGGAAGATGGCCCTCTTGGATGGTTCGGACTCGGAGTCCGAACTAGTCCCCAAGAGACCTCCCAGGGTGAAACCCCTGGCCGAATCTTAAGTATCAAAAGATCTACTATTTGTCTTCGGTCTTTTATGTTTTCATTATATAACTTATTACACCATGTGCCTTTCAGCCCTCCTCGCGATCTCCTGAACACTTCGCTATCGGAGGGGAGTTCTCTGCCACCCGAGATGGCAGAGAGCGAGATGCCACCGCAAGCCCCCTCGCCTGTCACCATGGAGGACACTAAGGTCTCGTCCCTAAGGACCTCTCCTAACCGAGGGGGGGGGGTCGAGCGAAGCTGGCGAGAAGACGCCCGAGGGTAATACCTCGGTTGCCGAAGACCTAGGGGAAGCGGCCCCTATGGCAGGCGACGGTGGGGCCCCCCAACAATCCGGGCCTCTGCCGGACACCGTTCCGGAGACCAATGTGGCCCCAGGATCGGGTGAGCAGCCCCCTTCAAAGGAGGGGGAGCATCAGCTCCGACGGCGACCTCCACTAATCCTGAGGCGCCGAACACTCTAGTGGAAGCACTGCAACATGCTTCCATTGTGGAGGAGCACCGTACCCTGATGGGTGTTGTGGTAGAGAAGGTTCAGTCTGCCAAGAGCGGACTGAACAAAGCCTTTACCAGCCTACTGACAGGCTTCAAGGTATGCGACGTAATGCTCTAAACGCTTTTTCATATAAAGGAATATACCTATGCATAGATAGTAGCCCCTGAGACTCTGTCCTGTTTTGAGAAAAGCCGGACAGAGGATCCACATAGTATTCGGGAGAGCGAACATACTGATGTATTGTTGTAACAGTCTTCCCTGTTGGCGGCAACCGCCCCGGCCGCCGAAGTTTCCGAACACAATCGGAAGCTTAAGGTGGCTGATGATGAAATCGATCGCATTAACAAGCGGTTCGACGAGACGCAAGGTATGCACATAATTTTAGGAGCCTAATCATATATCATGAGTGATATGCATATTTAGAGATTAACTCATGTAATGCTTTGATTATGAGTGCAGTTGACGTGGCCGAGGTTGAGACCCTCCAGAACGCCCTCGCCCAAGCCAAGAAAGAGGGGGAGGAAAATAAGGCAGCCGCTGACAAAGCGGCTGCAGAGCTAAAGACCGAACAGGTCGCCCGCCGCCAGCACGAAGATCGGGTGGCCGAAGTTGAGCAGGAGCTGAAGGACGCCATCGGCAAGTGCGAGATTTTGGAGGAGAAGACTTTGGCCCAGGCGACCGAACTCGCCAAAGCCCTCCAGGAAGCTAAGGAGGCGCGGGTCGAGTCCCGGAGTGCTCGTGAGGAGATCCGGCAGGCAAATCAGATAGCGACTAGTAAGGCCTTTCTTTTGCAGAGTATATATGGAGGTCAAAGATATGCTTTGCTCACTCGAGTGTGGAGTTCTCCAGACGCGTTTGCGGATCTTCCGAGGAGTGCCGCCGATGCCGCACAGTAGTTCTTCCGAGCCCAGGAGGGGAACTCGACCGAGAAGCTGTTCTGGTCACAGTTTTTTGCGCTGGAGCACCCGACGCCACTGAACGACCAGCTGAAGCAGCTGATGGAGCTGCATAGGGTGTCCGGCTTGGCCATGAAAGATCTAATAATCCAGCTTTGGCCAGCCGAGCCAATTCCCAGCAGCTACTTCAGTTTAGTGAGGCGGCTCGTCGATGCGCTGCCTCGGGCTGATGCTGTGAAGCGCTCGACATGCATAGAGGGTGCTCGGATGGCCTTCGCCTGTGTCAAGATGCATTGGGCAAAGATGAAGGCCACCGACGTGGTGACCGCGGGGCCACCCGAAGGCAAGGACCACCGCAAGCCAAAGTGATACTTCGAAGACGTCCTGGCAGGGGCCCGAATAGTAGAGGGCCAGTGCTCTAAGGACGTGATATTTGAGTAGAGGTGTGCGGGTTGTAAAAACTATGCTGTGAACCCATGTTTTGTAATATATTTGTGCCTTTTATTTTAAGCAATTTTTCCTCCTGTGCGGCTATTTTTAATTCTGAAAGTTGCCAGTCATTAGCTTCAGCCCCCACGTAGATGCTACGGGGGGTGTTCGGCATAGCGCGTGATCACACTTTATCCAACGTCTTGGTCCGTGACGGAGGTGTCCGCGAGGTGAACCAGGCAATCGGACTATGCGGCTTTATTACTTTCTCTTAGCCATAGGACTTTGACAGTGAGGTTGAATACTAGCCCCTTGTGTGTGTGCGGCAATCCGAATTAAGGTGCCTTTTCCGCACGGCTGGACGAAGACCAGCCCCTCGTATAACACGGAGTAAATCACGAACGATTTGTAGTAAGTCACCGAATCGCTGACCAGCTCTCGCTCTATCATGACAGTCAATTTTCGGGTTTTTCTACCGAGGTATTGAAGGAAATATGCCCTAGAGGCAATAATAAAGTTGTTATTTATATTTCCTTATATCATGATAAATGTTTATTATTCATGCTAGAATTGTATTAACCGGAAACTTAGTACATGTGTGAATATATAGAAAAACTAAGTGTCACTAGTATGCCTCTACTTGACTAGCTCGTTGAATCAAAGATGGTTAAGTTTCCTAGCCATAGGCATGAGTTGTCATTTGATTAACGGGATCACATCATTAGAGAATGATGTGATTGACTTGACCCATTCCGTTAGCTTAGCATTTGATCGTTTAGTATATTGCTATTGCTTTCTTCATGACTTATACATGTTCCTATCACTATGAGATTATGCAACTCCCGAATACCGGAGGAACACTTTGTGTGCTACCAAACGTCACAACGTAACTGGGTGATTATAAAAGTGCTCTACAGGTGTCTCTGAAGGTACTTGTTGGGTTGGCATAGATCGAGATTAGGATTTGTCACTCCAATTGTCGGAGAGGTATCTCTGGGCCCTCTCGGTAATGCACATCACTATAAGCCTTGCAATCAATGCAACTAATGAGTTAGTTGTGGGATGATGTATTACGGAATGAGTAAAGAGACTTGCCAGTGACGAGATTGAACTAGGTATTGAGATACCGACGATCGAATCTCAGGCAAGTAACATACCGATGACAAAGGGAACAACGTATGTTGTTATGCGGTTTGACCGATAAAGATCTTCGTAGAATATGTAGGAGCCAATATGAGCATCCAGGTTCCGCTATTGGTTATTGACCGGAAACGAGCCTCGGTCATGTCTACATAGTTCTCGAACCCGCAGGGTCCGCACGCTTAACGTTCGGTGACGATCGGTAATATGAGTTTATGTGTTTTGATGTACCGAAGGTAGTTCGGAGTCCCGGATATGATCACAGACATAACGAGGAGTCTCGAAATGTCGAGACATAAAGATTGATATATTGGAAGCCTATATTTGGACATCGGAATAGTTCCGGGTGAAATCGGGATTTTACCGGAGTGCCGGGAGGGGTTACCGGAACCCCCCGGGGGTTAATGGGCCTTGTTGGGCCCTAGTGGAGAGAGAGAGGGGCCGGCCAGGGCAGGCGCCGCGCCCCCTCCCCTTTAGTCCGAATATGACAAGGAAGGGGGGGGGCGCCCCCCTTGCCTTTCCCTTCTCCCACTCCTTTCTTCCCCCTCCTAGTGGGACTAGGAAAGGGGAGTCCTACTCCCACTAGGAGGAGGACTCCTCCTCCTAGCGCGCCCTGCTAGGGCCGGCCGGCCTCCCCCTTGCTCCTTTATATATGGGGGCAGGGGGCACCCCAAGACACACAAGTTGATCAGTTGATCTTTTAGCCGTGTGCGGTGCCCCCCTCCACCATAATCCACCTCGGTCATATCGTAGCGGTGCTTAGGCGAAGCCTTGCGTCGGTAGAATCATCATCACCGTCATCACGCCATCGTGCTGACGGAACTCTCCCTCGAAGCTCTGCTGGATCGGAGTTCGTGGGACGTCATCGAGCTGAACGTGTGCTGAACTCGGAGGTGCCGTGCGTTCGGTACTTGGATCGGTCGGATCGTGAAGACGTATGACTACATCAACCACGTTCTCATAACGCTTCCGCTTACGGTCTACGAGGGTACGTGGACGACACTCTCCCCTCTCGTTGCTATGCATCACCATGATCTTGCGTGTGCGTAGGATTTTTTTTGAAATTACTACGTTCCCCAACAGGTATTTGACCGGACGAACCAGAAATACAATCGCAGTAGTTCTCCCTTTACTACCTTAGCCGAACAAGCGAAACGTAAGGTGGTAAGCACAGGAGCCGGGCAACCCAACTATAGACCAAAGAGATGATTCGGAGCCGATGCATATAGTGCAATATTCGGGACGCCAATGAGTACCCTATAGGTGTTCGGACTTGAAAAACGTGCAGAGCCGAATACAGCCCCCGGTGTTAAGGCCACACTAAAGCACGTGTGGCAATCTGAAGTAAGTAGGGAATACAGATGGCAAAATAAATTAGCACCAAACAAAAGTGGTGATTAACTGTTTCCTTTATATCCTGGTTAATACGTCGAGACGTGCTATTACAAATAATACCATGAATATCAAGGCTATTTTACATGCCGAGAGTTTACACAAGGGAAGGTTTTACTCAGGGCCTAAAAAGCAGTGGTTTTGAAGATCCCAGTGGTGCCCTGCCGCACATCTGCGCCATCTCTCCTTGGTGAGAAATCCTTTGAGAGGAAAAACCGATGGTCGTTTATAAGAAAAGGGAATCTGGGAAGGAGCCCCTGTACAACCGTAGAGTGGGTAGGTTTTTAATGAACCTGTAATGAAAAAGAAAAAAGAGAAAAGAGGTTAAGATCCGAATAGGTTCAAGCCGTACTATAGACCTTTTCCACAGTGTGCCTCCAGCGCTGCCCAAGGTATTTTATGTGCGTAATTATGCATGCGCGATACGTATGCCGCAAACTTATGGGGCGATCGGCGGAGGCTGAACTGCTATTCAAGCTCCGGATCCGCCGAGCTGTCGTGCTGTAATGTGGAGCAAACTCGTTTAGCGGTGCCATGGGTCTTAATGACCGACGAGATGTTCGGCTTGATGAATCCGTTCTGTACCTTGGCTGCTAGGGCCGCGGTGTGCCCCTCTGTGCGGAGGGAGCGCTCCATGTTTCCATTGACTGTGATGACGCCGCGCGGTCTGGGAATTTTGAGTTTTAAATAAGCATAATGTGGGACTGCATTGAAGCGGGCGAAAGCGGTTCGTCCGAGCACTGCATGATAACCACTAGGGAAAGGGACGATATCGAAGATCAAGTCTTCGGTTCAGAAGTTTTTCGGAGAACCAAAGACTACTTCCAATGTTAAGGAGCCCGTACAGCGGGCCTCCACGCCGGGTATCACTCCTTTAAAGGTAGTGTTGCTGGGCTTGATTCTTGAAGGGTCAATGCCCATCTTATGGAAAGTATCTGGATAGATCATATAGAGGCTGCTGCCGCCGTCCATTAGGACTCTGGTAAGATGGTATCCGTCGATTATAGGGTCGAGTACCAGGGCCGCCGAGCCTCCGTGATGGATACTGGTTGGGTCGTCCCTGCGATCGTAAGTGATCAGACAGGATGACCAAGGGTTGAATTTTGGGGTGACAAGTTCTACGGTGTAGACGTCTCTTAGTGCGCGCTTGCGCTCCCTTTTGGGGATGTGAGTGACGTATATCATGTTCACAGTTTTTACTTCAGGGGGAACTTCTTCTGTCACCCTATGTTTGGAGGACGGGGCCCGTCATCATCCTCGCTTTGAGGTCCTTTCCCCTTATGTTTGGTATTTAGTTTACCGACCTGTTTGAAAACCCAGCAGTTTCTGTTGGTGTGGTTGGCAGGCTTGTCGGGGGTGCCATGAATCTGGCAAGGCCTATCTAGTATTTTTTCCAAACTGTGTCGGTGTACAAAAGTAGGGGCTCTCCTTTTGACCCCTTTACTTGTGCACGGGAGTCAGAGCCGCGCGCCACGGTCACACTTAGCAGGGCAGAGGAGGGAAGCCGGAGAGAACCCGAAGCACAAGACAAACGAGGCAACGCCAAGACCAGAAATGCAGGAGAGCAAGAGGGCGAGGTGGACTCCCTCGGCAAGATCCTTGCCGAGGCAGCCTCCACAGCCCCGGCAAGAGCCTTGTCGGGGCCCTTGAGCCCACGGGTTCCAACACCACCAACTATCCACGTTAGGACCAAGGCTCGGGAGGCGCCTCTGTGGTGGCATGCAGATCTTCGTTAAGATCATAAACGTGTGAGATCAGATGAGGACCAGAAGACGGCTGCCCTCGGCGGGATCCTAGCCGAGGAAATCTATAAGACCCCCGGCAAGCGCCTTGCCGAGGACGACTGCAACACCACGGCAAGACCCTTGCCGGCCCCCCGGCAAGACCCTTGCCGAGGGCATCAGCGGGGCCACAGCCAGGCCCGCGCCTGCCAAGACTCTACCGCCGTCCCCAAGCAGCTGCTAGCTCAACCAGCTGGGAAGGCACCTGCGTGGCGACGGGAGGCCTCTACACCAACTCAGCAAGCACCTGCGTGGTGGCATGTGACCCTTCATGAAGGCTCCACCACCGCGTCAGCCTAGCGGCCAGCCAACGTGGCGCCGCAAGGCCTCGTCAGCTCGGGCGTGTGTCAAAGCCAGGCGAGGCGGCGACAGCTGGGACGTGCTTCCTTGCCGGCCCCGATAAAGCGAGAGGGACACATCGGAGCGCATTAAATGCGTTTGTCCGACGAACCCAGAGGATAGGCTTATCGACTGTAGACCTTTCCACCTCCCGTTTGCCACTGTGGCAGCCCCTTTTTGCCTATAAAAGGAGGCCCGGGGCGACCAGGAGGAGGATTCGGATCTTTTGGGCAAGTTACACCCCGTAGCTAGCTCAAGAACACAAGAACACTCTAATACATCCACCAAAGCAGGACTAGGGTATTACGCATCTTCGCGTCCCGAACCTGGGTAAACGATCCATGTGCTTCCTGTCAGACCCGCTCTTTGCACAACCTCGCGCCCGCCAACCGTAGAAGGGATCTTAGTGACCCCATAGGTGTCGTTTCCACCGACATCTTTGGCGCGCCAGGTAGGGGGCGCAATTGTGAGAATCTGGTCTAGCAGTTAGCCTAGCAGTTCTTCACCGTCATGGCTCCCAAGAAGAAGGCGGCCACGGCGGTCGGTTCGTCGGGAGCCGGACGGCCCGTACCGGTGCGGGCGAACAGCGGGCCGGTCGCGGACAGAACTCAAGGCGTGGCCCACGAGCACCAGCATTGCTCTGGCAGTCAGAGCCTGGCGAGCGGCGTCGTTCGTGCGCGAGACGACGGGCCACACGCCGCCAAATCCAGAGACGGAGCCGGGCCCCCGCAGGCGGCACGGGGCCCTCCGGGATCAGCGTCGTACCACCCACGGGCGGCGCGGCGGCCTCCAAGATGCTCACACCGGTGCCCACAGCGCGCTCCTCTTAGGGTGTACGCGACGAGCAGCGTCACCACGCTGGAGACCTCGGACGCGGCCATGGGAAGAGTCCTGTGCATCATCTACGGGACGAAGGGGGCCAGCATGCCCGCTGAAGCGCTGGCGAAAATGGCACACAGCCACTGGGCCGTGATAGAGCTCCTTCTAACAAGGTCAGGAGTCGAAGCGCGCCACGGTCCACGCAGCTTTCGCCGCCACCCACGCTAGCAGAAGCTTTGGCGCGCGCGCAGCTGCTCCTCGACTTCCCTCCTGCTGTAGAAAAGCTCGATGAGTGGAGGGACACCATCCAGAGCCTCGTCGGCGTCGCCAACAAAGACGAGCCACGGCCAGGGGGCCCTCAGGCCGACGCTTCGTCGAGCCACCGCACGCCAGCGGTGGAGGGGCCGGAGGTGCCGCGGCCATGGTGCACTCTCCTCCTCCACGCCAGCCACCACGGGTGTCGATCCGTCGTGATGACGCTTGTGATAACGTCTCCATAGCGTAGTCCGACCCACGGACCCACCGCGACCAGCGCCAAGTTCTTTGGGAGCGAGCCCATGAAGACGCTCGAACCACCATCGAGCGCCGGCGCGATACACGCCACCAGTCAGATAGGCGGGCGGGGCACGCTATGGACCACCCAACACCGGCAGGCTCCGGCGGCCTACCTTGATGGGGATCGTAGCAGAAATTAAAATTTTCTACGCATCACCAAGATCAATCTATTGAGTTTACTAGCAACGAGAGGGGAGGAGTGCATCTACATACCCTTGTAGATCGCGAGCGGAAGCGTTCAAGAGAACGAGGTTGATGGAGTCGTACTCGTCGTGATCCAAATCACCGATGATCCAAGCGCCGAACGGACGGCACCTCCGCGTTCAACACATGTACGGAGCAGTGACGTCTCCCACGCCTTGATCCAACAAGGAGGAGGGAGAGCTTGAGGAAGAAGGCTCCAATAGCAGCACGACGGCGTGGTGGTGGTGGAGTGACAGTTCTCCGGCAGGGCTTCGCCAAGCTTGTGCGGAGGAGGAGAGGTGTTGGGGAGGGGAGGGGCTGCGCCTTGGGAAAGGTGTGGCTGCCCTCCCACCCCTCCACTATATATAGGGGCAACGGAGAGGGGGGATGGCCCCCTCAAACCCCATCGGGTGGGAGGGGCGGCGGCCAGGGGAAGGTGGCTTGCCCCCCAAGCAAGGGGGGGGGGGGCGCCCCTTTTAGGGTTCCCCCCAAACCCTAGGCGCATGGGCCCTAAGGGGGGTTGGCGCCCAGCCCACTTAGGGCTGGTTCCCTTCCACCTACAGCCCATAAGGCCCTCCGGGGCAGGTGGACCCTCCCGGTGGACCCCCGGAACCCCTTCGGTGGTCCCGGCACAATACCGGCATACCCCCGAACACTTCCGGTGACCGTATGGTGACTTCCCATATATAAATCTTTACCTCCGGACCATTCCGGAACTCCTCGTGATGTCCTGGATCTCATCCGGGACTCCGAACAACATTCGGTAATCACATACAAACCTTCCTTATAACCCTAGCGTCATCGAACCTTAAGTGTGTAGACCCTACGGGTTCGGGAATCATGCAGACATGACCGAGACACCTCTCTAGCCAATAACCAACAACGGGATCTGGATACCCATGTTGGCTCCCACATGTTCCACGATGATCTCATCGGATGAACCACGACGTCGAGGATTCAAGCAATCCCGTATACAATTCCCTTTGTCAATCGATACGTTACTTGCCCGAGATTCGATCGTCGGTATCCCAATACCTCGTTCAATCTCGTTACCGGCAAGTCACTTTACTCGTTCCGTAATGCATGATCCCGTGACTAACTACTTAGTCACATTGAGCTCATTATGATGATGCATTACCGAGTGGGCCCAGAGATACCTCTCCGTCATACGGAGTGACAAATCCCAGTCTCGATCCGAGCCAACCCAACAGACACTTTCGGAGATACCTGTAGTGTACCTTTATAGGCACCCAGTTACGTTGTGATGTTTGGTACACCCAAAGCATTCCTACAGTATCCGGGAGTTGCACGATCTCATGGTCTAAGGAAATGATACTTGACATTAGAAAAGCTTCAGCAAATGAACTACACGATCTAGTGCTATGCTTAGGATTGGGTCTTGTCAATCACATTATTCTCCTAATGATGTGATCTCGTTATCAATGACATCCAATGTCCATGGTCAGGAAACCGTAACCATCTATTGATCAACGAGCTAGTCAACTAGAGGCTCACTAGGGACATGTTATGGTCTATGTGTTCACACATGTATTACGATTTCTGGATAACACAATTATAGCATGAACAACAGACAATTATCATGAACAAGGAAATATAACAATAACCATTTTATTATTGCCTTTAGGGCACATTTCCAACAGACCTTACAAGGTGGCTTGCCCAGCCTTTACCCGTGAGCTGCGGCAGTTCCAATGGCCGTCCCACCGCATATTCAAGCCCGACGTCGGCGAGAAGTACAACGGCAAGACCCACCCGTCGGAGTTCCTCAGCATCTACACCATCGCGATGCAACACTACTGGATCAGGGAATTTTCCATCAGCTTGTTCTTTGCCGTCTGCTAGCTGACGGCAAAGAAAGCAGACGGCAAAGAACAGGCTCATGGCAAATATACAGTTTGCCATCTGCCATTTCTTTGCCGTCGGCCAGCGGACGGCAAAGGACCAGAAGGCAGACGGCAAAGAGTCCAACTGGGCCCCACTGGACCCTGTGGCTGATTAGGGCAGACGGACGGGCTGGATGCCATCTGCTAGATCTTTGCCGTCTGACTTTGGGACCTTTGCCGTCCGCCAGCAGACGGCAAAGGGTCGTTAAGCAGACGACAAAGAAACACTCACGGCAAAGAGAAAACACAGCACGCGGATCAATCACCTGGATCGATGAGTTGGCAAGATCTGAGACGCACGCTGATCACTCCGTCGGACGCATAGCCAACCTACCCACGATGCACGCGCCCCCAGGGAAACACCCACGCGCCCCACGTCTCACCCCACCCCACAGTCTGCCTTATCCACGTCTCACCCCCACCCCACCACGTCTCTCTCTCATCTCTCTCCCTGCTCTCGATCCACTTCCCCCGCAAGCGCTCGCCACCACCTCGCTGGCAGTCCCCGGCCTCGCTGGCCGCCATCGCGCCCGCCGGCCATGGCCCGGCCCCGGCCTCGCTGGCCGCCATCGCGCCCGCCGGCCATGGCCCGGCCCCGGCCTCGCTAGCCGGCCCCGGCCTCGCTGGCCGCCATCGCGCCCGCCGGCCATGGCCCGGCCCCGGCCCCGTCGCCCGTCGCCCCCGGCTGATTCCTCTGCGCCCCGTCGCCTCTCGCCCCTGTCGGCCTCCTCGCCCCATCGCCTTTCGCCCGGGTGACCTCCGCGCCCCGTCGCCTGTCGCCACCGGCGGCCTCCGCGCCCCGTCGCCTATCGCCCCCGCAGGCCCCGGCCCCGTCCCCCCAGGCCTCTGTCAGCCCCGCCCCCCCAGGCCTCTGTCGGCCCGGCGCCGTCACCCTCCCTCGACGCCGCACCATATTCTGCCTCAAGGAGCAGCGGCAGGTCCTCGGGCGTCCATGGTGGCGGTGGATACTGTGGTTTTGTGTGTAGATGGATAATGTGGTGTTCGTGTAAATAGAGTAATTTTGTGTAGATGGAGCAGATGCAAATCTATTCTGATTAAATATACTAATTTGGTATTGTGAAATTTGTTCATTCGTCGTCGATTGTTGGAACAAAGCGTAGATGGATACTGTGGTGCAGTTGGGCTGCTGGTTCACTATATTTTAATAAACAAAATCCTTTGATGTCTCTGATTTTAACAAACGTGTAGATGGACATTTTTGCCGTCTGTTATTAGTCGGCGGACGACTAAACATTAGTTTGGCCGACGGCAAAGCCTCCGTTAGCACCTAACGTGGCTAACACCAACTATTTGCCATCCATTTTCTTTGCCGTCCGCCACTGACGGCAAAGGCCTCTTTGCCGTCCGCTGAAAAAAGCAGACGACAAAGAAGGTGTTTGCCGACCCTCTCTTTGCCGGAGCTGTTTGCCGTCCGCCGCGGACGGCAAAGCTCTTTGCCGTCCGCCGTCTGTGCCTTTGCCGTCCGCCGTGGCAGACGACAAAATACTGGATTCCTGTAGTGCAAGCCACTGGAGCTCGTGACGAGAAGGTGCTTGCCAATTACTTCCTATTGGCCCTGAAGCCCAATGTCATGTCTTGGTTGATGCTCTTGCCGGCGGATTCCATTTCTTCTTGGTCGGATCTGTGTCATGAGTTTGTTGGTGCCTTCACTGGAGGCCACCAAGCTCATGGCCAGGTGAGTGATTTGCACATCATTCCCCAGAAGGAAGGTGAAAACCTGCGCAAGTACATACAGAGGTTCAGCCGGGTGCAATACAACATCCCAGATGTTCACCCCGCCGCCGTGATCAGCGCGTTCCATCAGAATGTGTGCAACCGCAAGATGCGTGAAGAGCTGGCGATGAACAAGGTTAAAGATGTGGCCGAGCTTTATGTTCTGGCCGACAGGTGCGCCCGAGCTGAAGAGGGGAGGAAGTACCCCGGCGAGGACGCTGAGCGAAACCCCGGCCGGATCTCCTTGCGGATGGAACCCGAATAGGCGATAAACCTGGACTAGAGTCTTGTGTGGTTAGTCAGGTCGTGGCCGACACCCTCGCCAGGCTTCCGCTTGAAGGTTGCTGAGATACATGATGTGTACATGGTGATAAGTGGTGAGAGCGTGTGTGAAGAAGTACACCCCTGTAGGGTTATCATGATCTATTCGAATAGCCGTGTCCTCGGTTATGGACTTCTTGGATGCTTACGTGGTACATAGACAACTTAAAGTGGATACTCTAAAATGCTCAAGACAAATGTGAGTGCTATGGATGGCCTTCTCGTAGAGAGATGGGGATGAATCCATAGTAGTGTATTGATGTGGTGATTAGTGGACTCGTGTGCGCTGCTTCACCTCAAAGAAGTTTCTCGTAGTCGTAGAACAGGATAGCCACTGAGTCAAAGCTGGCTTGCTGCAACTAAACCCCACATTACCTTCTTGATACAAATGCATGTATGATAGTATCTGATGTAAGTCTTGCTGAGTACCTTTGTACTCATGTTGCTTAATTTATGTTTTTGCAGATGAGACTTCTGTCTTAGTAGTAGTTCTGCATGGACTTCGACAACTAGCTTGTTACCTCAGCTACGATCTTGTACCCTTGGGAGGGTCTTGTAGATAGTCAGGCTTCTCTGCCTTTTTCCTTTGTAGTTGTCTGTACTCAGACATGTAATGCTTCCGTTGCTTGTATGCTCTGAATGATGGGTCATGAGACCCCTGTTTGAATTAAATGCTATGTGGCTCTTCTGGGCCTTTATCTATATGAGTTTGCGTTATGTTGTGATGCCATGTTGTACAACACATACTTGCATGTTATGCATACGTGTAACGTGTATTGCTATGTGTGGGATCCAACAACCTAGTTGTCTATCCTTGGTAGCCTCTCTTATGGGGAAATGTAGTCTAGTGCTTCCACCGAGCCATGGTAGTCCGCTACAGCCCGGTTTACTGGAGTCCTGCTAGCCCAGCACTACTGCTCCGGAACACTTAGACTGGCCGGCATGTGATTCACTTCGTTCCTGTGTCTGTCCCTTCGGGGAAATGTCACGCGGTGACATCCGGAGTCCTGTCTAGCCTGCTACAGCCTGGGTTCCCGGAGTCCTGTTAGCCCAGTTGCTACAGCCCGGATTCACACGCTGCTGACCGACATGCTCGATGTTGTCACAGCCCTGTATCAACCCTTGTTTGACTTTGCTTGATCTCCATGCTTCATGTCTAAAATTTACCTAAATTTGAATTGGGGATGTTCAAACCCTAGCATCTAATGGAATTCAAATAGGTTCAACCTAAAATTATTTTCAATGAACCTGAAATGCCCTTCTAAAATGTTCATCATCTTTGCCTTGGTCTAGAACCTCTGTCAAAATGGTTCACATTTTTCTAGGACAGCATTGGGTCACTGGATTAAATCATAAGCTATTTGCATTTGGGCATTTAAGAGCTATAACTATTTTAAAATGTCCAAATACTCTTGAACTTAAATGAGGGCTGTTGGAAACATTCCAAACAAAGCCCACAATTATTTTCAGGGTTTTTGAAAATGCCTTAGCATTTTATTTAAGTCAAAACAATTACAGACAAATAGAAAACAGAAACTAAATTAGGAGAGAGAGAGAGAGAAGTTACCTGGCCACTTACCTGGCGCAGCCCACCTGGCAGCCCACTGGCCGGCCCAGCACTGTGCTGGCCCGTGCTAGCCACCTGCTTCCTCTTGCCAGGCAGGCAGAGAGGAGCGCGCCCGCGCACGCCGAGCTCGCCACGCAGCTCCCTGGCCGCCTGCCCCGCTTGGACAGCGTGGCCACGCCTCGAAGCCACTCCTCGGCGCCGCCCCGACCCCGCCGACACCCCCATTCTCCCCCTGGCTCTCTCCCTCGTCCTCTCCCGCTATGGCCGACGCGGCCGTAGCCGCCGCCGCCGTAGTCGACGCCACCGCCTCCCCCTCGACCCCCTCGCCGTGCCTGCGAGCTCCGCCTCGACGTCCTTGACCTCCTCGGTTCGCCACACGTATCCGGACGCGCCCCTCTGCCCCCACCGAGCTCGTCCCCGACCGCCATCCCCGGAGATCCCCCTCGATGCCCCGAGTGCCTTAGGCCCTCCCCGAGCTCGCCGTCCACTCCACGAAGATCGCCGTGAGCTTCTGCCCGTCCTCCCCCTCTCTGTTCTCTTCCCTATGCACCGTAGCCACTGCACCTAGGTCACCCGCATGCGCCGGCACCTGCGCTCGCCGCCGACGCGCCCCTGGCAACCATTTGGTCCACTCGGCGTGTCCATCGCCCTTGCCGCATCGCGCACGCACATACTAGCGCTTCAGCCGAGCTCCGGCCGCCGCGACCGAGCCCCTCGCTGTCGCCTCCGGCCACACCAGGCCCGACTAGTGCCACCGCCCGACGCGTGCTGGTCTGGGCTCTCAAACGAGCCCAGTCACGCTGCGAACGGGGCACCACAGCCCGTGCCCGAGTGCCCCGCCGCGTCTGCTGCCGCCGGCGGCTAAACGCCGGTCTAACCCCGGCCGTCCTGACGTGGCGAGGTTATTTAGGCGTTAACCACCTCCTAATCAAACCCCTAGAGTCATAGACAGCCGGGCCCCACCCCGTAATTAACCACAGGGTTTTTCCCTGCTTAAATTAACTAACGCTTTGACCCGCCACCTTAGCGTTGACCTGGCCCCACTGTCAGTTTTGACCGGGACCGGCCCTGTTGACCAGCTGACGTCAGCCTGACCTAGTGCTGACGCAGTAAAGCCTTTCTAGATTTAAAATAAATCATAAAAGGTTTAGAAATTCTAGAAAATGGTTTAAACTTCTAAAATTCATAGAAATTAATCTGTAACTCCAAATGCAAAGATTTATATATGAAAAATGATCAGAAAAATCCAATCTATCCATCTGTACTGGTTTCATGCATGTTAGAGCAACTTAACCTTGCTGTTTAGGTCAAACATGCTAATGCACTTATATGAACCCATAACTTGAGTTTGTATTTGAATCTTTGGTTCAAATAAGCTCAAACTCATCTGGTTGTATTTGCATTAGCCCAACACAATCATATTGCCATGTCATGATCATGCATCATATTGTGCATTGCATTGATTGTGTTTCCTCTCTGTTGCCGGTATTTGTTCCCCCCTCAGTAGACGTTGATCCGGCGATGAGTTCGATGACACCGATGAAGAGCTATACTATCTTCAGAAGTGCCAGGCACGCAAAACCCCCTTGTTCATTCCGATACAATCCCACTCTCTCGCTCCTGCTCTCTTTTACTGCATTAGGACAACAACGATTGAACTGTTACATGCTGCGGTAGTTGAACCCCTTTCCTCTGCATGACCTATCATTGCCACAGTAAATAGATGAAACCCACTAGTATGAGTAGGAGTTTTTTGAGCCCTGATGTGCCTACTCATTCATGCTTGTTGTCATGCCTGCTATTGCTTAGAGTTGAGTCAGGTCTGATTCATCGGGGATGAGTTGGAAAGTTGTGAACATGTCCTACTGTTGAGAGCTAAGTGTGTGAACACGATTTGGTAAAGGTAGCGGTGAGAGGCCATGTAGGAGTACATGGTGGGTTGTCTCATTGCTGCCGTCCTCAGGAACTGAGTTCTGTGTTTGTGATCTATGAACAGTTACTACCACACATTGGGCTCCGGGCGCTCCAAGCTCTCTCGACTTATTAATCAACCTGATCTTGGTCCAGGAGTTGCAACTAGTTTCTGGTGTTTGTAGGTAGTGTTAGTAGTCTACCAAGTGGCACCCGGTACAGGTGGGCTTGGGACAGACTAGGCACAGTGGCACGGTGTACCAAGTGGCACCCGGATGGTGGGCTTGGGAACCCTGCTCACATCGTTTGGGGCCGTGAGCGACACCCCGGCCGGATCTCCTTGCGGATGGAACCTGAATAGGCGATAAACCTGGACGAGAGACTTGTGTGGTTAGTCAGGTCGTGGCCGACTCCCTCGCCAGGCTTCCGCTTGAAGGTTGCCGAGATACACGACGTGTACATGGTGGTAAGTGGCGAGAGCATGTGTGTGGAAGTACACCCCTGCAGGGTTAACATCATCTATTCGAATAGCCGTGTCCGCGGAAAAGGACTTATGGGTTGCCTGTACAGTTCATAGATAACTTGAAGTGGATACCCTAAAATGCGCAAGATAAGCGTGAGTGCTATGGATGGCCTTATCGTAGGGAGACGGGAGCGGATCCATAGTGGTGTATTGACATGGTGAATATGTGGACTCGTGTGCGCCACCTCAAAAGAGATACTTGCAGTCGTAGTTCAGGTTAGCCACTGAGTCAAAGCTGGCTTGCTGTAGTTAAACTACACCACCCCCTTTATTGATACCGATGCATATGTAGATAGTTCTGATGTAAGTCTTGCTCGGTACATTTGTACTCACGTTTGCCTATTTTATGTTTTGCAGAGATACGTCAGTCTCGCTAGTAGTTCCGTGTGGACTTCGACATTTAGCTTGATACCTCAGCTACGATCTTGTGCCCTCGGTAGGATCTGGTAGATTGTCAGGCTTCTCAGCCTTTTTCATTTGTAGATGGCTGTACTCAGACATGTCAAGCTTCCGCATGTGCTTTGACTTGTATACTCTGAATGTTGGCTCATGAGACAATGTTTGTAATATCTCGCTCCTCGGAGCCTAATGAATAATACTTTGAGTCGTAGAGTTTTGTTGTGATGCCATGTTGTATTTACACATATCGAGCATATTGTGTGTATGATTGAAATGCTTGGTATGTGTGGGATCTGACAACCTAGTTGTTTATCCTTGGTAGCCTCTTTTATGGGGAAATGTAGTCTTGTGCTTCCATGAGCCATAGTAGTCCGCTACAGCCCGGTTCACCGGAGTCCTCCTAGCCCAGCACTACTGCTCCGAAACACTTGACTGGCCGGCATGTGATTCACTTCGTTCCTGTGTCTGTCCCTTCGGGGAAATGTCACGCAGTGACATCCGGAGTCCTGCCTAGCCTGCTACAGCCCGGTTCACCGGAGTCCTGTTAGCCTAGTGCTACAGCCCGGATTCGCATGCTGCTGACCGACATGCTCGATGTTGATTCATGTATGCCTGTCCCCGTAAGTTAGTGCCACTTTGGGTTCACGACTAGTCATGTCGGCCCGGGTTCTCTGTCATATGGATGCTAGCAACACTATCATATACGTGAGCCAAAAGGCGCAAACGGTCCCGGGCCATGGTAAGGCGACACCCGTGGGAATACCGTGCGTGAGGCCGCAAAGTGATATGAGGTGTTACCGGCTAGATCGATGTGACTTGGAATTGGGGTCCTGACAGCTTTGGTATCAGAGCCTGACTGCCTGTAGGATTACCAAGCCAAACTGGTCGCAGTTGAGTTTAGAAATGCTTTGGTTATATAAGGGAATTGATTGTGGAAGGGAACGTAAGGCTCTTTTACTTCTTTACCTTATGCCCTTCTGATCTGAGTCAACCTCTTCTTTTCTACGGGGATTAAGAACTAGGCTTCTCATCTTTCTACCAGGATCACGTGTTACTAATCCGTAGACCTATAAGATTGATGGATTCAAGTATCAGTTCAGTTCCTACTACTTATGTATGTTCATAGTTGGTCTCGGAACCTTGATATTGTGATGTTGAGTGGTTATGCCACCATTTTTGCAGGATGTCTCAAATCTTTTGAGCATTTACAGCCGTTATGCTGTCCGAGTCATCCCAGGTTTCTAAACTATCTCATGCATTTGCAAATCCCTTCTTTCCGTTCCCGATGTTTCTTTGGGCCAGTTTAACCACACTAATTGGTGAGTTGAGGTACTCTGTTGCCTCGACATATATGTTGGAGCTATTATTATGACCCTAGGTGTCTTAGGGGATCATCTAGTAATCTAGCCATGTTTTGTGTTCCCAGTGTGATGATTCTGGCCATTATTTTCGAAAGCATCCCGTGATGCCATTTAGTTAGTAGGCATTCTATTTCTGGGTTCTTGAACCCAAGATTCACTCTACTTAATTCGTGTAGATAGTGTTGCTCGTTCCTTTAGGATATTAGTAACCTTGCGATAGTCCTCGAGGTCCGTGGTATTTCCTTCTTCCAAATACCATGAACCATTAAGGCAGAAGTTCTTTGAACCAAAATATCACAATCAGAGTACTCTTGAGGAGTTCTCCATTTATAATTGTGATTCTGCCAGTTCTACCTTTCTGCATGGGTTATCTGGAAGAAACCTGTTGAACTTGGTTCGACATATTAATCTATGCATCCAAAACTCAGAAACATATATGTCCCCTTGAGTTGTCCCTCTTCATTTGTATTCCGACCATCGTTTGTCAATTGATAGTCAGGAGTAATTGTGCATCCGTGTTATCGATGCTTATTATTCTTGTGGTCCGTCAAGCCATCCTATTCCAGAATGACTAGGAGAAACAAACTCCAGAACCTCATCCATATCTAGGATTGGGTCAAAACAATTGTATTCCGCAGATCAAAATGCCAATCCAGCTTTTGCTCTGCTCTACCTTGGAGTGTTACCATCTTTATGTCAGGAGTGTCATGAGAATTGCACCACCTCTTATGAATTCTTGACGCAGTAATACTTCTTGCCATCATTGTTCATTCCTCGGTTCCGTGTTATTGTAACCGGAATGCCGACAAGTGTACTGTGATGTGCGAAATCAGTACTCCTAGCAACTCCGTTGCTTGGTAGTTAATGGACAATACTCTCATTCTTAGCGTGCTGGTTATTGAATCATCATCCTAAGATTGATCGTGCTACCTAGTCCATATTTCCGGGTGCACTCATCGACCAATGAGTTAGGATTGTGACAATCCCTCGCTCCTTGATCATATCGTCTTGCCCTGAAAAGCAAGATTGTTCTCGAGCTTAATAACATATCGGTGGTTCGTGATTTTCCGAATATCTTCTCGGAAGTATTACCTGGTTGTTCCCTGGTCGCTATGTTGAGTTCGTGATCATGTTGGTTTTTCTCTAAACGATCCATTCTCCAAGAATCTGTGTTGGATACCCCGAGCTAGTTGGTTAAGCTAAGCAACAACTTGGAGAGTTGGAAGATGGAAGCTTGCCTGACTTAGTTCATTACTAAGGGATATCCTTGAGTGTGTGTGTGTGTTGAAGAAAGATGATATCTTCATCGACTGATCCCTGTGATCAGCTGTTGAATCTATTGTCTTGTCCAAACCTTGATTTGAGTGTGGGCTATCGTCAAATCAAGTTAGAACCAACTATATTCGTAATGTTGTCTTACTCATGGTTGATTCCTCGAGCATACACCATTACATCTTTTGGTCTGACCAATACTATCACATTGTTCACATAATGGTGGAAGTCCAGTGATATGGAAATTCCGATGAGTTGCTGTTGAGCCCATCAGCAGCATTTTGTCTCCCCCATGATTCATGTTGAACATCAACCTAGTGTTGAAAAACTTTGTAAGCAATGCCTTCGTGTTCCGTTCATGAAGCTTATGCTTGGATGGAAGAAGTGACTTCCTCGGATTCATGTGCATTTGGTGCAAGTTGCCGCTGTGAGTTCGAGAAAGATTGTTTTTGTTTCCTCCGGTACCATCCCAAGTCAGTTATGCATGTGCGAATGTATTCTATGGTTTGGTAGATTAATTACCTCCACTCCATATGTATTCCCTAGCACACCAAGCCACTGATTGACTTGTTCAAGGAAAAGGAGTTGTTGTGCTAATCCTAGGTCATGCACAAGACTTTGTTACCAAGATGATGGTTCCCAACCAGAACTCGGTATTGATTGTTGTAAGACTACTATGTGGTCATGCTTGTCTTGGACAGCGTGTTCACAGGTATGTAGCAGAACCAGCTCTTGTTTTGGAGCTTTCTACCGCAGTTCATTTCCCGAGAATCTTGCAACGTCATCTCGTCGGTTTGTGTTGCAACCTTTCTTTTTTAGACATGATGTTTGAAATATCCTGCTACCAACCAGATCTAAATCTCAAGCAGATATGATGGTTGGAACATTCCCAACATTTGCATTTTGTCCCCAGCTTGCACCTGCCATTGTGCCATTTTACTACGATCCGCCTTCTCAGTAATTGCTGTTCAGGATCATCTTAAAAAGTGGTCCTACCGTGGGTCCCATTCATTTCCGATGATAAGCAAAAATCATCCATTGTGTTGTCTTCAACAAGGTAGTCCACCTCATCCATTCTAGTGAGTATGCCATTCCTTCGAACTCTTCCAAACAATCGATTGTGTTTTGCCTTAGGCTGGTATAGAGAGTTTCAATGATTTCTATATCAAAAGTAATTCTTTTTGCCACTTAAGGAAATAATTTTACGAGTCACCTCTTCTAGGGTGTCCCGTTATGGAATCATGGCAATTCAGTCCTCGCTATGTTGAAACGCATCCACCATTCTATTAAGCGTGGAGTTGTTGCCTACCAAATTGAATCTTTGTCATCTACCTTCCATCACCTCTGATATGTGTTTTGTGTCTCAGCTCCAGAGTTGTTATCATGTCTCATTCCATGAGTTGATTGTGAGTTGCTCGATCTTCAAGAAGATCGATTCTTGTAGAGTTTCTTTTTGTCGTCATCATGTTGGATGAAGGTCTCGAAAGCAAAGACGTCAAGATCAATTGGAGTAGTGAATCAACATCTTCGAGAAGGGCAATTGGATCATGAAGATCGTGTCGGCTTTGTGTCCCATCTGTCTTCTTACCTCACGTCTTGAATCTCGGGATGAGATTCTTGTTTAGTGGAGGTGAGTTGTCACAGCCCTATATCAACCCTTGTTTGATTGCTTGATCTCCATGCTTCATGTCTAAAATTTATTTAAATTTGAATTGGGGATGTTCAAACCCTAGCATCTAATGGAATTCAAATAGGTCAACCTAAAATTATTTTCAATGAAACTGAAATGCCCTTCTAAAATGTTCATCATCTTTGCCTTGGTCTAGAACCTTTTTCAAAATGGTTCACATTTTTCTAGGACAGCATTGGGTCACTGGATTAAATCATAAGCTATTTGCATTTGGGCATTTATGAGCTATAAATATTTTAAAATGTCCAAATACTCTTGTACTTAAATGATGGCTGTTGGAAACATTCCAAACAGAGCCCACAATTATTTTCAGGGTTTTTGAAAATGCCTTAGCATTTTATTTAAGTAAAAACAATTACAGAAAAATAGAAAACAGAAACTAAATTAGGAAAGAGAGAGAGAGAGAAGTTACCTGGCCACTTACCTGGCGCAACCCACCTGGCAGCCCACTGGCCGGCCCAGCACTGTGCTGGCCCGTGCCAGCCACCTACTTCCTCTCGCCAGGCAGGCAGAGAGGAGCGCGCCCGCGCACGCCGAGCTCGCCACGCAGCTCCCTGGCCGCCTGACCTGCTTGGACAGCATGGCCACGCCTCGAAGCCACTCCTCGGCGCCGCCCCGACCCCGCCGACACCCCCATTCTCCCCTGGCTCTCTCCCTCGTCCTCTCCCGCTATGGCCGACGCGCCCGTAGCCGCCGCCGCCGTAGTCGACGCCACCGCCTCCCCCTCGACCCCTCGCCGTGCCTGCGAGCTCCGCCTCGACGTCCTCGACCTCCTCGGTTCGCCACATGTATCCGGACGCGCCCCTCTGCCCTCACCGAGCTCGTCCCCGACCGCCGTCGCCGGAGATCCCCCTCGACGCCCCGAGTGCCTCAGGCCCTCCCTAAGCTCGCCGTCCACTCCACGAAGATCGCCGTGAGCTTGTGCCCATCCTCCCCCTCTTTGTTCTCTTCCCTATGCACCGTAGCCACCGCACCGAGCTCACCCGCACGCGCCGCCACCTGCGCTCGCCGCCGACGCATCCCCGGCGACCATTTGGTTCACTCGGCGTGTCCATCGCCCTCGCCGCATCGCGCACGCACATACTAGCGCTTCAGCTCGCCGGCATGCGCACCGCAGCGCCGCTCGCGCCTCACCCGAGCTCCGGCCGCCACGGCCGAGCCCCTCGCTGTCGCCTCCGGCCACCCTAGGCCCGACTGGTGCCACCGCCCGACGTGCGCTGGTCTGGGCTCTCGAACGAGCCCAGCCACGCTGCGAACGGGGCACCACAACCCGTGCCTGAGTGCCCCGCCGCGTCTGCTGACGCCGGCAGCTAAACGCCGGTCTAACACCGACCGTGCTGACGTGGCGAGGTTATTTAGGCATTAACCACCTCCTAATCAAACTCCTAGAGTCACAGACAACCGGGCCCTCCCGGTAATTAACCACAGGGTTTTTCCCTTCTTAATTTAACTAACGCTTTGACCCGCCACCTCAGCGTTGACCTAGGCCCCACTGTCAGTTTTGACCGGGGCCGGCCCTGTTGACCAGCTGACATCAGCCTGACCTAGTGCTGACGCAGTAAAGCCTTTCTGGATTTAAAATAAATCAGAAAAGGTTTAGAAATTCCAGAAAATGGTTTAAACTTCTAAAATTCATAGAAATTAATCTGTAACTCCAAATGCAAAGATTTATATATGAAAAATGACCAGAAAAATCCAATCTATCCATCTGTACTGGTTTCATGCATGTTAGAGCAACTTAACCTTGCTGTTTAGGTCAAACATGCTAATGCACTTATATGAACCCATAACTTGAGTTTGTATTTGAATCTTTGGTTCAAATAAGCTCAAACCCATCTGGTTGTATTTGCATTAGCCCAACACACTCATATTGCCATGTCATGATCATGCATCATATTGTGCATTGCATTGATTGTGTTTCCTCTCTGTTGCCGGTATTGGTTCCCCCCTCAGTAGACGTTGAGCCTGCGATGAGTTCGATGACACCGATGAAGAGCTATACTATCTTCAGAAGTGCGAGGCAAGCAAAACCCTTGTTCATTCCGATACAATCCCACTCTCTCGCTCCTGCTCTCTTTTACTGCATTAGGACAACAGCGATTCAACTGTTACAAGCTGCGGTAGTTGAACCCCTTTCCTCTGAATGACCTGTCATAGCCACAATAAATAGATGAAACCCACGAATATGAGTAGGAGTTGTTTGAGCCCTGATGTGCCTACTCATTCATGCTTGTTGTCATGCCTGCTATTGCTTAGAGTTGAGTCAGGTCTGATTCATCGGGGATGAGTTGGAAAATTGTGAACATGTCCTACTGTTGAGAGCTAAGTGTCTGAACACGATTTGGTAAAGGTAGCGGTGAGAGGCCATGTAGGAGTACATGGTGGGTTGTCTCATTGCAGCCATCCTCAGGAACTGAGTTCTGTGTTTGTGATCCATGAACAGTTACTACCACACATTGGGCTCCGGGCGCTCCAAGCTCTCTCGACTTATTAATCAACCTGATCTCTGTCCAGGAGTTGCAACTAGTTTCTGGTGTTTGTAGTGTTAGTAGTCTACCAAGTGGCACCCGGTACAGGTGGGCTTGGGACAGACTAGGCACAGTGGCACGGTGTACCAAGGGGCACCCGGATGGTGGGCTTGGGAACCCTTCTCACATCGTTTGGGGCCATGAGCGACACCCCGGCCGGATCTCCTTGCGGATGGAACCCGAATAGGCGATAAACCTGGAGGAGAGACTTGTGTGGTTACTGAGGTCGTGGCCGACTCCCTCGCTAGGCTTCCGCTTGAAGGTTGCCGAGATACACGACGTGAACATGGTGGTAAGTGGCGAGAGCGTGTGTGAAGAAGTACACCCCTGCAGGGTTAACATCATCTATTCGAATAGCCGTGTACGCGGAAAAGGACTTCTGGGTTGCCTGTACAGTTCATAGATAACTTGAAGTGGATACCCTAAAATGCGCAAGATAAGCGTGAGTGTTATGGATGGCCTTCTCGTAGGGAGACGGGAGCGGATCCATAGTGGTGTGTATGGACATGGTGAATATGTGGACTTGTGTGCGCCACCTCAAAAGTGTTACTTGCAGTCGTAGTTCAGGTTAGCCACTGAGTCAAAGCTGGCTTGCTGTAGTTAAACTCCACCACCCCCTTTATTGATACCGATGGATATGTAGATAGTTCTGATGTAAGTCTTGCTGGGTACATTTGTACTCACGTTTGCCTATTTTATGTTTTGCAGAGAGACGTCAGTCTTGCTAGTAGTTTCGTATGGACTTCGACGTTTAGCTTGATACCTCAGCTACGATCTTGTGCCCTCGGCAGGATCTGGTAGATATTAAGGCTTCTCAGCCTTTTTCATTTGTAGATGTCTGTACTCAGACATGTTAAGCTTCCGCATGTGCTTTGACTTGTATGCTCTGAATGTTGGGTCATGAGACCCATGTTTGTAATATCTCGCTCCTCGGAACCTAATGAATAATACTTTGAGTCGTAGAGTTTTGTTGTGATGCCATGTTGTATTTACACATATCGAGCATGTTGTGTGTATGATTGAAATGCTTGGTATGTGTGGGATCCGACAACCTAGTTGTTTATCCTTGGTAGCCTCTCTTATGGGGAAATGTAGTCTTGTGCTTCCTTGAGCCATAGTAGTCCGCTAGAGCCCGGGTCACCGGAGTTCTGCTAGCCCAGCACTACTGCTCCGGAACACTTGACTGGCCGGCATGTGATTCACTTCGTTCCTGTGTCTGTCCCTTCGGGGAAATGTCACGCGGTGACATCCGGAGTCCTGCCTAGCCTGCTATAGCCCGGTTCACCGGAGTCCTGTTAGCCCAGTGCTACAGCCCGGATTCGCACGCTGCTGACCGACATGCTCGATGTTGATTCATGTATGCCTGTCCCCATAAGTTAGTGCCACTTTGGGTTCACGACTAGTCATGTTGGCCCGGGTTCTCTGTCATATGGATGCTAGCAACACTATCATATACGTGAGCGAAAAGGCGCAAACGGTCCCGGGCCATGGTAAGGCGACACCCGTGGGAATACCGTGCGTGAGGCCACAAAGTGATATGAGGTGTTACCCGCTAGATCGATGTGACTTGGAATTCGGGTCCTGAGACAGGCGCGGGAACCGACTCTACGGATGAAGACACCGCCGCCCCGACGAAGAAGGATCGGCGTCGCAACAGGAAACACAAGGGCAAGGCCGTGCTTCCCGTCGAGGGATCTGACGAAACCGGCGCTGCCAAGAAGGCCAAGGCAGACGACCCCGGCGAGGAGATTGCCGGGTGTGCCGCTTGCCGGGCCTTGGCGGCTGCCGACAAGCCAGGAGGCTCCGACAAGCAGTATTGCAAGATCCACCGCACCAAGGGCCATGACCTCCAGAACTGCCGACAAGTCGAGCTGCTTGCTGAGAAGCAAAAGGCCGAGTATGAGAGGCAGGACAAGGAGAAGGGTCAAGATGGTGACGAAGGATCCGGCAAGAAGCGTGGCGGCCAAGGAGGCCGCCGCGGCAAGGATAACCAACAAGAGAGGCCCGCTCGGGGCCGCGACAAGAAGCAGGAAGACGACGATCATGACGAGGACGACGAGTCCAGCGAGCATGAGTTTCAGAAGGCTACGAAGGCTATGTGCGTCGATGGTGGCGCCTCGCTGCATACTTCCCACCACCAGCTCAAGCAGTGGGCGCGTGAGCGTACAACAACAGAGCCATCGTTCGACGCTCAGAAGCCGCTGAAGTGGTCCAGCACACCCATCATCTTTGACGCCGAGGACCACCCTGATTGCACAACCGCGGTCGGGTGTTTGCCGTTGTTGGTCTCGCCAACGATACACAACCTCAAGGTGAATAAGATGCTGGTTGACGGCGGGACCACCCTGATCGCACTACACCTACAACACGTTGAAGATGCCTGGCCCGATGACCATCATCACCGTTCCCTGCGACAAGAAGGATGCGTTGATCTGCGCCGACCTACTCTACCGGGAAGCAGTTGCAGCAGCTGCCGCCAAGGCACTTGCTCCTGCCACTGAAGCCACGGGAGGGAAGAAGAAGACCGGCAAGACCTCTCACACCCACTCCGACAAGCGCACCTCTTCGGAGTGTTGTGCTACCATCGAGGACGTGCCAGAGAGCTCCACTGGCAAGAGCAAGAAATCTAGAGCTGCGCCACCAGAGACTAACAAGGTGTCCGTCAAGGAGGATGGCACGGGAGGGGCTTTCACCATAAGCTCCACCCTCGACAGCAAATAGGAAAGCGCGCTCGTCACTTTCCTGTGGGCGAATGTCGACGTGTTTGCATGGCAAGCATCCGACATCCCCGGCGTTCCCAGGGAAGTGATTGAGCACCATCTTGCTGTCTGCCCCCATGCGCGACCCGTCAAGCAGAAGGTCAGGAAGCAAGCTTTGGAACGACAGGAGTTCATCACAGAGGAGATCAGGAAGTTGGAAGCAGCAGGCTTGGTGAGGGGAGTGCTCCATCCGACGTGGTTGGCCAATCCGGTGGTGGCGCGCAAGGCAAACGGGAAGTGGAGGCTGTGTATTGACTACACAGATATCAATAAGGCTTGTCCTAAGGACCCCTTCCCGTTGCCGCGCATCGACCAGATTGTTGACTCCACGACCGGGTGTGATCTATTATCATTCCTCGACGCCTACTCGGGCTACCACCAGATCTTCATGACAAGAGAAGACGAAGAGAAGACAACATTCATCACCCCATGTGGTACTTATTGCTTTTTACGGATGCCTTTCGGGTTGAAGAGTGCTGGCTCGACGTTTGCAAGGGCGGTCCAAATTGGTTTTGAGCCCCAGCTACATAGAAACATGGAAGCTTACATGGATGACATAGTGGTTAAAACCAAGGACAAGGCAACTCTTGTACAAGACTGAGAAGAGACGTTTGCCAACCTACGCAAGATCAACCTCAAACTGAACCCTGAGAAGTGTGTCTTCGGCGTTCCGTCCGGCAAACTTCTCGGGTTCTTTGTGTCGCAGTGTGGGATCAAGGCAAACCCGGACAAGATCAAGGCTATTGAGCAGATTGAGGCACCCAAGCGGATCAAGGATGTGCGTCGGCTCACTGGCTGTGTTGCCGCCATGAGCAGATTCATCTCCAAGTCCGCTGAGCGTTGGCTCACTGGCTGCGTTGCCGCCATGAGCAGATTGAGGCACCCAAGCGGATCAAGGATGTGCATCGGCTCACTGGCTGCATTGCCCTTCCCTTTTTCAAAATCTTGAAGAAGGCGGGCCCAATGGAGTGGACGCCAGAGGCCGAGGCAGTGTTGCAGGATCTGAAGAAATACGTTTCCCCTACACCAATACTAGTTGCGCCTAAACCACAGGAGCCGTTGCTGCTGTATCTGGCAGAGATGAATCAAGTGGTCAGTGCCGCGCTAGTGGCGCAGAGGGAGGTCGACAGAGAGGCAGTGGTGACGGCGGGACTGGCGGATGGCAAGCCAGGGATTCCCCCAGCAGGGCCCGATGCTGGCAAGGCAAGGCCCCCTGCAGAGTCTGACGCCATCAGGACAGAGCCCATGCAATGAAATGAAGTGGCGCAGAAGAAGAAGATGATGAAGCACCCGGTTTACTTTGTCAGCTCCCTCCTGCAGGGGGCTAGGTCAAGGTACTCTGGTGTGCAGAAATTGCTCTTCAGCCTCCTTATGGCCTCGAGGAAGATGCGTCACTACTTCCAAGCACACGAAATCACCGTCGTCACCCGCCTCCCGGTGCAAGAGATACTGCAAAACCCAGACGCAACCGGAAGGATTGTGGAGTGGGCCTTGGAGTTATCAAGATTTGGTTTGATGTTTGAAAGTAATTCGACAATCCAGAGCAGAGTCTTGGCGGAGTTCATTGCAGAATGGACCTCAACGCCTGATGAAGAAATCCAGGAGACCACTCTCCCCGGCAAGGAAGCAAGTTGCGACTGGATCATGTACTTTGACGGGGCTTTCTCGCTGCAAGGCACCGGTGCTGGTGTGCTGCTCGTCGCACCCACCGGAGAGCACCTCAAGTATGTGATCTAGATGCACATTCCCAGGGAGATGTCCACAAAGAAGACTGCCGAATACGAGGGGTTGCTTGCCGGTCTCAGGATCGCAGCAGACCTCGGGGTTAAAAAGCTCATCGTCAGTGGTGATTCACAGCTTGTCGTCAGACAAGTCAACAAAGATTATCAGAGCCCGTTGATGGAGGCCTACGTAGATGAGGTGAGGAAGCTGGAGGAGCGCTTTGACGGTATACAAGCGGAGCACGTTCCCCGAGCGGAGAACGACATCGCCGATTACCTGTCAAAGCGCGCTGCATTCAAGCTACGCGTGGAACCAGGTACTTTTTGCTTTGGTTAACTCAACAATCCATCGAACCATCAACGGAGCAGAACAAACGGAGGAAATCAGGCCCCGGCAAGTACTTTCCCGCCGAGCCCCCGGGGGCTACCGGCAAGGGTGTTTCCGTGGATTTTGAGCCTGACGAGGAGCGACTGACTCCGACAGGCCGTCAAGCCCTGGTCGTAGAGACGACCGCTCCCATGGCAGAAGAAATGCCTTTGGTCCTTGCCGTCGAGCCCCAGGCTCCGGCATGGGCACAACATACCGTCTGATTCCTCCGAACAGGGGAGCTTCCTAAGGAGCAGGAAGAAGTGGAGAAAGTAGCCCGTCGGTCTACTATGTATCAGTTCGTCGATAACGTCCTGTACAGGAAGAGATCGAACGGTGTGAAATTGAAGGCATTCCCCGGGAGGAAGGACTGGAGCTGTTGGCAGAGATACACAGAGGCATATGTGTCTCCCACATAGGGTCGAGGGCCCTTGCCGGCAAGGCGTTCCGGCAGGGTTTCTTCTGGCCCACTGCCCTCCAGGATGCAATGGCACTAGTAACCAAGTGTGAAGCGTGTCAGTTCCATTCGAAGAAGCTTCATCAACCAGCTCAAGCCCTTGAAACAATTCCTCTTTCCTGGCCATTCTCGGTCTGGGGGCTCGACATCCTGGGCCCTTTCCCCCGCGCTGTCGAGGGCTTTGAGTACTTGTACGTTGCAATCGACAAGTTCACAAAGTGGCCGGGGGTGGAGGCAGTGAGGAAGGTGACAACACAGTCAGCCGTCAAGTTCTTCAAGGGGCTAGTGTGTCGTTTTGGTGTGCCAAACAGAGTCATCACCCACAACGGCACACAGTTCACAAGCCACACCTTCATGCAATACATCCAAGACCTCGACAGCAAGGTCTGTTTCGCTTCCGTGGCACACCCACGGAGCAACGGCCAGGCGGAGAGGGCGAATGCTGAAGTATTGCGAGGCCTGAGGACAAAGACTTTCGACAGGCTGCACAAGAGCGGAAGGCGCTGGATTGATGAGTTGCCGGCGGTTCTTTGGTCGATCAGGACGACGCCAAATCGAGCCATCGGCCAGACACCCTTTTCCCTGGTATACGGGGCAGAAGCAGTTCTCCGCATGGAACTCATATATGGGTCACCTCGAGTGCTCGCTTACGACGAGCTTGAGCAAGAGCGATTGCGGCAAGATGACACAACGCTCCTTGAGGAAGATCGTCTTCGGGCGGCTGTGAGAGCAGCACGCTACCAGCAAGCCTTGCGCCGCTACCATAGCCGCAAGGTTCATGCCTGAAGCTTTGAGGAAGGCGACCTTGTTCTTCGACGCGTTCAATCGACCAAGAAATCCAACAAGTTGACGCCGAAGTGGGAAGGCCCTTATCGGGTAATACGAGTCACCAGGCCCGGTGCAGTCCGCCTAGAGACCGAAGATGCTATTCCAGTGAGCAACTCCTGGAACATTGAACATCTTCGCAAGTTTTACCCATAAGGCGCGGTTGCCGGGCCCCCCGGCAAACCACCTTTTGTACAAGCCTTGCCGACAAGGCATGTAACCCTCTGTACAAAGCCAGGCGCAGACCCTGAGCATAAATAAATGAAGCGCTGGCGCCCTAAGTTTTAGCATGCATGCTAGGTTAACTCTCTCCCTCGGTTAGGGTTGATAGTGCTTAGCGGTGACTAACCCCTAGCCTAGAGGTCGAGTATGCGTCTTTCTGCCCTCTTTGGTTTGCAGGGCACGCGGACACTTCTGCTGAGCCGCTTGGGAGAAAGAGAACGAACCGGCACTCCGGCCCCGGCAAGCCAAGACTACCGGGGGCTGAAGAGACAAGGATCTAACCACGGCAAGCCAAAGTTGCCGGGGGCTGCAGATTCAGATAAGTCCTTCATCCCCTGTTATGCATTTCCGTATGGAACTGGGACAAATGAAACCTCGTTTTGCTCCGAGACCACCGTGCTCCCCCTTCGTCTTGTACCCAAGCCCCTGGGTCAGAACCGAGTCGTAGACGCGGTGGCAAGGAAATAAACGAAGGGCCTAACCCTACTTCGCCCTGCCTTCGCCAAAAGCGTGAGAATGGTCGACTGGAGTCAGGGGGCGGCAAGGCCTGTTGCCGGGCGACAATGTTTATCTTAAAAATAACAAGGATTCGTTCCTTGGCATGGGCCTCGCTAACGCACAAAGAACCCGACAGGCACCCTTTTTCATTAAAAAACATCCCATACAGGTACAGTTCTTCATACGGTATTAAAAACATGAGCAAGGGGTTTACAAGTCTTAAAGTTAGCAAGTGCCCGTAGGCTTACAAACTAAAAAGAGATAAGGTGCCCGTAATCCCTTTCTTGTCCCTCTCCTCAGAAGGTGGAACAAGACAGCATGAGGGCAAAAAGAGCGCCTAGGCGAGGTACGAGGGGCAGAAGGCACCAAGGGAACATCCCTGTGCCGAGTGGGGAGCTAGAAGATGAGGCAGCGGGCCGACAATACGCGACGAAGGCATTGGTGCACGCGTACTCCGACTTGACGGCCGCCACCCGTCTTCTCCGCCCTTCCCGACCCTCCTACGCCAACCACCCGAGGAGGCGATGGGGAACGCGCCGATGGAGAGCTTGACGAGGAAGGCCCTCGGCAAGGCCCGAGGCCGAGGGAAGGGCGACGCGGTCAGTCGGAGTCGAGGTCGGCATCCCGCCGCTTGACGCCCTCGTCGTTGCTGTCGCTATCCTCCTCACCACTCCCGCTCGAGGAGGAATCTTCATCGTCAAAGGAGCTCTCCACGCAACACTTCAGGCGAGTTCCAAGATCTCCGAAGACCTTGACGGAGAGCAGGCCGTCCTCCATCAACTTGAAGTAGAGGACGAGCCCCACCGTCAGGCTGTGGATGCGAGCGAACGTCTTCCATCCGCGACGGAGGTACATGACCTGAGGAGCGGGGAAGTCGACGTCGACCCGCGTGCCGCCATTCCCGCAGCCCCTCATGTGCAACCTGAGGGTCTGGGGAGGGTCAAGCTCCATTTCCCGAGCAAATGGGGAGGGGAGGCGAAGACGACGACGCGGTGGCCGGCGCAGCCGGATGAAGAATTCACGGGGCTGGTCCCTGACGTGGCCCTCCATGGGGGGAGGCATCGCCGGCGGAGGCGGGGCCGGTGCACTTCCCCGTCCAACTCTTCCCCGAGCGCCACGACGACCTCAGCCTCGCCCCCTCCCCCTTCCACTCGTGGCCGGCTCCACCGTCGCGAGCTCTTGGGAAGGGGGGACGCGCTGTCGAGCAGCGACCCTCGCTGCCACCGTTGAAGGGCCAGCGCCCCCTCTCGCCATGGCAGATGGAAGAAAGGAGCGGAGGTAGAAGGAGATGGGCGATGAATGAATATGGGGGTGCCATCCCCCTCCCCCTTCTTATAAAGGGGCAGAGTCGAGGCTCGGCCGCCCCACTCGACCAATCCGGTCATCGGAAGCGCAGGGAATCAGGACCGACCCGATGCCCCAATCGGCGACGGCCCGGTTTCCCGCCTCCACCACCTGCCACCTGCATGAGGGACACATGGCGAGCGAGCAGAATCGAAGGGATGGGTGTGGCGACCGTTCCCCACCCCGTGATCGTAGGGCACGAGCGCCTTGAAAACCGCGACTCGAGTCCACCCAGTAGGTGAGCCTCACCTCTGCGTCTCCCTCTTTTTATGGGGAAGGCGCGAGCCGCCTCCTTTCCCATTTACTGCGACGTGACGCATGCGTGCGGAGTCCGCCCCACGCATGACCCCCACGTCACGCACGATCCTCCACGTCGTGCGTTCAACGCGGGTCGTGGGGGAGCGCAGCGGACGGAACAGTTACTATGGTAAAAATCCGCCCGACCTGCCCGCGCACCGTTCTGGGCCTGGCCCAATAACTCGTCGCGCTTATGTGTGGCCTAGACCCAGGGGCTCCCATCGGTGTACAAAAGTAGGGGCTCTCCTTTTGACCCATTTACTTGTGCACGGGCAGTTAGAGCCGCGCGCCGCGGTCACACTTAGTAGGGCAGAGGAGGGAAGCCGGAGAGAAGCCGAAGCACAAGACAACCGAGGCAACGCCAAGACCAGAAATGCAGGAGAGCAAGAGGGCGAGGTGGACTCCCTCGGCAAGATCCTTGCCGAGGCAGCCTCCACAACCCCGACAAGAGCCTTGCCGGGGCAACTTGCCCGACGCCGGCAGAGCAAGCCACCCTTGATCCCACGGGTTCCAACACCACCAACTATCCACGTTAGGACCAAGGCTCGGGAGGCGCCTCTGTGGTGGCATGCAGATCTTCGTCAATATCATAAACGTGTGAGATCAGATGAGGACCAGAAGACGGCGACCCTCGGCGAGATCCTAGCCGAGGAAATCTACAAGACCCCCGGCAAGGGCCTTGCCGAGGACGACTGCAACGCCACGGCAAGACCCATGTCGGGCCCCCGGCAAGACCCTTGCCGAGGTCATCAGCGGGGCCATAGCCAAGCCCGCGCCTGCCAAGACTCCACCGCCGTCCCCAAGCAGCTGCTAGCTCAACCAGCTGGGCAGGCACCTGCATGGCGACGGGCGGCCTCTACACCAACCCAGCAAGCACCTGCGTGGTGGCATGCGACCCTTCGTGAAGGCTCCACCACCGCGCCAGCCCAGCGGCCAGCCAACATGGCGCCGCAAGGCCTCGTCAGCTCGGGCGCGTGTCCAAGCCAGGCGAGGCGGCGACAGCTGGGACGTGCCTCCTTGCCGTCTGCGATAAAGCGAGAGGGACACGTTGGCAGCACATTAAATGCGTTTGTCCGACGAACCCAGAGGATAGGCTTATCGACTGTAGACCTTTCCACCTCCTGTGTGCCACTGTGGCAACCCCTTTTGCCTATAAAAGGAGGCCCGAGGCGACCAGGAGGAGGATTCAGATCTTTTGGGCAAGTTACACCTCGTAGCTAGCTCAAGAACACAAGAACACTCTAATACATCCACCAAAGCAGGACTAGGGTATTACGCATCTTCGCGGCCCGAACCTGGGTAAACGATCCGTGTGCTTCCTGTCAGACCCGCTCTTTGCACAACCTCGCGCCCGCCAACCGTAGAAGGGATCTCAGTGACCCCATAGGTGTCGTTTCCACCAACAAACTGGATGGACCTTCTCTATTCCCTTTGAACGGTTTCTTCTGCTGACCGGGTTTGGAGCCACTGAATCCGGCGTTGACCACCGTATCCTCAGTTTCTTCATTATTGTTCCGATGCTTATTTTTGCAAAGTCGTGGCCTTCCATTGCCATATCGCTGGCCTCAGAGGTGCCTGCGTAGCTGGTACTGTTGCTTCTCCAAGCCAGCTAGGTATCCTCGCCCGTGCAGAAGCGGGTCATGAGTGCAGTAAGGGCTGTCGTAGTTTTTTGGCTTTTCTTGACCGAGGTGTTGGGCGAGCCATTCATCACGGATGTTGTGTTTAAAGGCCGCTAAGGCTTCGGCGTCCGGACAGTCAACGATTTGGTTCTTTTTAATTAAGAACCGAGTGCAGAGTTTGCGGGCTAACTCTCCAGGTTGCTGGACTATGTGACTAAGGTCATCAGCATCCGGTGGCCGGACATAAGTGCCTTGGAAGTTGTCTCGAAAAGCATCCTCCAAGTCCTCCCAACTGCCAATGGAGTCATCTGGGAGGCTATTCAACCAGTGCCGTGCTGGTCCTTTTAGCTTTAGGGGAAGGTACTTGATGGCGAGGAGATCATCAGTGCGAGCCATGTGAATGTGGAGAAGAATATCTTCAATCCATACGTCGGGTTCTGTTGTTCCATGGTATGCCTCGATGTTTACGGGCTTAAAGCCTTCCGGAAACTGGTGCTACATTACCTCATCGGTAAAGCATATGGGGTGTGCGGCGCCTCTATATCGGGCAACATCACGACGGAGTTCGGATGACGTTTGTGTTCGGTTCTTGGCCCGAACTTGGTTATGGTTGTCGCGCCAGGCTTTATGGCCGTCGCTTTTCGTGTTGGAGCACGTCCCCTTGATCCGTAGATTGATCTAGTCTGACCGGCTCTATTGTCCAAGTCCTGACATAAGTCATAGGTATAACCTGGAGCTGCTGCCTCCTTGCCTCTACGGCAAGGTGGCGCGGGCTGGTGTTCAGCATTATTAGCCGCTTTGTCCCTTCCACGCGGTGGTCGGTCTGGTTCATCAGCATGATTGTATCTTGACGGTATTGGCTCAAAGGCCTCGTCGTCGAATTGTGGTAGCAGCCTACGCTTTGGGTAGCTTTGTGTTGGGCACTCGAGGCCGTATTCTTCGACAGCCAGGACTTTGGTCCATCTGTCATTGAGCGTATCCTGTTCGACTTGGAGCTGTTGTTGTTTCTTTTTTAGGCTCCTCGCAGCGGCGATGAGCTATAGCTTAAAGCGTTCTTGTTCGAGGGGTTCCTCTGGCACGATGAAATCATCGTTGCCGAGGATGATATCCTCTTCGGAGGCGGGTAAGTAATTATTGTCTTCCGAATCCTCGTGATCGGCGTGTTCGAGGTTGTATAGGCCTTCTTCCCTTTTTGTCCTGCTCGAACGCAGGCTCAACGGGTTGGTCGGCATTATCGGCATTCTCCGGCGTGTCATTGTCTCCGGTGTCTGTATTGCTTTCCTTCTCCCGACATGATCGTGAGCAGCGCCGCTGACGTCGGTGCTTTGGTGATGCCTCGACGGGTTTGTCCTCAATCGAATCTTGAGTACCATCGTCGTCCTTCTTTTCGGGCGTATCCACCATGTATACATTGTAAGTGGAAGTGACCGTCCAACACCCAGTGATAGGCGGGTTTTGGCTTGGTTCAGCTCCGACATCGTCATCCATACCATCGATGTCTTCGGAGGCGTAGTCTAGCATATCGGTTAGGACCTCGACAGTGGCTATTAAGTGGGTGGTGGCTTGGACTAAAATTGCCTGCTCTCTGCCCCCACTTTAGGCTGGGCGTAGTTCAGAAGTGACACTTCCGTGATGGCGAGAGATCGCATTAGGTCCAGAGCCTCATTTAGAAGCGAAGGCTGGACAGGTGACTGAGGACCTGCGGAGTTGGGTCTGGTGATCACCACTTGACCATGCTCGGTGGACGCAGGTTTCGAGAGTTCGGAGTTTACTTCCAGAGATGAGTCCGGCTTCCCGATGACAGGGAGAGTCCTATTTGACTCCGGGCCCGCTGGCAATATGGCCATCTCTGGGTCTCCGGCAGGAAGCTCCGTAGTAGGAGAGAGTCCGGCGGGGTTTACCCTCCCGTCTTCGGACATAGTCGTCCGCTCCGGATTTAAGGCCAGGGCAGGCATGAGAGTTGATCCTTGGACGGAATCTGGTGGTGGATCCGATGGGCTTCCTTCATGTAAACGAGGAGCGGTGGCTGAGGCCGAGAACCCTCCGAAGATCAAGTCTCCGCGGATATCAGCGACGTAATTCAAGCTTCCAAACCTGATCTGGTGACCAGGGGCGTAGCTGTCGATTTGCTCAAGGTGACCAGTTGAATTGGCACGCAGAGCGAAGCCGCCAAAACCAAAGAGTTGACCAGGGAGGAAAGTCTCCCCGGAAACAGCATCGTTGCCGATGACAAGATGAGCCATTTATCCTTCTGTCGACGCACAATGGAACTCTCAATGAAAGCACCCATGTCGGTATCAAAACCAGCAGATCTCGGGTAGCGGGCCCCGAACTGTGCGTCTGAGGATCGACGGTAATAAGGGACTAGTGGGACACAATGTTTACCCAGGTTCGGGCCCTCTTAATGGAGGTAAAACCCTACGTCCTGCTTGACTGTATTCGATGAATATAGGGGTTACAAGAGTTGATCTACCTCGAGACCGTAACGGCTAAACCCTAGCTATCTAGCCTATGAGAATTTGATAGCCTCTAATGACTAAACCCTCCGGTTTATATACACACCGAAGGGGCCTAGAGTTGTACAGAGTCGGTTGGTGGGGGAAGGAAATAACATATCCGGACACCAATCTTGCCATCCACGCATATAAGAGTCCTACCCAGACACGGGGGAAAGTCTTCTGCTTGTATCTTCATGGACCACCAGTCCGGCCCATATCAAATAGCCCGGACAGCGAGGACCCCCTAATCCAGTTCTCCCCCACTCTATTCTGTCAACTGACAGAAAATTCAGTTCACAGTATATTGCATATAAAAGATGGCGTAATGGTGTAATTCTGGAACTGGTCGTTCCATCAGATTATACAAGCAACAGCCGAAATGGCTAATCCGATCGGTTCTGCTGCTTGTGTAGAACGGATGGTGAGTTCGGCAGCGGGCATCCGGCAGGAGCTGTGAACATACCATACATGCATGTACAACACTGGCTCAGGTACGTAATCAAACCCACTTCACTCCGGTGAAGCTCGCTCTCGTGATCGTTGGAAACAAACTATGGTGTTATGAGCAAAATTCATTTTGGTTAACTGTATAGCCCATTTTGGAGCAACTGGTCGAGTGGAAGTTTCAGAACTGGATTAGAACTGACAAATCAGGATTGGCATCATTATCTGATACATCTCCATGGCATGGGTCTCTTTTTTAAGTCTCAACTCTAGACATATGATTTTTTTCCTCCCATGAACTTGCGACAATGAAACCAGGCACCGAATTGGCATCTAGCACTAGTAGAAAAAGGGGCTTTCGTTCGGGCCTGGCCAGCCCATTAGTCTCGGTTTTTATATGAACAGGGACCAATGGGTGCATTCGTCCCAGTTCGTGAGCCCAGGTGGCCGGCCGGGGCCTCGTGGGCTTTGGTCCCGGTTCGTCTGGAACCTTTTGTCCCGGGTCTAGGCACGAACTGGGACCAATGGGCCTCGCTCCTGGCCCACAACCATTGGTCCCCGTTCCAGCCACGAACCGAGACAAATGAGTTGCCTATATATATAGCCCATCGCCGGCGAGCAGAGCACTCCACACTGCTCTGTTTTTTGCTTGCCGGCGAGGGGAGGGCATTTGGATGCTCTAGCTCACCTCCTATGCACATGAGGTGTTCCATGAAATGTCCGAGCCACACTAGTTAATATTTCTTCTCTTGAAACTCGACCTCCGAGCTCCATTTCCCCTGAGATTTTTCTAGGTTTAGCGGTCCGTTACGTCCCGTCCCCGTCTTCACCGTCGTCGATCGCCTGCGCCGATCTCGTCGCCGGCACCACCGTGGTGAGCCTCTTGTTCTTATCTTCTTTCTGAAAGAAAAAAAATTCTTACTTCAGATAGATACTTGTCTAATTTTCTTACTTTTATTATTCCTTGTTATTATATAGTGCGATGGTTCTGGTATCCGCCCCCGTCAGCCCTCGTCCTGTCTATGATTGGGATGTGGTATATATTATCTTTTTATAACTATTTGGTTCAATTATTGTTTATGACAATTATGCCGACCAACGTGACATAGATTTTATTTATGTAGGAGGTGGTTGAACCTGAAATTCCAACCGACCCTATTGTCGAGAGGTTAAATTTAGTTGAAGAAGAAAACAATTACTTGAAGGAAAAAATTAAAAAATTGAGGAGGAGAAGATGATATTGGAGTTGCATGTTGCGGATGTCGTCGATGATCACAAGATCAAGATGGATGCAATGCGGTTAAAGATTAGAAAGATTAGAAAATATGCCATTCATACCGAGGCTTGGTATCATTATGCCGTTGGATCAATTGTTACCTTAGTTGTGATTATGATCGCATTTGTTGTTGCATTGAAAGGTTTTACATAGTTTCAATGTATGGTTTAACTAGATGCTCTGGAGAGCTATATGTTGTTCAATTTGAACTATGTATGTACTTTGGTTTTAATGTGATGATGAACTACTATTAATTTTGTCACTTATCTATCCATGTTCATTTGTAGTGCTTTTCAATTTCAGGGTCTTATAGCTGAAAAATTAGTAAATGCCCAAAAAATATCAGCTGAAGTCAGAAAGGGTTGAAAATTGATGATGTGGCTTTGAATGGTGCATTTTGAACACAGAAAAACTATGGAGTTAAAATAAGTTCAAAAAAATGAAATCCCTTTGTAACAGACGAGTTTCCGTATGAAACCCTGATACTTCGAAAGAGATTGTCCGTTTTGTACACGAAGTGCATCCAGTTTTTCCTGTAAGCCTCTCTACTTTCTTGCACATGCTATGTGGGTGAAATGATGATACCATGCCAACTTTAAACCTTTTGAGAGTTCATTTGTAGTGCTTTTCAATTTCAGGGTCTTATAGCTGAAAAAAATCAGTAAATGCACGGAAAATATCAAATGAAGTCAGAAAGGGTTGAAAATTGATGATGTGGCTTTGAATGGTGCATTTTCAACACAGAAAAACTATGGAGTTCAAATAAGTTCAAAGAAATGAAATCCCTTTGTAACAGACGAGTTTCTGTATGAAAACTTGATACTTCGAAAGAGATTATCCGTTTTGCACACGAAGTGCATCCAGTTTTTGCCGTAAGCCTCTCTACTTTCTTGCACATGCTATGTGGGTGAAATGATGATACGATGCCAACTTTCAACGTTTTCAGAGTTCATTTGTAGTGCTTTTCAATTTCAGGGTCTTATAGCTGAAAAAAATCAGTAAATGCACGAAAAATATCAAATGAAGTCAGAAAGGGTTGAAAATTGATGATGTGGCTTTGAATGGTGCATTTTGAACATAGAAAAACTATGGAGTTCAAATAAGTTCAAAAAATTAAATCCCTTTGTAACAGATGAGTTTCCGTACGAAACCCTGATACTTCGAAAGGGATTGTCCGTTTTGTACACGAAGTGGATTCAGCTTTTGTCGTAAGCCTCTCTACTTTCTTGCACATGCTATGTGGGTGAAATGATGATACGATGCCAACTTTCAACCTTTTCAGAGTTCATTTGTAGTGCTTTTCAATTTCAGGGTCTCATAGCTGAAACAAATCAGTAAATGCACGAAAAATATCAAATGAAGTCAGAAAGGGTTGAAAATTGATGATGTGGCTTTGAATGGTACATTTTGAACACAGAAAAACTATGGAGTTCAAATAAGTTAAAAAAATGAAATCCCTTTGTAACAGACGAGTTTCCGTATGAAACCCTGATACTTCGAAAGAGATTGTCCGTTTTGTACACGAAGTGCATCCAGTTTTTGCCGTAAGCCTCTCTACTTTCTTGCACATGCTATGTGGGTGAAATAATGATACGATGCCAACTTTCAACCTTTTCAGAGTTCATTTGTAGCGCTTTTCAATTTCAGGGTCTTATAGCTGAAAAAAAATCAGTAAATGCACGAAAAATATCAAATGAAGTCAGAAAGGGTTGAAAATTGATGATGTGGCTTTGAATGGTGCATTTTGAACACAGAAACACTATGGAGTTCAAATAAGTTCAAAAAATGAAATCCCTTTGTAACAGAGGAGTTTCCGTATGAAACCCCGCTACTTCGAAAGAGATTGTCCGTTTTGTACATGTGACACCCAAGTTTTTATTTGGATTTTTCAAAAAGATTTTATTTGACTTGAGGGGAGTGATTTAAATTTTTCTTCAAGAGAACTCCCCCTCTCATATAATTTTTCTTTATGACAAAATTTTTATTTGGATTGACCCAAGATCAGTCTTTGGTCTGGGAGGTTCTTGTTTTTCATTTGGACTCAAGACCAAATGTTCTTCTTTTGGGGAAAACAACTTTTAAAAATCTTTTTGGAAATGCACTATGGCTTTTGGAAAAGTCCTTTGCCACTTTCAACAATTCCTTCTTGCCATGGCCTTAGTGCAAATCCTCTATCCTAATTCCTCCCTCACCTTTGGATCATGTCCTGCATCAAATCCAGCAAGTTGGACCTCCTCTTGTGATCATTTTCATTTGAATCTTATTCAAACAAATTTCTGTCTTCTATCCTACTACTTGGGGACTTACAAAGAACTCCATTTTCTGTTTTGATTTTTTCCCCCAAACCAACTCTCCTCCCTAGTCCTTTGAACCCTCAACCTAGAACCATGAAGATCCTCTGGTCTTCAGTTCAAAATTTTCAAACCACATCTGCTGCAAGTTTGGGCCAGATTTGTCAAATTTGGTGAAATTCATTCAAAACCTTCCCCAAACATTCCAAGTAAAATCAGGCAGCCTCTGGGTGCATTGAGTGGTCATCTCACCAAGTTACAGCTCCAGAAAAATTCATCTCATTGCAAAAACCTTCTGTCGAACACCTGCAGTGCACTGTCTTTGTCAAAGTTCAGAAAGTTCAGAGATTCAGTCAGTGGCTGCTGTCGTTTTCTTCAGAGGAGGACGTCGATCTCGCCAGTGCCACCGCGTCGCCTTGCTGCTCGTCCCCTCCCCCTTGTTCCTGCACCGCACGAACGCCTGGCGCCTTGCGGGCGTCGGCGACGAGCAGCAGAAGGTGCGCCGCCCCGTGACCGACGCCGGCGGCGGCTTTGCGGACGCCAGCGGGAGACACAGCGCCGACGACGCCACCCAGCGCCGCCCAAACCACCGGAGCTCGCCGCGTGGCCTTCCACTCCCCCGAACGCGCTGCCGCTCTCGTCGTGAACCGCAGGGCGCGGAGCGTGCTCTCTGCCGCCGTTGAGCCCGTGCGGTCACCTCACCGTGGACCGACGCCATTACGCCAAGACCAACCCCGTTTAGCTGCAAAACGAATCCAGTAACCTCCACTGATGCTGCCCGGCCGCTCAAACCCCCTGCCAATCCACTGCTCCGCCGTAATCGCTCGCCGGAGATTCTCCGTTCACGGCCACCCCGTCGATCTGCCTATAAATAGAGGCCCCGAGCTTCAACTCGAGCACCCACCAGCCCTGCTCTCCCCATAGAGCACGCCTAGCCACTGGAAGAGCCCCGAGGAGGTCTCCTTCCTCGACTCCGGCCGCCGCGACCCGCCACGGGATCCAGCCCGATTCGCCCCCGTGTGTGCTCCTCCGCCTCCATTCTCTTGCCAGTAGCTTCACCTTGCATCCCTCGTTCTGACCCGCGCCTCAATTTGAAGCTTGCAGCCCTCCACCGGAGTTCCCCATCCTCACCCGAGCCGCCGTCTGCCGGAGATAGTGTCGCCGTCGACGTGGTGCTCCCCGTTGGACGAGTCCACCACCCACCGACGCGGAAGAAGACGCTGAAGCTCTTGGTACCCTCCGTTTCTCCTAACTCGCAGTGGTTCGACGCCGGCGTCCACCGCAGTCTTCGGGCGCCGGCGAACTTTTCAAACCTGACATGTGGACCCCGCATGTCAGCCTCTGTTCTTTTATTCGCGAACCGTTTTCTGTTGGCGCCTTCGGGCAAAATACGTCTTCTCCTTTGCGCTTGCGCATTCCCAGCCGAAACGTTTTCTGTTTTCTCAGTTAAAACCATGGAACTTTTCTGTTTCAATTCAAATAAGTCCCTGGACAGAAACCTTTATAAATTTTTAATAAAAATGTATTTTTGAGTGATTCTTTTTCTGAAAATCTTCAAATTTTGTCTAGTTTTTTATGGGATTTATTTGAAAAATATTTGGAAAAGTTTCTGTGCATGTATTGGTTTTCACGTTAGTATCCGTTTCGTGATTGCCGTAGGTTCCGGGAGAGGAGACGGAGCCGCGAACTTCGCCGAGCTAGACTCCGACTTCTCCGAACCAGGCAAGCATGTTTTGAACATTTGATATGACAGATGTTTTACATGTTCACGTGGAAGTTTGTGCGTGGCATATGAGTATCGGTAAATGCCCCGTTGCTTGTAAGGCAACTAACCGGTTGTCCCAAAGTCAGGATGATCTCTGATGAGAGATGGCCCAATCGTGTGGTGACATGAAGGGCAGCAAGGTGGTACTGTTGTAGCATGCCAGCCTTGCGTCATCCGACTTTCTCCGACGTTAACATGGTTGGAGCCACGTTATCGTTCTTTTTCCGCATGTTCCAAAGTTGCGATGATCTCTGATGAGAGATGGCCTAATCATGTGGTGACATGAAAGGCAGCAAGGTGGTACTGTTGTAGCATACCAGCCTTGCGTCATCCGACTTTTCCGACGCTAACGTGGTTGGAGCCGCGTTACCGTTCTTTTCCCCTTCCGTGCTACCACATGTCTCATTGCCAGGATGCGGTTTAGTAAGTTGGTAACCTCTTTCCGTGTACACACCAAACAGAGAGGCCGGGATGATGGTACCTTGGCCCAGGATTAAAGCCAGTCATCCGGTCAGGGGGCATGGGTGTTTCCGGTTGGGACCGAGAGGGGGGCACCCCCTTAGAGCGCGCGTATATAAATTTGATCCCATGCTACGCGAGGTTGTAGCCTCCCCGTCTCAAGGTTTTTCTTGAACGTTGCCGAGGGTGATCCCTGGCTTTGGATGGTTGAATTGGGTGTGTACTGGTTAGACGTGTTTCTTCCAAAACACCGTAGACGGAACTAGTCCCCGTGACTACTGAAATCCGTTGGCTGTGGTTAAGTACAAACTCTGCAGAGTCAAATTCTTTCCATATCATCGTATCCATGATCAAGTAATGAAAACATTATTATCCATATCTATCCGCATTGGAAAAACCTGTTCCCGGTGAACAAGCTCAAGTGGAAATTCAGATTTATTGTTATTCCTGTGGATGGACTAACTTTATATTTGTCTCATGCTTGTGATACATTTTGTTCCCGAACGATTGCATTTTGAGCTGTGATATAAGCCCTTTATGTGACGTCGCTCAGACGTCCGACTGTGGCATGTACTGTCTTTAATTTCTGTTATAAGCCCTTTATGTGGTGTCGCCCCGACGCCCGACTGTGGCATTATTATTCTGCATTTTCCTCTCGAGGAGTCTTTCAGACACTCGCTTGGCACCCGCATTATTATTCCGCATTTTTCCTCTCGAGGAGTCTTTCAGACACTCGTTCGGCACCTGTATTATTATTCCACATTTTCCGCTCGAGGAGTCTTTCAGACACTCGTTTGGTACCAGTATTACTATTCTGCAGTTTCCGCTCGAGGCGTCATTCAGACCCTCGCTTGGCACCCAGTATTTACTATCTCTATGTCTGATCGCACTGGTTAACTTATTCATGTACTTCATGTCTGCATTTATTATATCTTATGTCCGAACTGTCTTGCGAGTACTTTCATAGTACTCACCCGGCTTGTTGATTTGGCCAGATGTTGACGAAGGCGATCTCTTGGATGAAGAGTTTGATAGCGCGTCCGACGCCTAGAGGAGTCCCAGTCAGTCCTGCACGATCCCGGATTTTGGTCACTTGTATTGTTTACGCTTCCGCCACCCACAATAAGCCTTCTCGAGCCTCACTCCGACGCTCGATGAGCTGTAGTCTCCTGGAATCATATCACTCGCTTCGCGGTGATATTTCCACCACCGTTATTATCGTGAGTTAGTAGTTTGCCACCCTATCCGCCGTCTTGTTTTAGCGGCGTGCATGTAATAAATTGTTGGGCAACCCTTGCTCAACCTTGTATTATATTTAGTACTCCTGGTATTTTTCTTCTGTGACCAAGATATTGTCTACCAGTGAGAAGGAATTCTTCCTCGCTGGTCTGTAAAAAGGGATTGGTCTCTCAATAATTATTTTATTGAAAAACCGGTCGTGACAGTACACGAAGCGCATCCAGTTTTTGCCGTAAGCCTCTCTACTTTCTTGCACATGCTATGTGGGTCAAATGATGATACCATGCCAACGTTCAACCTTTTCAGAGTTCATTTGTAGTGCTTTTCAATTTCAGGGTCTTATAGCTGAAAAAATCAGTAAATGCACGAAAAATATCAAATGAAGTCAGAAAGGGTTGAAAATCATAAACAACTTTTTTGTTACTAACTTTAATAGCAAAAAGAATTATCATAAAATAAAATAAATAACTAATTAGAAACAAAGTAATATAAACTATAATAAAATATATAAGTAGAAACAAAACAAAATAAAATAAAATAAACTTTAATAACATAAATGAAATTTATGAAACTAAAATTATCAAAGTATTTTCTGTTCAAAACATTATAAGCAACCTCTACTAAAATTACATAAAATGCATGCAACTAAAATTATCAAAGTATTTTCTGTTCAAAATCATTAAAAGCAAATAGAATTTTCATAAAGAACTTTTTTTGTTAGAAACTTTAATAGCAAAAAGAATTATCATAAAATAAAATAAATAAGTAATTAGAAACAAAACAAAATAAAATGAAATAAATAAGTATTTTGTTGTAATTAGAAACAAAACAAAAAATAGCAAAAATGTGGGTGAAATGATGATACCATGCCAACTTTCAACCTTTTCAGAGTTCATTTGTAGTGCTTTTCAATTTCAGGGTCTTATAGCTGAAAAAAATCAGTAAATGCACGAAAAATATCAAATGAAGTCAGAAAGGGTTGAAAATCATAAACAACTTTTTTGTTACAAACTTTAATTGCAAAAATAAATATCATAAATAAAATAAATAAGTAATTAGAAACAAAATAATATAAACTATAATAAAATATATAAGTAGAAACAAAATTAAATAAAATAAAATAAACTTTAATAACATAAATGAAATTTATGAAACTAAAATTATGAAAGTATTTTCTGTTCAAAACATTATAAGCAACCTCTACTAAAATTATATAAAATTCATGCAACTAAAATTATCAAAGTATTTTTTGTTCAAAATCATTAAAAGCAAATAGAATTTTCATAAAGAACTTTTTTTGTTAGAAACTTTAATAGCAAAAACAATTATCATAAAATAAATAATTAATTAGAAACAAAATAAAATAAAATAAAATAAATAAGTATTTTGTTGTAAGTAGAAACAAAACAAAAAATAGCAAAAAAGAAAACAAAAAAAGGGAAAAAATAAAAAATTTGCCACCTACTGGCAACCACGGCCTGAATACGACTAGAAACCCATCAATGGGCCAGGATTTAGGCCCGCAGAAGGCCCAGTAGGCCCATCTGGCATAGCAATGACAATTAGGCCCGTAAGCCTGCAATAGAGAGGAGCTCGAGAGGGGTGCGGCAGTGGGGCTTATAAACCACTGCGCGCCCCTCTCAACTAGCGAGATGGGACTAAACTCCCACCACCACGCCGCTGTGCGCGGCCTTTGGTCCCGGTTGGTGGCACCAACCGAGACTAAAGGTGGGAATTGGTACCGGTTCGTGCCACCAACCGGAACCAATTCCCCACCTTTAGTCCCGGTTGGTGCCACCAACCGGGACCAAAGGCCGCCGCTTCCCGCCCTTTGGGCTGCTGAAAAGAGACGTTTGGTCCCGGTTGGTGGCACCAACCGGGACTAAAGGTGGCATTGGTACCGGTTTCTGCCATGAACCGGTACCAATGTTGTGTGTATATAAGCAGGACTTGTCAAATTTTTCAGTTTCATCGACCATTTTCCCCCCGACGACGCCGAACTCATCGACGCCGCCAGGCTGCCCGTGCACGCCGTCGCCGCCCCGCGCCCTTGAAGCCCGTGCTCGCCGCCGCCGCCAGGGTGCCCGTCCTCGTCGTCGCCGCCCCGCCACCCGCTCCTCGTCGCCGCCCACTCCTCGTCGCCGTCGCCCCGCGCCGTTGCCCTGCCCCGACGCGCCGCCCCGGCCCCTGTCCCTGCCCCGACGCGCCGCCCCGGCCCGCGTGCCCCTGCCCCGACGCGTCGCCCCGGCCCGCGTGCCCCTGCTCCGACGCGACGCCCCGGCCCGAGCCCTTGCCCCGACGCCACCCCACGCCCCCGGCCTGCCCCGACCACACGCCGCCGCCACGTTCGGTCCGGCCGCCGGCCTTCCTCTCTGTTTTTTTCATATATATGATATTTTTTTCAGATTATGTGCAGATGTGTGATTATATGTATGTGTGTATATATGATCATATGTCCTTTTTTTCCAGATTTTTTGTTCATATATATATGATGATTTGTTTTTTGCATTTTTATGAAAATGTATATATGTATGTATGTTCTCTGTGTATATATGTTCATATATGCAAAAGTTAGATTTTTAGAAAAGTTTTATCTATATATGTTCTCTGATTTAGTACATTTTAGGTTAGTTCAATTTTTAGAAAAGTTTTATATATTTAGGAAGAAGGAAGAGAGAAGGAAGAAGGAAGAAGAAGAAAAAGTTTTATATATGCAAAAGTTACATTTTTGGAAAAGTTTTATATATCTAGCTAGGAAAGGAAGAACAAGAAAAAGAATGAGAGGAAAAAGGAAAATAAGAAGAGGAAGAAAGGAGAAGAAGAGGAGAAATAAATAAGAAGAGGAAAAAAGAAGAAAAAGAAGAGGAGAAGAAGAAAAAACAGTCTACTTTTTCTTCTTCTCCTCTTTTTTTCTTCTCTTTTTTCTTCGATCTTCTCCTCTATTCCTTTCTTCTTCTCCTTTTTTTATTTCTTCTTCGTCTTCTTATTTTTTATCGGGTATGTCATTGTCGATATACCCCCTCCCGATAACTTCAACATGAGGGGGGGGGGGTCGATATACCCCTTCCCCGATAACATTATTTTCCCATGTATGTATGTCGTCTTGTCGATATAACCCCGTCCCATATAACTTTGACATGAGGGGTGGTCTATATATATACCCCCTCTCGACCGTGATAACTTATACCACGGGAGCACCCCCCCGGCCCTCTCGCTCGACCAAAACTCTCGAGGACACCCAAACCCTAGAAAAAAACGATGTCGGTCTCCTACCCCTCCCGCCGCGCCCCTACCCGATCGACAAACTCTCTTGAGGCCACCCAAATTTACCAAGTTAAAAGAGCGTTGTCGTCGAGGCCACCCCGAACCCCTTGAAGCAGTGTTGAGGCCCCCCCAAACCCTTGAATCGTTGCCGTGTTGTAAATATTTGAATAATAATTGCCATGTTGTAAATATTTGCAGAAACTATGGATCCGCACCCCCGAGACGAAGCAAAAGAAGCGGTGTTGGGGGAGATAATCGCACACGGAAGTGATGCCGTCTTGTCGTTTCTCAACGACACATGCACCGATGGTCTGGAAAGACAGGATGAAGAAGCAGGCTACGACGATGATCAAACAATGGAGGAGGAAGGACACCGTGATGACGGCTCCGGTGACCGAATGGAGGGGGAAGGACACCGTGATGATGGCTTCGGTGACCGAATGGAGGGGGAAGGACACCGTGATGACGGCTCCGATGACCGAACGGAGTCCAGCCAGGTATATATATTAATTAATTAAGCATGTGCTGACTATATAGCTAATTGATGCATTAATTGTTTTTGGTATGTACACATATTAACTCTCTTCTTTTCTTCTTTTCTAGCCCTCCGGATCGAGCAACACTTGTGTAACGAGACGAGGCCCGAAGAGAAAGTTGCGCACGGATGAAAGGTACACGATCATCGAAATTGATCACGCTGGCCAACCGATTGAACCCCTCCGGACCAAGCAAAAATTTAATGCTCAGTGCGGGGTTCTAGTTAGGGGCATCATCCCGATCAGCATCGAGCAATGGTTGAAGCCTAAGGACATAGACTCTCAGGTGTCTTATGTCAGCGATAGGTAGAAAGCTGATCTTTGGACCGCGCTGCAGGAAAATTTCACCTTCCCGCCAGAGGAAGATCCGGAGAATCTAGTTAAAAAGCCAATGATCAAGGCTTATGCTCTTAGGAAGATGGCTGAGCTATTCAGGAGGTGGAAGAATGAGCTGAAATCATCGTTTGTCGACCAAGACAAGACTCCAGAATTCATCGACCGATTTGAGAAGATCGAAGATCAGTGGCCCGCATTTGTCAGCAAAAAGAAATCTGAGAGAGCAGTGAAGATGTCAGCGACAAACTAGAAGAATGCTGCAAAGAAGAAGCATCACCATCGCACGGGGTCAGGTGGCTACTTGAAAGCCCGACCGTTGTGGGACAAGGCTGAGAATGACCTCATTGATAAAGGGATCGGACCAGAGACGCGACCCTGGCCAGACCATTGCAGGACTTGGTTCTTCGGGGTTGGGGGAAAATTGGACCCTGTAACAGGGAAGTGCGTTTGGACCAACGAGCAGCGGAACACACCCATCGAGAAGCTTCAGGAGTATATCGAAAAAGCGCAGCAAGGGACCTTCGTTCCGGACAGAGAGAACGACGAGCTCACAGAGGCCCTCGGGAATCCTGAGCACCCCGGATGGACACGAGGCACGCCAGGCTCCCTTTCGTGGAAGGCTGGATTTCCCGACGCAGGCGGTTACAAACTCCGGGAGAGGAAGAAGAAAAAGGAGTTGACCCAACTACAGGCGCTACACGCAAGGGTACAAGCGCTAGAGGAACGAGACGCAGTTCGCAACACGCGACCTGCCGAAGCTACACCCGAAGCTACCCCGCCATCTCAGCGGAGAAGCAGCATGGCTTCCACGGAGCTGCTTCAGGAGCCTGTCTTCACGGCTCCTGCTAGGTACCCCGTAGATGCTATCAGGAGTCTCGGCATTGCCACCTTATGACGCAGTGGATGGAATTGAAAGTCAAGGCGGCTGTTGGCTCTGTTGCACCTCCTGAACCTGGCGCAACTTTTCACCGCCGGCCAATTCCAGAAGGATATGCTAGGGTGATGGTGGATGAAATCACAGAAGGATTTGAGGACCTCCAGCTTGACCACCTTACGGGTGACGGGGAGACTCGGCTGGGTTCTTGTCTGAAGACTCCATGCCTATGGCGGAAGGAGCTCATCAATTCAGAACTGGACGCCTCCGCCTCCTCCTCCTCCTCCGGCGAGTCAGGGCACTCTGCCTCCTCCACCGCCTCCTCCTCCGGCGAGTGACGATCAGGGCACTCAGCCTCCTTCCTCGGCGCGTGGCGGCACTCCGCCTCCTTCTCCGCCTGCGCCGGCGCGCCCGAGCAGCCACCAGCCACCTCCTTCTCCGCCTCGCCAGCAAGGGCGGAAGAGACCAGCCGCCGCCCTGGCTGGTCCGGCGCGTCGTAGTCCTTCTCCTCCGCCTCGTAAGCAAGCACGAAAGAACACAGCCGCAGCCGCTCCGTCTGCTCTGGCGTCTAGCAGTACAACCAGAGGCGGGAGGCAATACAGATACGGTCCACCCCTCAAGCCTCTAGAGAAGTTACCGTACGAGATGACCGTGGAAGAAAACAAGAAGATCATGCAAAAAGAAGTGAAGGACTTCTTTGAAGGGGCGAAAGCAGAGAGACATCCACCTCCGGAGGAGAAGGTAGATCCGGTGAAAGCAAAGCGCACTATCGATGCCCTGAGGAAACCACTAAAGTCTCCGCCGAAAACCAACTATGAGCGCATTACTGAAAAGGCATATCTCGAAGCGGAGCGGTCGGGAAGTACTGTCAGTGATCAAAGGTTAAAAGAACGACAAGCAGCTGGGAAAAAAATTGCCCAGCTCGGCGAACAAGCGAACCAATTGTGCCCCCCGCTCAATGTGTCTAGCGACATCGTCGCTAATGCTCCGGGGATGGTGCCCGGTTATAGCAATCTTGGAGATTACCTGCCCGATGATGTACATTATGATTTCTTTGAGGTGGACGAACACAGATGCGAGTATGGGAAGCCTCTCGTCAAAGATGAAAAATCTCTAACAACGATGATGCAAAGATTCCATGATTGGTACATGAAAACCTGCAGAGAGTCTGGGGAGACGAATACTTTGTATCTGAGAGTTAAAGAGGAGCACGACCTCGTTGGAATTGATCTGTTGCATGTTCCATTTGAGGAGTTCTTCCAGTTCTTCAATCAAAAGGCCCTCGATAAATTAATGGTCACTTGCTACTGTCTGTAAGTACTACTTCTGTAATTAAGTCTCTATATATAGCTCAGCTCTTTCATTGCATGTATTTATAATTATCCTCACTATATTATGCAGATTGAAGATCGTCGAGTGCAGAAAAGCAGAAATGCATGATAGTAAGTGTTACTGTCGTGTGCATATTTCAGGTTAAAAAGAGCGCCCAAGATGCCGAGGCCAACTTGCTCAAATCATTGCTAATAAATCAAAACAAAGATTTAATACTCTTTCCTTACAACTTCAAGTGAGTGCTCGTGTGCATATTCGGTTTCCCTTATTACTCGAGCGAGGTTATAGTAATGTAATTGATGAGTTATGCATGCGTGCGCAGCTTCCATTATATTCTCCTCGAGATTAAGCTTGAGCGGGGACTAGTAACCGTCTTAGACTCGAGACGAAAAGATCCCGGGACCTATGCGGACATGACTAAAATTCTCAACAAGTAAGTTCAATCGATCATTATCGCACCATATCGGCAACTTTTTGTTCATTTCCTGATATCTCAAGTAATAATTATTTTCTTTGTCTTGCAGGGTTTGGAAACAGTTCACCGCAGAAGCTCCGGGACTACCGAAGGAGCTGCGATATACATACCCGAAAGTAAGTACTACTAGCTAGCTAGTTGCGCGCATCTCCCGTTGATTCTAGCTACTTTCATCAATGCCGTTTATAATGCTTCATTATCAGTTTGATTGACCTCTATTTCTCGTAAAGTTCTTGTGGCAGGAACAAGGGAATGATTACTGTGGATACTACGTGTGCGAGTTCATCTACAACGCGACTTGCAAAGATAAGCGGGGCTACTCTAAAAGACAATATGAAGTGCGCAAGCAATAATATTCACAATTTCATTTTATTACACCATCATTTCTGTTGAGTTTCATTCATATATATGTATTAACCCCCTTCTTCAAATTAGACGTGGCAGATGTGGAATGAACTCCTACCACAAGAGAAATTGGCGGGATTCTTTCTTGACCACGTCATCAATAAAGCCGGAGAATACCATGTGGAAGTTGAGTTCAAATGCTAGGGGATTGTAAGAGATCTTACATATTGTATATGTATGTAGCCAGTAGCGTCGGATAGATAATACGAAAACTTGTTGTTCGACCAATCTCTCGGAGAAGGAGAGGTTGATCACTTCTCTCGGTATGCATGACGAACTTCTGTACTTAATGGTTTCCTTCATTTTCTTACTAGCTAGCGTGTCGAGGGCCTCTCTATACGTATAGTACGTAGCGTCGACCAAGCACGGAGATAAGAGAGGACACTTCTCTGTATTAATTAATTAGCTACCTAACACAATATATGAAACACCTTAATTAACCATACAAAACCCCCAAATCCACCCCCCTTTCGGAAAAAAAACAAAAACCCTAGCCCCTGAACAGCTGACGCGTGGATGCCTATTGGTCCCGGTTGGTGCCACCAACCAGGACTAAAGGGCCTCCTGCCTGGGCTCGCAGCACCGGCCACGTGGAGGCCCATCTGTCCCGGTTAGTATAAGAACCGGGACTAAAGGCCTAGGCATTAGTAACGACCCTTTAGTCCCGGTTCCTCAACCGGGACAGATGTGCCTTATGAACCGGGACAAATGGCCCTTTTTCTACTAGTGAGGCACCGCGAGTGGCCATCACCGGATGACATATTATTAGTATCACTACTTTGAAACTAACGTTCACAAGCTTATAATATGTATTACTGATATAGAAGGGTGCATGCATGGTGTACAGATAGTAATTGTGCAGGCATTGCTGTTCAGAGTCAGTTTTTTTGTCGCAAAAGAATGACTACGATTGCGGTGGCATTGTTGTTCATGGTGCAGGGAATCTCTGGACATGACAAAAGTATATATCTACCGAGGTGGCATTGCATCAGCATTTTTTTGAGCTTTTCAAGAATATAGACAAGGTAGTAAGTTTCATGGTAGATCAAGCACAATTTTGGTTTATTTGTTTATGAGCACTACCGCAATTTACATGCAAACTTCTGAAAATAAGGTAGAATGTTCATTTTTAGTAGGGTCATATTTTTTGACAATGACTTCACAATCACATTTCTAAATATATCGTTTGATTTTACATTTTTATTACCAGTTACTTTTGCATATTTCACATCACTCCGTAAAACTAGATAGTTTGAATTTTGAAATTCTAGAAATCCTAGTTCTGTCATTTCCTGTTCCTTCACTCATGGCTTTGTCCATTACCAGTGACCAACACAATGGTACATATGCCAATAACATAAGTTGACTAGCTACAGCTCGATAATCCAGATTGTATAATCACCATGGTGAGAGCTGAGAACTGTATTCCTTTCAATTTGGGAAAAAGGTTGTTGGTCAATTTGCTATTTACTAGACCTAAATAGCAGCCACTTGCTTTAGTAAAATAGACAGTTCAATTCGTGGTATGCTTCGCTTCTTAAACTTTTTTTTGTCTTACAAATTACTTTGGGAGCTAGCCAAAAGACATTTCCTTTGGTGATTATTAGTTTTAATTTGACCAATATATGGAGAGAGAGATCTAAGTTGCACAGAAATTTTCTATCGTTTGATCCAGCATTGCGTTCAACTATATCTGCTATAGACAATAGCATACTTGTTTTTTTTCTTCCTCTACACGCCCTATATTAACAGGTGTTATTTTGTGATAGAGAGTAAAGATAATATTTAACTTAGTCCAGTGTCAAGCTTTTCTGATTTCCATGTCAGTAATTTTCTACATTTCAGTAGCGATAATCCATGTGGCAATTATTGTGCTAATTAGATCATCAACATAGGGACAATATGAGGGGCTTTCAAACTGTAGTTCGAGAAACAATTTGTTTGGCCTTGGGAGATGCTCAATGGACTTTCCTTTTGGCCCTTGCAACTACCATTAGGTACTACTCCCTCCGTAAAGAAATATAGGAGCGTTTAGATCACCGTAGTGATCTAAACTCCGTATATTTCTTTACAAAGGGAGTACTATTCTTCAGTAGATTATAGTTTTACCTTTCCCATTTTCTTCCAAGCGACTTTATTCCCTTTCTGATATCTTTGTACCATCTGCTATCCTGTTTGTGAAGGTTTCATGTGTAAATTCTCTATGCTTATATGAGTAGGCTAAAGTTGTCTCTGTTCATAGGTAAGGTCAAAGCCAAAATTGTTCCTGGAACTCACGTCAGAAGGGCTTGGACATCTAAAGGAGTAAAGCTGGCAGTAATTTTAATGGTGTGCCTGTTTCGAAAAAGGTGAGTGCTTCGTAGTATTTTTGCTCATAAATAATATAACTGGAATGAATGAAATATGTAAGAGTTGACCTCCTGACATTTTGGAATTGTTTCTAATGAAAACAACGTTGGTCCTTTTTGCTATTCTTGTGCAAATGTTGGATAATGGAAGACAAAGCGGTTGGTAAGAAAACCCATTTCATGTATGCTTCTGTAGCAACGACTTTCCTCGTACCCATCTCAGGTTGTGAGCACTTCTACATAGGTACACCATTATCTCACAGAATTCTTGTGGCAAGAACCTCAGCAAAATTCTTAAACATTCTCAAGTCTATCTTGTATGCTCATGTATTGGGTATGTCGGACTTTGTTCATGTATATCCCCACACACATGTTCTTAAGTTGAATGCTTATCCTAAATAAGAGGCTCAAGAAAATTCTTGTATTTACAAATTTACAATATTATGGCTGTCATGATTTCTGCCTAGCAAGCCATGCCTTTTTTTTCGTGTCATATCACTGTTATTTCGTGCCGAGTCTGCTATTGTTATGTGTTTGACAATGATCTTGTATTATGTATGAATAAAACACAGAGTTTATAATTATAATGATGTATGTTCTCGTGGTTATTTAAGGGCTAAAAGTTGGTTTTCTAGACTTAGTATGTAGGCACTCTATGTTAAGCACGATTATATTTTAAGAGTCATTCTACTTAAAACCTTGCCTTAGCGCTGAATTGAACACAATCTTCTAATAAGACTTCCATTTCCGAAAACTGAAACCTGACCTACGAGTCCATTACTAATACCACCTTCCATTTCTGTATTAACAAGTACTATCATTTCATCGTAAAAATGGACAGGTGCGGCAACGTGCACCTTCAATGAACTAGTAGTTCGTTATGGGTGGAAAGAGACATGTTATGTTTTTCATGCGTGCTAAAAAAAATAGATGTTTTTAAATACAAGTCAATAGAGTAGTTAAATAATGCATTGTATTAAGATAAAAAAATATATTCTGATTAGCAAAGTACTCAGAAAAGTTGACAGGACCTCTACTCATTATTTATCTTTTGAATCAAATTTATTTAAATATAAAAAGTGCTTTACGGGGTAACTAGAAAAAGATAAATTACCACAAAAATTAGAAACATCTGACCATTTAATGGACTGACTGAAAATCTATAGCCGTTCGATATAAGTACAAGGAAAATTCCCACCTTTGCCATTACATATCCAACAGGAGGTTACATATTCCACGGGAGGTTATTTTCCTTAGGAACAATTAGATGCCCTCTTAATGTAATCGTACTTCCCCTCACGGCTCCCATACCCTAGCTGATGGACTAACCTATCATATACCACGCACGAGCTGGGCACCTCCATGAACCTCGACCTAGCTGCCTCCTCCCTGTGCTGATCCTGCGTGAACCCTCTACCTAGCCGCCTCCTGCCTGTGTTGATCCATTGATTCCTCGGCCGCACCCTCATGGGAGCCGCCACCAAGGCACGACCTGGATCTGGATGCCCCAATCCTCATCCCCGATGCTGCACTCTCAAGTGAGCCGCCGCAAACGCTCAATCTGGGCGCCCCAATCAAGCCTCCTCCCTGAGCATCATCCGTTCCTCTACTGCACCCTCATGGGAAAGAGTGCACGTGGTGACAATCCTTCTGTATGTTCCACCGGTAATACCGTGTGGCATCTTCCATCATCCTCTTTGATGTGTCCAAGAAATCTGCCAGATGGGGTTCGTACAGGTTACTGGTCGTCTATTATAGGTATGGACGACCTTTATTGTGTGGTTCTGTACCTAACTAGCAAGTGATGTATGCAGTTGTTTGTTATTTCTCATATGAACCCTAAGTTTGATTCCTACAAATCGTGTTGAACTGTTGACCAAGAATCATGCAACATACCTTATCGAATTCGGTTTCGTCTATATAATGGATTCCTCTATTTTGTTGTGGTATGTTTAAGGAATTGATTTGTTTATTTATCTTCTGCTGCGAAGCCTAATTTGTTGAAAATAAATTTGTGGTCTACCCCCTATTTCCTCTGCACTTATCCGTGGTGCCGCTTACAATTCGCATATCTGAGGCTAGGGGTAGGGACCTTCTTATACAGTCTTTCCAAAGAGTCCACCTCTTATACAGATATAAGATTCCTAGTATTTTCCACTAGTTTCTGGGATATAGTCCAGATCAAATTACCAACCACGATCATATTTGTCTGTTAACGGATTCTACCCGTTATGTCCCAGAAGCACGCACTTGTGAGCAACGCGCCATAATAGAGTGTAAATTCCTCTAATTATGTAGATCAACATTAGGGCTGTAATCTAATTATACGATCTAGTTCCTTCCAATCATCAGTGTACTCAGGTAGTCTTTCCAATATAAATAGTATATTGTATTCCACTGATAATCGACCAACTTCCTTAAGCATATATTACTTAAGTACATTCCAGCAAGTAACGATTCCATACTAAACATGTAAATCAATTCCATGTATAAATACATGTACAATTCCATAATGAGGTATTCCGAATATTAACAATTCCAAGCAATTTGAATATAGTTGCAGGACGCATAATTCCAACATCTCCCACTTGTCCAAAATGATCATTCAAATATTCGTAAACCCGTAGCCTTAAAATGCTTACCAAATACCTCATGACTAATAGGCTTAATCAAGCGGCCAGCAACCAGATTAACACTACGTTGAAAATCCAAAGAAATATATAGTGATACCTTCCCTTAGTATGTTTCCTTGCTGTGATACTTAAGATCCCCAGAGACCTTTAGTTTCTGCCTAATTATTCTAGCATAACTATCCTTGGCGCCTCGAGTATTATTTCCTCGAGTGTAATTCCACCTTTATAGGCACCTTGAGTATTTTGTTTCCTCAAGTGAAATTCCGCATCAATTATTTTCCACCACATATATAATAATATGATTTAATTCCACATCGAGTCAAGTGTAAGATAACTATGTTGGATAAATTTTCAAAACCACATAAATATCAAATCCAATTAGTAAATGAAGTTCCATAATTAACCATGTGTAGAAAGAAATTCCTGACTTTGGTCGGTGAACCTGCATCATATTAGTACTACAAAAAAATTGAATATGCGTACCTGGACTTATTTCTCATCTTGTAGATAGAGTAGTAGTTTCCTAATGCGTTTACCTTCAATATAAATTTCAGAACAAGTGACAGGTTGTGATGCACTTTCCACAATCTTATATGATGTGTGAGATTCCCTTAGCTGCTCGTCTTTCCTTCCACTGCTTGAATGCAGGATAAATTCCGATAGCTAAGGTATCATAATATAATGAAGATACATATCAATTCCAGTACCATTTATTATTCCATTTTCCCTCAGGAGTTCAAATATAATTCCTTACTGAGTGCGATTCCCTTTACAAAAGGTATTTTAATAGGTTTGCAATTTTCCATAGAGAAACAATTCAAAATATTTTCTATGTATTTCCACTCGTAAAACATAGGATGCTTCAAACGTTCCTTTCATATGAAAGTTAAAAGATGACCAAGCTTTCACTTCCATCAATGTGACTTTATCATTGCAAACAACAAAACAATGTTAACGTATACAATAATAATGCAATATACTTTACACTTACATTTGTAGATGATCGCCTTACTTCATTTAGAAAACCATATGAAGTGCTATTCCATTGATGTGAAGCTTGTTATAAGACCATACATTAATATACTCAATTAGCAAACTTGTCTTTAGTTCCTCTTTCCCAAAATTCCGGGAGAGAGACTTTCCACAAAGTATATTTACCTCTGTGTGAATAATTGAATAACAAGAGTGGTATTATAATATTCCAGTGAGCCAAATATCCTTACAAAAAAAATATCACTTCCAGACAATAGGCTTGCGGTTATTTGGTATGATATTAAGTTCCCAAACTATGCTCTTCCTCATTTGAGTTTATTCCTTCCCGCAATTCTTCCACCCATAGTTGATATTGATTAAAAAAAACTTTAAGAGAATGTAGTGATTCCTCTAAAATTTAGAGTGACATCCACCAATAACACATAACAATTATCCAGACATGATATTCCGAGCTTATTCCTCCCACTTATCCTAAGCATGTCATGTTGGGAGTGTCACTTGTAGTTTCCATGGGATCAAGATTATATTCTAGTATGACCGTCAATAATTCCACCCGGGTCATAAAAATGATTGTGTTCCTATTTTCCGCCAGTATTCTTTTTCCAGATAACTAAGGAAACACCCTTTGATCCACTGGAATAACCATAAAAATTTCCTAGTGTGCCCTTTGTAATAAGTGAGAAGTTCATGTCAAAATAGAAGATTCCCTTCCAGTCAAGTGACTGTACTAGATGGAGAATGATATCAACAAATGATAGTATGCAATGCTTCTTTCCAAAGAAACAAGGGAGTATACAAGATAGTCAATTCCTCCATTCAATTATGGAGTGTACGGTATATTACAATGGTGAATAGTTCCATGCTCTTTACATGCAAACGATATATTCCTCTAGTGGGGATGTCCAAAGAAATACCATGAGCATGTAAAAAAGAAACGATGTGAAGCCCTTTCATCTCCTTCCACCTTAATAAACAAGGTGTATTAAAAAAATCATATATGTAGGGTAACGCGACAGAAAACAAAAAATTTCCGACCAACGCATCAGCCCAGGACTACTATGGAGACTGCATACATGGTTTGATCTTTTTCATTACCGACTCGTAGCGCAGCGGGAAGTAGAGTCGATGACGATCGGCGGTGCAGATCCCCGCAGCTAGGATTTACAACCTCCCAACCGCGAGGATGTATACCCTCATCTGCTCCTCAGACAGCCCTCCGGGAGGCGGTCGAACAGCCCCCCGGACGGTGTCGCGGACAGCCCTTCGGGAGGACCTTCGAAACTCGAACGGTCACTCGGACAGCCCTTCGGGAGGACCTTCGAAACTCGGACGGTCACACGGACAGCCCTTCGGGAGGCACTCACGAACTAAGACCGAAACTACGATATCTCTACAGAGTTGCACACATACGGTGTCATCTATCCGGCAGGGCTTCGCCGTCCAGAACTAGTTCCTGCCGGAACCCAGACAGCCTTACGGCTCTACGAAACTCTTTTCGCTGGGAGGGAGAGAAGAAGCCAGATAATGCATGGCACTGTGTATGAGAGCAAGGGATGATCCTTTAGGCAGCCCCCTCCACCCCTATTTATAGGCCAAGCCCAAGGGTGGCTTCTCCAAGAAGCCAAGGGGGGAAATACCAAAAAGGCCCTCAAGGTGGCTTCTCCAAGAAGCCAAGCAAAAAGCACTTTCACTATTCATGACGACATTTTTCAGCGTCCGTTCGAACTGAAAATATTTATGTGGGCTCAGAACATTTCCAGTACCCACTAAAATAATTTTCAACGCGTTCCGAAACAATTTCGGTTTAGTGATTTTCATCTGCGAAAAGCAAACAAGAATGCGTTTTCACTATTCATGAAGACAATTTTTCGCGTCCACTAAATCCGAAAATATTTCTGTGGGTCTTAGAATAATTCCAGTACCCACTAAAATGATTTTGGATTCGTTCTGAAACAATTTCAGATTAGTGAATTTCATCTGCGAAAAACAGCCAAAGCGGTACCGGCAGCTCCGAAACATTTTCGGTTTTTATTTCTGAAAATTCCAAAAAGTTTCCAGAATGATTCTGGCACCCTCCAAGAATTATCAGGCATGTGCCGAAACCATTTTGACTTAATGGCATACCCCGAAACAACTTTTTCGGTTTCACCGAAACTCATCCGATGACCTCTCTCTGCGGTACGATTCCGCTGTCCGAAACTTTCGGTGTCCGAAACTTTTTCGGTGATTTTCTCTCAGACTCCCTGTCTAGTATTCAGCAGATAGATGACCCTTAAGCGTGTGACCCTATAGGTTCGGTGAAGTATAGACATGACCCGGAACCCCTTCCGATCAATGATCAACATCGGAGCCGTGGACACCCATATTGACCCCTATACCCACGCGAATAAATATTCGAGTGAACCTCCAGTTGCCGTGTGCTATTCCTGTTGCTTCGCGATATGTTACAAATACCCGAGGTGAGACATGTTGGCATTCCCGTGGATCAACAACTTGTCCACTATGCTAGTTACCTCGTTACCGGTTTTGTTCTCTTTTCTCGTTTCGTGTTCCGGCATCCCCGTGATCAAATCACAAAGTGTCTGGCCAGACGATGATGGACACCGTAACACCGAGAGGGCCCGAGTATATCTCTCCATCGTCGGAGGAGCAAATCCCAATCTCGAGCTATCAAGTTACTTAACATACTTTCCCATGAACCCGTAAGCCGCCGTAATAGCCATCCAGTTACGGATGACGTTTAACAAACCCCAAAGTTCATGAAGCAAGCATGAAGAAACTCGATACTCTCATGGTCTAAGGAATTATGCAAACATTAACTATCTCTGTGTTATAAACCATTAACTTGTGACGAATGTATCTCATAGCATAACATCAATTCGGGTCGATTCAACACAAATGTCCTTCCTGACATTGTGCCCTCAAAGTTGCTTGGCATAGACATGCCCATGATTGGGAAAACATAATCATCATGCAACACTTGAGCTAGTCTTAGAGGCACGACTAGGAATACATTTTACCGTTTATTATTCCACACGTGCATATGGGTTCTCCCCAGAGCCTTTATGGATATACGGGCTCGGGAACCACAGCAGTTATAGCATGGAACATAAACATAATTATGAACAGGGAGATAATCAATAACATTTATTATTGCCTCTAGGGCATATCTCCTACAGACTCCCACTTGCACTAGAGACAATAATCTAGCTTATGCTAATGCACTTCACACCTGTGGCACACCGGTGTAAATATGCTTCGCTTGTGGTATAGCCTGATGTCCAACGGATCTGACGACTTCAGTTCCGTGTGTATCTTTGCATGTCCTCGCGTTTTCACGTTTTCACAAAATTCATATTTTGTGTGGACTTGGCTTTGTATGTATGTGAATCACAGGTCGAACCTGGATTCCTCAGACTGAGTTATGGAGCAACTACCTGCAGTAGTGTCCCATTGTCAAAAGCCATCTTGGAACTATACTAAGTTCATGAATGAACTATATGATTCAACATCTTCTTTGTCGCTTCTAAAGCGTCAACATACTTAGCCCTTGTTATAGAATTCGCCACAGTAACTAGTTTGAACAAATTCCAACTAACTGTGCCACCACATTGTGTGTTACACAAAACCCTTAATTTAAATCGAAAATCGCATGGAGAAAAGATGAAGACTGTATCGATGTAACATTTTACAACGAACTCTTCATGATCTCTTCTTGCGAGAAAACCATGTCATCAGTACTTACTCTAGTACTCTGTGACATCTTTCACTGTTGTCCCATGATCAGTAATTTGATCACTTTGGTATCCATACTCGCAACACCTTGGGAGTATCGGACATATCTGGTTGTTTTACATACCATGGAATACATGATTAATCCAAACACAAAAGTGTGTGGAATCTGCATCATGTATTTTACTCATCAGTCTTTTGGGACACCGAGTCTTGCAAAAACTCTTTCCATGTGACTTCGGCAAGAATCACTCCTTGGCGTTTTAAATGCTAAAAGCTTTTAGAATCTTGTCAATATGTATTCATTGCTTAGCCCCATTAGGTAAATCTATCTCCATAGATCATCATGCCTAATATTGAGGCTATTTAGCCTAAGCACTTCATCGAAAAACTATTTTCAAATGAAGTCCTAATTCGTGTCAAGAAATTTATTTCCAATTACCAATGTGCCAAGCACATAAGGTTTTTAGAAATATTATTACGCTCCCACTTACTTTCTTGAATTACAAGCATCTTCGTTACCCATTGATGAAGTCAAAACCCCTTTGACCATTTCATCAAAACACGAAGATTCCAACTCCATTTTGCTCTCTTCTGTCCATTGCTGGAACTCTGAAGTTTGCATACCTACTAGCATCCTCTGGATCGACAAATTACTTTGGACTGTATCATATACAAGTCCTAGCTTTCATTTCCATCAGATGGAAATCCTTTTATCATCCATGTTTCATATCTCATGATTGAAATATGTATTAATTGCTAGTTCAACCCGAACCGACTTTAAGCATCGCTACGATGAAAACAACCTCATCGTAGTCAACTCTTGAACTTGTTATTTCAACAAGTCGAGCTTTATGGATAAAACATTTTTATCCGTATCAGTTTTAAGTTCCATAAATATTCGTTAGACTCTAAGTCTTCCGAAAGGTGTATCAAGGTTTAAATCTTGAATCACTTATATGGAAACTAACTCGGGTTGTATTGGCATTTAGCCAATTCCGGAGTCAGGGCCCATCAACGCTTCCTTGTGTATCGTAGGTATAATGTTGTCTAACAACAATATCTCGTTTGCGCACCTGAGAGGTTTGCACGAGCCTTGCCTACGTGGTTCAGCTGCAAGTTCGACCGAAGTTCATACATTTTATTGTAGAGACTTCCGTATCAGTCGCAGTAGGAAACTCTGGAATTACTTCCAAGGTCTCTTTCCTTTGATCTGATGACGTAGATACTGTTTATCTCGTCGAGTTGCACTATTCTCCCACTCACCTTTTTGAAAGAACCATTCTCTTTAAAAGCACACCGTTTCGCGGCAAAACTATTTGCCTCGGTATAGTGAGGGAGGAATACCCAACATTTTGGTATAACCTACAAAGTAGCACTTGTCTGATTTGGAATAGGTTTGTAACCTTTTACACAAGCCCCATATTCCAAATGTTAAGAAAAGATATAACATGGTTGGGCGTACCATACCATGGCTTCATTTCAACAGACCCGATGTAGCTCTTTTCAGTGTAAAAGCCGCAGTCTCTAAAGCATCACTTTAAAAGGGATAATGGCAAATTTATTTATGTCATCTTTGACCTTACCATGTCATAAATGGTTTGATTACATCTCCACAGACTTTCCACTTGCAGTGGTGTTCCGGGAGGTGCAAGTTATGAAACCCCTTTCACAACTCATCAGACATTCGCTAAACATGTAACTCAAATATTCCTTTGTGCAATCAAATTGCAGAAACATAATTTTCTTGTTACAATAACTTCTACTTCATTTTTGAGAACCTTTCAAATGATTTCAAAAGATCCAGACTTACGTCTCATCAAGTAAATATCCATATATCTACTTGAGTCATTTCTGAAGATAAATAAATCCACCACTAACAACACTTATCGGACTACACACATCAAATGTATGATCACTAATAAGTTTGTTGTTCGTTCCTTATGGCCTGTGAACGGTATTTTAGTCACTTCACTTTTCGGAGGAAAGTTGCAAGTGTCAGATGATTCAAAATCAAAAAGACTTCAAAATCCATCATAATGGAATTTTCCATGCGGGTTTCTCCAATGTGACCAAATGTAGTGCCACACTTGTGTGGTATTCTTTTAGTCTTGCGACATTTAGCGTCAGTGTTATGGATGTATCATATTACCATCAATATTCATAACATACGTCCCATCGATGATGGAAGTATGGCCCTTATGTTATTCATAATACTTAACAACAATTGTTGTTTTTATGAACAACTCTTTTGCAACAAACATTGTGCAATGGGCTAGAGTGTATGAAACTCTAAAATGAATTATGAAAGTAAACCCAGAGGTATTGTATTATTATCAATATTCATAACATACATCTCATTCATAATGAAAGTATGGCCCTTGTGTTATTCATAACATCGAACATAAAAAGTTCTCTTATGAACAACCTTCTTGCAAGATACCTTATGCAATGGGATAGAGTTTGTAAAACTCTAAATGAATTATGAAAATAAATACAGACGGCAATACACCGATGGAAGGTATAGTAACATTTACTATGTTCCCTGTGTATACCTTAACCTCATTTCTAGCTAGTCTTTCAGGCCATAGTAGTTCTTACATCGAGTTGCAACAGAATGCAATCGAGCGGGCATTTTTGTGATGAACTCACAATACCCAAGAATTAGTGATTAACATGTTTAACCATAATTCGCAAGAACTATATCTTTGACCAGCCTTCTATACATCAAAAACTTGTATGACATTCATACATGAGCTGGATATTCCAGTCTTCTTTCCTTTTGCCTTTATACTTCTAACAGTTTAACTTTTAGTATTTCTCCTACTCTCAGAAGAAGCACCCAACTTAAGAGTGGCATTAGCCCCGGACTTCCTAGGCGTGTAAGTCATACTAACACCCTTTGGACACTTCCTTTCTCTTTAAGTTGTTGTTTTATTCACCTTTCATTATATGACAGGCGTTCTTCTGGATCCCTTTCCCAACAGTCAAATGCATAGTAAACACTTTTACTAATACTTGCAAACAAACATTGCTTTGTTTGTATCTGAAAATAATTTTCAGTTCCATGAATATCATATAACTATCCCAACTTTCGAAGTTTGGGTTTCATGGAAGCAAACATATTCCACTTGACCGTAACAGAATTCTAGCTTTTGGATCGAAGGACGAGAGTCACATGATCCATAGCATTAGCGGGAGGATACGGAAAGCATGCGATAGGACAAAGTCCTTCTCGGCACTTTTGAGGACAATCCTCATATTACGTTACCAATCGTAAAGTTTTAACCAGATATTTAACAGCTATTCAATTTTAATAGGGAAGGTGGAAATGCGAGCCATTATTCTATAACTATTATGCAAACCACACTTAGACAGTGTTCAAAATTAATTGCATTGAGAATTAAACATGTTAATTCAACAGTGCGCTCCCACTCAAATCAATATCTCTCAAAATTGATTGTGAGTGATACAAGACCCACATTTCAATTGTTCGCCATTGGTGTAACACCACTGATGACGAAAAATCTCAACCGGTAGGCCAACTTGCCAATCACATCTCTATGTGACTCTTGTTCATCTTTCGATGCGTGTGTTCCGAGCTCATGACGGTCATGCCTGAACGTCAAGACAACCAAGTGATCTCGCTGCGAGGTCTCAACTCACCCGCCTCACACTTCTCTAATCGTTCGTACCCGTGTGACACGGCGCACCCCGAAAAGATAGGTGCCGTGACGGTGCTACACTTGGGAGAACACTAACTACTTGGTATTTTTGTGAGAGATCACCCTAATAAAAGCGACTACCGCGCAATCAAGAAGGGTGCATCATAAGGGATAAACATCTCAGGCAATTCATAATAGCATGATATGGTATAGCCCTTTCTGACGGAGAAGTATTTCATTCCTTCGTCTTCAGCATTCGCGTCGGTGTTCACCTTCGCGAAGATTGCCACCACCTTGTCGATGCACCAGATAATATTGCTATCTCCATAGCGTATAAAATTAATGCATTACTTAAGGTTGACACGCAGGTCATTAAAGTGCAATCATATGGCTCCAGCCATCATGCCGAATCATGACACGCAGGTCATGTTAATCAAATTACATCATATAGTCATCTCATACATAATCGAATTAGTATGAGCACTGCTATACCACATCACATGCACATCCTGCAAAACCAAGTTAGACGCCTCTAATCGGTTTATGCAAAATTTATTTTACGTGGCTTCTAAGGTTTTGACTTAAACCGCAGCTACCAACGTTTTATCATCAAGTATGATTATTCAGGTTGCTAGATTAACATCTCGGGGTGTATGAAACACGGGATAATTAAATCTCGAGCCCCATACTAAACTTCGTCATACGCATGACCCCCGTGCAGATCATATCTGCAATGCCCTTTCATCTGCGAATTTCATCTTTCTTTTGACTACGGCAGAACCCAAAGAACTGATAGCACTTCCATGATCAATCAGGATCACGGATTGCCAGAACTTTGTCAAATTCCACCATGCTGTCTCGAGATTGAGCAAACGCAAATTCTAGGGAAGCAACAAGAACGTCGGGTAACAGATTTCATCTGTCACCCGCATAAATAATTTTCAGCAATAGATCTCATCTACTACCTAAATTATATTATGCAATACCCATACATCTCCATGTATTCTAGATCGTAACCTGCATCTACGCATAGCACGGCTCTTGATGCCACTGTAGGGTAACGCGACAGAAAACAAAAAATTTCCGACCTACGCACCAGCCCAGGACCACTATGGAGACTGCATACATGGTTTGATCTTTTTCGTTACCGACTCGTAGCGCAGCGGGAAGTAGAGTCGATGACGATCGGCGGTGCAGATCCCCGCAGCTAGGATTTACAACCTCCCAACCGCGAGGATGTATACCCTCATCTGCTCCTCAGACAGACCTCTGGGAGGCGGTCGAACAGTCCCCCGGACGGTGTCGCGGACAGCCCTTCGGGAGGACCTTCGAAACTCGAACGGTCACTCGGACAGCCCTTCGGGAGGACCTTCGAAACTCGGACGGTCACACGGACAGCCCTTCGGTAGGCACTCACGAACTAAGACCGAAACTACGATCTCTCTACAGAGTTGCACACATACGGTGTCATCTATCCGGCAGGGCATCGCCGTCCAGAACTAGTTCCTGTCGGAACCAAGACAGCCTTACGGCTCTACGAAACTCTTTTCGTGGGAGAGAGAGAAGAAGCCAGATCATGCATGGCATGTGTATGAGAGCAAGGGATGATCCTTTAGGCAGCCCCCTCCACCCCTATTTATAGGCCAAGCCCAAGGGTGGCTTCTCCAAAAGCCAAGGGGGGAAATACCAAAAAGGCCCTCAAGGTGGCTTCTCCAAGAAGCCAAGCAAAAAGCACTTTCACTATTCATGACGACATTTTTCAGCGTCCGTTCGAACTGAAAATATTTATGTGGGCTCAGAACATTTCCAGTACCCACTAAAATAATTTTCAACGCGTTCCGAAACAATTTCGGTTTAGTGATTTTCATCTGCGAAAAGCAAACAAGAATGCGTTTTCACTATTCATGAAGACAATTTTTCGCGTCCACTAAATCCGAAAATATTTCTGTGGGTCTTAGAATAATTCCAGTACCCACTAAAATGATTTTGGATTCGTTCTGAAACAATTTCAGATTAGTGAATTTCATCTGCGAAAAACAGCCAAAGCGGTACCGGCAGCTCCGAAACATTTTCGGTTTTTATTTCTGAAAATTCCAAAAAGTTTCCAGAATGATTCTGGCACCCTCCAAGAATTATCAGGCATGTGCCGAAACCATTTTGACTTAATGGTGTATCCCGAAACAACTTTTCGGTATCATCAAAACTTATCCGATGACCTCTCTCTGCGGTACGATTCCGCTGTCCGAAACTTTTCGGTGTCCGAAACTTTTTCGGTGATTTTCTCTCAGACTCCCTGTCTAGTATTCAGCAGATAGATGACCCTTAAGCGTGTGACCCTATAGGTTCGGTGAAGTATAGACATGACCCGGAACCCCTTCCGATCAATGATCAACATCGGAGCCGTGGACACCCATATTGACCCCTATACCCACACGAATAAATATTCGAGTGAACCTCCAGTTGCCGTGTGCTATTCCTGTTGCTTCGCGATATGTTACAAATACCTGAGGTGAGACATGTTGGCATTCCCGTGGATCAACAACTTGTCCACTATGCTAGTTACCTCGTTACCGGTTTTGTTCTCTTTTCTCGTTTCGTGTTCCGGCATCCCCGTGATCAAATCACAAAGTGTCTGGCCAGACGATGATGGACACCGTAACACCGAGAGGGCCCGAGTATATCTCTCCATCGTCGGAGGAGCAAATCCCAATCTCGAGCTATCAACTCACTTAACATACTTTCCCATGAACCCGTAAGCCGCCGTAATAGCCATCCAGTTACGGATGACGTTTAACAAACCCCAAAGTTCATGAAGCAAGCATGAAGAAACTCGATACTCTCATGGTCTAAGGAATTATGCAAACATTAACTATCTCTGTGTTATAAACCATTAACTTGTGACGAATGTATCTCATAGCATAACATCAATTCGGGTCGATTCAACACAAATGTCCTTCCTGACATTATGCCCTCAAAATTGCTTGGCATAGACATGCCCATGATTGGGAAAACATAATCATCATGCAACACTTGAGCTAGTCTTAGAGGCACGACTAGGAATACATTTTACTGTTTATTATTCCACACGTGCATATGGGTTCTCCCCAGAGCCTTTATGGATATACGGGCTCGGGAACCACAGCAGTTATAGCATGGAACATAAACATAATTATGAACAGGGAGATAATCAATAACATTTATTATTGCCTCTAGGGCATATCTCCTACAATATATGCTTCACATGTACCATAGTCCTCCCACTAAATTAAAGTTTAGAATTCCAGAATCAATAAGCCTCTTGATCCAGTTCCAAGATATCTGACCAAGTCATTGATGACGTAGATAATAAGATTCCAAGCATGTGTTCCCATTGTCGATATTCCTCCATATGGAGTTATCTTCGCCAAATATAAAAATAATTTTGGTTTTCCAACTTCCAATGGACATAAAGAAAGATAGACCATTGTGTGAAAATCCATAATGCACTAATTTAACCATTGAGCAATATTTTCACTCTTTCTTTTCCAAATAGTATGTCATAATCAATAGATTCCAAGATATATCAATAAAGCAAATCCGGTCTCACCGAGTTGCACAGACTGTCCTATAACAATAATATGTTTCTTCCACAACGGAGTTTCATGTCATAATTTAAAATGCAAAGTACATCAATTTTCCTTTTAAATTGTTGCATGCCAATAAAGTAGTGACAAATGAAGGTCAGATTTCCTTGTCCTTGGAGTGACCCCTATCTTCCTCCATAAACAAGTGATGCTCAACAAAAGACACTTCAATGAATTCCTTTTATGCAAAGTTGGTATAACAATGTATTCATCAATAACTATTTTCCTCCACAACGGAGTTTGAGGGCATAATTTCCAATTCCAAGTTTATTAACTTTAGCATTTCCTTGAAATTGTTTGCATGGAAGTAAAACCTTGCTACTAATATTTGATATATATAACCATAATGCGCAACACAACTATTTTGGAAAAAAATAGTGGTAAATGCAAAATTCCATGCAGACAAATTATAGACATACCTTCCTCTTTGCCAATTGCATTGATAAAATATTATATCTTCCTCTCTGAGGTGCAACCAATAATATTTGGTCAGATCCTTCCCTAAGTGAGTTTCTTTCATCCTCCATAGAGCAAACAACATCCCATATCACGTATCAAACAAAGTTAAATTGGAAATTCAATTATTTCAGTCAATTGGGCACAGAGTTAAAAATAACCAATATATAGCCAGCAATATGTATTTCCTGACAGATGTCACAAAAAATATGTTCCAGATTGCACTAATTTTCCGTGCAATTTGTTCACTAAGATTTTCACAGCACCCCCTCAAAAAAATGATCCTGGCATAAGTACTCAAAGCCATTTGATATCCATGTCCAAGTGCAATAATCAATGATGAGTTAAAAATAAATAACCTGATGAAGGCGAGTACGCAGCGGAATCAATGGGATCGGCGGCCACCATGACGGCGGAGTGGGATTAGGGTTAGAGCGCGACCGAACCTTGCGCTGATGCCAATGTTGAAAATAAATTTGTGGTCTACCCCCTATTTCCTCTGCACTTATCCGTGGTGCCGCTTACAATTCGCATCTGAGGCTAGGGGGTAGGGACCTTCTTGTACTGTCTTTCCAAAGAGTCCACCTCTTATACAGATATAAGATTCCTAGTATTTTCCACTAGTTTCCGGGATAGAGTCCAGATCAAATTACCAACCACGATCATATTTGTCTGTTAACGGATTCTACCTGTTATGTCCCCGGAGCACGCACTTATGAGCAACACACCATAATAGAGTGTAAATTCCTCTAATTATGTAGATCAACATTAGGGCTGTAATCTAATTATACGATCTAGCTCCTTCCAATCATCAGTGTACCCGGGTAGTCTTTCCAATATAAATAGTATATTATATTCCACTGATAATCGACCAGCTTCCTTAAGCATATATTACTTAAGTACATTCCAGCAAGTAACAATTCCATACTAAACATGTAAATCAATTCCATGTATAAATACATGTACAATTCCATAATGAGGTATTCCGAATATTAACAATTCCAAGCAATTTGAATATAGTTGCAGGACGCATAATTCCAACATGATTTTGATGCTAACTCTTATACGATGCAAATATAAATTTATTTGATTGAGTTTTGTTTCATCATATCTTATATTCTTTCTATTTGTTGCGGTCCATACAAAAAAGAATATTTTTGCAGTACAGTCGAGCGAATAATTAAGGCCCCTGGTGCCGGCTGGGAAGAATACATATTGGCGTCAGGTCCAGTCTTGTCAGACAAACGTGATTGGATACGTACTGGCAACTGCCCCAGCCTACTGACCAAAACATGAAGACAGGAGAAAAAAAGAAGGGTTAGTGGGTTGAGTGCCTTGTGATCTGAACGTGAGAGAGAACTTCAGAAAAATAGATTATCTTTAGATGGTTGAGGATTTTCAATAGATGTGATTGGGGTGGACCTCAACCTTGAGTAGGCGCATGAGTGCAGGTCTTCCTGGAAATCACAAAAAGTGATACTGAATCCATGGATCGTTGGTATTCTTCCACTGCTGATACGCCGATCCATAGTTCCGATCTCAATACAATCAGCCGATACCTGTGATCTTGAATCCTCCAATCCATGTTCCCAATAGGAGCGCTTTCTTGATGCAAAGGCTGATGTGGTTTTGCAAGACGCATAGGAGAGAGAACAGGAAGGTGTGATTTTCTGTTCTGTGAGGTTTCGTCTATATAATGGATTCCTCTATTTTGTTGTGATATGTTTAAACCATCGATTTGTTTATTTATCTTCTGTTGTGAAGCCTGATTTCGAAGCTAGCTCTGATACACTACAGATATAAATTTATTTGATTCAGTTTTGTTTCATCATATCTCATAATCTTTCTATTCGATGTGGTCCGTACAAAAAAGAATGTTGTTGCAGTTGCAGACTTACAGTTGAGAGAATTAAAGCCCCTGGCGCCGGCTGGGAAGACTGATCTATGCGCCACTGAGAGAATGGCATGGGATGACATCTTATTTTTTTCTTTGTCGAAGCCAGGTGCATGGGTTGTGAAGCAGTTGGTCATACAAGGATCTGATTTTTTCTGGAATATACATGCAATGCATACGGCAAGTTCGTCCAAATCTAATTGATTGCTACCTGATTTTGTTTAATCATGTCTATGTGGAATTAGACAGCCATGGATCTACTATTTTACTTTCAAAATTGCAGGGTAATTTGCCATTGCTATTTGCCATTGCTATTAGAGGGATTGAATTATTCCTACTGGCTAACATGTACGTTATGGCTTTAAGAAATGCATCATCTTAACAGAATTTGGAAGCTCACAATTATATATGAATGGTATGATTCCATAGGGAAACGGTTCATCTGGTAGGTATGTTCCATTCCGAAATCTGTAGTATGCTTTACTAACATATATAACATGCAGATGATAAAAGAACATATATAACGTGCATATTGATCTGTTGTTTCCCTGGTGCTCTCGATTAGATAATATCATATTTCAAATTAGTGGCCCAGCTAGCTTTGGCAGATATCCTCATGCATAGCTACTGTAGTTTCCTGCTCTGTGGGTAGCTGCATGTCATGCTATCTGGTTTAGGTTTAATCCAATTAAAAACATTTGTAAATATCCATACTAGAATCTCTAATGCTAATTTTCTAATTGGAAGGCCCCCTTGGTAAAAATAAAAATTGTGCTGATACCCGACATGCCCTGTTTTGGAATACTGCCTCAAATTGGTCATGAGGTATAACAACTATAAGCCCTATTGGCTTTATATTTTGTTTTGATTTTACAATTAGTTTGGTACTCTCATATTATTAGCATATTCAATATTTTCTATACATATTTATGAACCCTGACTATTTGTATCTTTCTGGCACTCGCATCTCTCCATATGTATCTGCATCACAGCAAGTGAAGCACTAGATACACGTCCACTGTTCCTTTGATCTTCGACCTGGTCGCCCGGGAGAAGTTATATCAATGTTCATGACTAAGGCTCGGTGATCAATCCATGAGACGTGCATGGAAAAATGAAGACAAAGGCTCCCTAACATTATGCAAGCACTAGTAGAAAAAGGTCCATTTGTCCCGGTTCATAAGGCCCATTTGTCCCGGTTCGGGAACCAGGACTAAAGGGTCGGTACTAAAGCCCGGTACCATTAGTCCCGGTTCTTATACGAACTAGGACAGTTGCGGCTCCACGTGGCCGCTGCGGCTTGCCCAGGCAGGGGGGCCTTTTGTCCCGGTTGGTAGCACCAACCGGGACCAATAAGCGTCCACGCGTCAGCAGTACAGGGGCTGGGGTTTTTGGTTTTTTTTGAAAGGGGGCGGGGGTTGTAGGGTTAATTTAGGGGTTTCATATATTGTGTTAGTTAGCTAATAGAGAGAAGTGTCCTCTCTTATCTTCGTGCTTGGTCGACGCTACGTACTATATGTATAGAGGACTCGACACGCTAGCTAGTAAGCAAATGAAGGAAACCATTAAGTACACAAGATCGTCATGAACATATACAAAGAGAAGTGATCGACCTCTCTTTCTCCGAGAGATTGGTCGAAGAACAAGTTTTCGTACATCTATCCGACGCTACTAGCTACATATATACAATATAAGATCTCTTACAATCCCTAGCATATGATGTCAACTTCCACATGGTATTCTCCGTGTTTATCTATGACGTGCTCAAGAAAGAATCCCGCCAATTCCACTTTAATTGCTTTTATGCGATCTTGTGGTAGGAGGTCCTCCCGTAGCTCCCAAAGCTAATTTGAAGAAGGGGGTCAATATATATATATATATATGAATGAAACTCAACACAAATGATGGTATATTCAAATAAAATTGTGAATATTATTGCTTACGCACTTCAAAATCTTCTTTAGAGTAGCCCCTCTTAGAGGTCGTCGCGTTGTAGATGTACTCGCAAATGTAGTATCCACAAAAATTATTCCCGCCTTCCTGCCACAACCACTTTACAAGAAATAGAGGTCAATCAAACTGATAATTAAGCATTATAAATGGTATTGATGAAACTAGCTAGAATCAATGTGAGATGCGTGGAACTAGCTAGTAGTACTTACTTTCGGGTGTGTAAATCGCAGCTTCTTCGGCAGTCCCGGAGCTTCTGCGGTGAAAACTTTCCAAACCCTGCGAGACAAAGAAAATAATTATTGCTTGATATGAGGAAATGAACAAAGTTGCCGATATGGTGCGATAATGATCCATTGAACTTACTTCTTGAGCATTTCAGTCATGACCGCATACTCCTTGGGATCTTTTCGTCTTGAGTCTAAGACAGTTACTAGTCCCTGCTCAAGCTCAATCTCTAGGAGAATAAAGTGGAAGCTGCGCACGCATGCATAACTCATCAATTACATTAACCTCGAGTATTAAGGGAAACCGAATATGCACCAGACAGTAACACTCACTTGAAGTTGTAAGGAAAGAGTATTTTATATTTGTTTTGATTTTGAAGCAACGATTTTAGCAAGTTGGCCTCGGCTTCTTTGGCATCATGTTTAACTGTCCAGTCATCTATGAGATTTGTGTTAATGAACCTAGTATCATAGATTTGTCTTTTCCTGCATTCGGCGATCTTCAATCTGCATAATATAGTGAGGATAAATATATATACATGCAATGAAAGAGCTGAGCTATATATAGAGACTTAATTACAGAAGTAGTACTTACAGACAGTAGCAAGTGATGATTATTTTATCGAGGGCCTTTTGATTGAAAAACTGGAAGAACTCCTCAAATGGAACAGACAACAGATCAATTCCAACGAGGTCGTGCTCCTCTTTAACTCTCAGCGTCAAAATATCCTTCCCAGACTTGCAGGTGTCCATGTACCACTTATGGAATCTTCGCATCATCGTTGTTAGCGTTTTCATATGACCAGGTTTGACGAGAGGCCTCCCATACCGGTATTTGTGTTTGTCCACCTCCATTTTATCAAAATGTGCAGAGTCGGGCAGGTAATCACCAGGATTGGTATAACCGGGCACCATCCTCGGATCATTAACGGCGATATCGCTAGACACCTTCAGAGGGGGGCACGATTGGTTCGCCTGTTCACCGAGCTGGGGATTTTTTTTCCACTTCTTCGTTCTTGTAACCTTTTGTCACTTGAAGTAGTTCCCGACCGGCGCGCTTCTTGCGCTGCCTTTTTAAGAGCGCGAACATGGTTGTCATCCAGCGGAGACGGTGGTGGTTTCTTCAGGGCATCGATAGTGCGCTTTGCTTTCACCTGATCTATCTTCTCCTCCGGAGGTGGATGTTTCTTAGTGATGACCCACAAGTATAGGGGATCTACCGTAGTCTTTTCGATAAGTAAGAGTGTCGAACCCAACGAGGAGCAGAAGGAAATGACAAGCGGTTTTCAATAAGGTATTCTCTGCAAGCACTGAAATTATCGGCAACAGATAGTTTTGTGATAAGGTAATTTGTAACAGGTAAAAAGTAACAAAAGTAAATAAGGTGCAGCAAGATGGCCCAGTCCTTTTTGTAGCAAAGGACAAGTCTGGACAAACTCTTATATAGAGAAAAGCGCTCCCGAGGACACATGGGAATTATCGTCAAGCTAGTTCTCATCACGTTCATATGATTCGCGTTCATTACTTTGATAATTTGATATGTGGGTGGACCGGTGCTTGGGTGCTGTCCTTACTTGGACAAGCATCCCACTTATGATTAACTCCTAATGCAAGCATCCGCAACTATAAAAAAAGTATTAAGGTAAACTAACCATAACATGAAACATATGGATCCAAATCAGCCCCTTACGAAGCAACGCATAAACTAGGGTTTAAGCTTCTGTCACTATAGCAACCCATCATCTACTTATTACTTCCCAATGCCTTCCTCTAGGCCCAAACAATGGTGAAGTGTCATGTAGTTGACGTTCACATAACACCACTAGAGGAGAGACAACATACATCTCATCAAAATATCGAACGAATACCAAATTGACATGACTACTAATAGCAAGACTTCTCCCATTTCCTCGGGAACAAACGTAACTACTCACAAAGCATATTCGTGTTTATAATCAGAGGGGTATTAATATGCATAATGGATCTGAACATATGATCTTCCACTAAATAAACCAACTAGCATCAACTACAAGGAGTAATCAACACTACTAGCAACCTACAAGTACCAATCCCAGAGTATGAGACAAAGATTGGATACAAAAGATGAACTAGGATTTTAGAGGAGATGATGCTGGTGAAGATGTTGATGGAGATTGGCCCCCTCCCGATGAGAGGAGCGTTGGTGATGACGATGGCGATGATTTCCCCCTCCCGGAGGGAAGTGTCCCCGGCAGAACAGCTCCGCCAGAGCCCTAGATTGGTTCCGCCAAGGTTCCGCCTCGTGGCGGCGGAGTCTCGTCCCGAAAGCTTGCTTATGATTTTTTCTCGGACGAAAGACTTCATATAGCAGAAGATGGGCACCGGAGGGCCACCAGGGGGCCCACGAGGCAGGGGGGCGTGCCCAGGGGCGTAGGGCGTGCCCCCACCCTCGTGGCCAGGGTGTGGGCCCCCTCTGGCATTTTCTTCGCTCAGTATTTTTTATTATTTTCAAAAATAACTTCCGTGGAGTTTCAGGACTTTTGGAGTTGTGCACAATAGGTCTCTAATATTTGCTCCTTTTCCAGCCCAGAATTCCAGCTGCCGGCATTCTCCATCTTTATGTAAACCTTATAAAATAAGAGAGAATAGGCATAAGTATTGTGACATAATGTGCAATAACAGCCTATAATGCAATAAATATCGATATAAAAGCATGATGCAAAATGGACGTATCAACTCCCCTAAGCTTAGACCTTGCTTGTCCTCAAGCGGAAGCCGATAACGATAAATATGTCCACATGTTTAGAGATAGAGGTGTCGATAAAATAAAATACGGACATGAGGGCATTATGATCATCTATTATCTATAAAAAGTAATTTACGGCCTAACGAGAAAAAGATAAATAGTCAAGAAATTACCACAATAATTAGAAACATCCGACCATTCATATAATAGACTAAACTTTTATAGCCATTAGATAACATTTTAAGTCAAATAATTACCCACCATTACTATTTGATAATTAAAAGACCAAAAAAACGTTTCGTTCTATCCTGTATCATTTTCCCGTTTCTCTCCTTCGTGGACGAAGCTCACATGAAGCAGCAGGAGAAGGCCGCGTACGTCGTGTGGTCATGCCTGCCAGGCTGCCATGCATGCATTATGTGGAAGAAAAAAGGACGTAGCCCTTCACATATACGGCATGCATGCATTGCCGGCTCGCTTGAATCCTGCTCCGCGTCGATGCAACTTTTTGTGAGATGATGAAGCGTAATTGATGAGATGGCGTTCCTAGCTGATACAATCTACATGAAGCTAGCTCGACCTAGCAACACACACGTACATATTGATCTTGCCGTTAATGTATTAACATGCACGTACGTACAACACGGCGGCCAAGAAGAGAATTCGTGGACACCAATGGCCACCCCTAGAAGCAAAAGAAGCAGATGATGGGGGAGGAAAAAGTGCCCCGCGGTGTATGCTTAGCTTGATGGGAGCGCGTCTGGCTGAATCCCAGTCGATATGCACGGACAGGCAAAGCACTGAACGGGTTGTTGACGTTGGACTCCGGCTGCACCGTCAGGTTAACCATTAGCTGCCTGACACAGACGTAATGGAGCTAAACCGGAGCAAAAATCAATACAGGTTTGTGAACACTGAGGAGATATCGGCTGCATAACAAAACCAGTCGAGACGTCTGCCAGGTATGCCCTAACAGATGGGACCAGCTTCAGAGAAAGTGTTAATTAAAAATAAAATGAAGGTAAAGTGCGGGTATAAATTTCGACGTCATGAAGTACAACAGATTTAGAACTTAGAAATTACGACATACATGTGTAACTTAGTGGCCATCTATCTGACTCTTTTTGGGTGCAAAATTTGAGGCATAAAGCAACAAATGATAAGTTGCATTGCCACTAGGTAATTACTGTATTTAATATAGCAATTTGACATAATATTTAAAAACAGCTATTTCATTTGTCCATGATTGCTCCAAATTCACTGTACCATTCCATAATTTATCTTTTTTCCCGCAGGCTTCCAGTGATCTAATATAAAAAATAGTGCGCTTCTAATGTTGTTTGGCTGCATTCTAGGAACCAATAAAATTCTAAATTAACCAAATGACAGTAATCATACAAAGTAGTTACAGCACACATTGGTGTTTATAACGATGGCAATTGCATGTAATAGTGAGAATTAGTTTATAATTAAACATTAACTAATTTTCATATATTTCCCGGTAGATTTATATAATTGACAATATGCAAGGTATTGTGTAGCACCATAGCAGCCAGAATAATCACTATATGGATATAGTTGTGCGACATTACATGTTTTATTTGATATGTATAATGTTTATAAATATCATTTGTCACACAATAAGGGGTAAGTAGGAGCATTTTTTAAATATAAAAACGTAAATTTAGCAATTTTGAATTCTCTATTTAACATTGCCTCATAGATATTACTAAATATGCAATGAAGGGGTACATAGCAGTATTTTTATAATATAAAAAAATACTTCGCAATCCAGAATGTCGTAAAAATCTTGCCCTCGCATTTGCGAGGGCCACTTGACTAGTTCTTATAACAGCAACATATATGGATATTGTCATATTATTTCTTATGATAAAGTAACAATCTATCCACAATGTCAAGTGTGAATCAGAAACTTCATTAAGAACTAACAAACGATAATCTCAGTCATTGAGGCAATTGCAATTTATCGTAGCATCAGAAAGAGTCAATATAAGAGCTTTTCAGCAAGTCCACATACTTAACTATCATTTAGTCTTTCAAAATTGCTAACACTCACGCAATACTTGTGGTTACGGAGTTTTAATCGGACACAGAGAAAGATAGGGGCTTATAGTTTTGCCTCCCAACCTTTTACCTCAAGGGTAATGTCAACAGTAATAGTCCATGCTAACTTACATCCAATTAGATATATATATCAGGATCTTTCCAACACAATGTGCTTGCCAAAGGATAAAATGTAAAAAGGAAAGGTGAAGATCACCATGACTCTTACATAAGGTAGAAGATAAAAGTAAAAGATAAGCCCTTCGCAGAGGGAAGCAGAGGTTGTCATGCGCTTTCATGGTTGGATGCACGAAATCTTAATGCGAAAAAACGTCACTTTATATTGCCACTTGTGATATGGACCTTTATTATGCAGTTCGTCGCTTTTATTTCTTCCACATCACAAGATCGTATAAAGTTTATTTCCTCCACACTAATCAATCTTACATATTTAGAGAGCAATTTTTATTGCTTGCACCGATGACAACTTACTTGAAGGATCTTACTCAATCCATAGGTAGATATGGTGGGCTCTCATGGGAAAACTGGTTTTAAGGGTATTTGGAAGCACAAGTAGTATTTCTACTTGGTGCAAAGAATTGGCTAGCATGAGGGAGGAAAGGCAAGCTCAACATGTTGGACGATCCATGACAATATACTTTATTTCAGATATAAGAAAACATAACCCATTACGTTGTCATCCTTGTCCAACATCAACTCTTTAGCATGTCATATTTTAATGAGTGCTCACAATCATAAAAGATGCCCAAGATAGTATATTTATATGTGAAACCTCTCTTTCTTTATTACTTCCTATTAATTGCAACGATGACCAAAACTATGTTTGTCAACTCTCAACAACTTTTAATCATCATAATCTCTATATGTGAAGTCATTACTCTCCATAAGATCAATATGATCTCTTTGTTTCTTTTTATTCTTTCTTTTTCTTTTATTCACTCAAGATCATAGCAAAATAATCAAGCCCTTGACTCAACACTAATCTTTATTATATAGCTCACGGACTCGATTACATAGAAGGATCATAAGGCAAAACTCAAAACTAAATCATACCAAAACTTTATTCTACTAGATCAAGATATTACTAAAAGGATCGAACTAAGAAAAACGGTAAAAATAGGAGTGTGATGGTGATACGATACCGGGGCACCTCCCCCAAGCTTAGCAGTTGCCAAGGGGAGTGCCCATACCCATGTGATTATATCTCCTTTGCTGGTGAAGAAGATGGTGGAGTTGTTGATGATGTGGGCTTGTCGTCCATCTTCCAAGGCATAGGCTCACCATCATAGAAGGATGATCGAGTCTCCGGGATCCTCAAATCTGCAGCCAAACTCATCCTCTTGAATCTATACTCATACTCACAATTTTGGTTTTGCAGGTCATAGATTTGGGCTTGGAGATGCTCGATCTTCTCGTGAAGCTTGAAGCTGGTTTCCCCAATGTTATTGGCATCCAGCTTGTGGTTGTTGGTGAACTCCACGATCATCATGTGGTTGGCGTTGAGTCCACGTTCCACCGTCCCCTGGCACTTGAAAACTTGTTGCTCCATTGCTTCGAGCCTTGTCTCCAGGCTTCCGGTCCTCCTTGGCCCCTCAACATCGCGGATGTGCAGCAACCCATCACGCATCTCAATGGTTTGAGGGTGTTGCAGCACCTCCGCGAGGTAGGGGTTGATGACCTTCTCGAAGAACTTGTCCTTGGGGGCGCTTGGAGATGTCATGGTGATCTAGATCTGTCAGAAAACAGCTCGAAACGAAAACAGAGGATATTTGCGTGATACGGTGGTCAAAACCTTTGGGAGATTATATAATGAATTTTTACCGACCGAAAGAAGTATCGTGCAAGAAAACGGAGTCCGCAGAGCGCACGCGGTGCCCACGAGGCAGGGGGCACGCCCAGGGGGGTAGGGCGCACCCTCCACCCTCGTGGAGGACTCGTGTCCTTCCCGGACTGCTTCTTATTTTCCTATTTTTTAAATATTCCAAAACGGAGAAAATTTGCCATTAGAACCGTTTTGGAGTGGGTTTACTTACCATACCACGTACCTATTCCTTTTCGGAGTCTGAAACGTTCTGGAAAGTGTCTCTTATGTATTTCTCCGGTGTTACGGTTTCAATAACATTAGTTTCAACATTTATAGGATTGCCTGAGATATAATGTTTGATTCTTTGACCGTTCACCACCTTTGGATTTGTGCCTTCGAAGTTGTTGATTTTTATGGCACCGGAACGATACACTTCCTCGATAATGTAAGGACCTTCCCATTTAGAGAGAAGTTTTCCTGCAAAAAATCTTAAACGAGAGTGGTATAGCAATACATAATCACCTACATTAAACTCAAGCTTTTGTATCCTTTTGTCATGCCATCTTTTAACTTTTTCTTTAAACAACTTGGCATTCTCATAGGCTTGGGTTCTCCATTCATCAAGTGAGCTAATGTCAAATAGCCTCTTCTCACCGGCAAGTTTAAAATCATAATTGAGCTCTTTAATGGCCCAGTATGCCTTATGTTCTAGTTGTAGAGGTAAGTGACATGCTTTTCCATAAACCATTTTATACGGAGACATTCCCATATGATTTTTATATGCAGTTCTATAGGCCCATAATGCATCATCAAGTTTCTTGGACCAATTCTTTCTAGATCTATTAACAGTCTTTTGTAAAATTAATTTGAGCTCTCTATTACTCAATTCTACTTGACCACTAGACTGTGGGTGATAAGGAGATGCAATTCTATGATTAACATCATACTTAGCAAGCATTTTACGAAAAGCACCATGAATAAAATGTGAACCACCATCAGTCATTAAATATCTAGGGACTCCAAACCTCGGAAAAATAACTTCTTTAAGCATCTTAATAGAGGTGTTATGATCAGCACTACTAGTTGGAATAGCTTCTACCCACTTAGTAACGTTATCAACAGCAACTAGAATATGTGTATACCCATTAGAGGAAGGAAAAGGTCCCATATAATCGAAGCACCAAACATCAAATGGTTCAATAACAAGTGAATAATTCATAGGCATTTCTTGACGTCTACTAATATTACCAATTCTTTGACATTCATCACAAGACAAGACAAACTTACGGGCATCCTTGAAGAGAGTAGGCCAATACAAACCGGATTGCAATACCTTACGTGCAGTTCTGTCTCCAGCGTGGTGTCCTCCATAAGCCTCAGAGTGACACTTGCGTAGGATCTGTTCCTGTTCATGCTCAGGTACACAACGTCTAATAACACCATCTACTCCTTCTTTATAAAGATGTGGGTCATCCCAAAAGTAATGTCTTAAATCATAGAAAAACCTTTTCTTTTGCTGGTATGTGAAACTAGGTGGTATAAATTTAGCAACAATGTAATTAGCATAATCAGCATACCATGGAGCAGTACGAGAGGCATTTATGACATTTAATTGTTCATCAGGAAGGCTATCATCAATAGGTAGTGGGTAATCAAGAACATTTTCTAACCTAGACAAGTTATCTGCAACGGGGTTCTCAACTCCCTTTCTATCAATAATATGTAAATCAAATTCTTGTAGCAAGAGAACCCATCTAATAAGTCTAGGTTTAGCATCTTTCTTTTCCATAAGATATTTAATAGTAGATCAGTGTGAATATTTACTTTAGAATCAACAATATAAGGTCTGAACTTATCACAAGCAAATACGACTGCTAAAAATTCCTTTTCAGTAGTGGCATAATTTCTCTGGGCATTGTCTAGGGTTTTACTAGCATATTGAATAAAATTTAATTTCTTATCAACTCTTTGCCCTAGAACAGCACCTACAGCATAATCGCTAGCATCGCACATAATTTCAAAAGGTAAATTCCAATCAGGTGGCTGAACAATAGGCGCCGAGATTAATGCTTTCTTAAGTATTTCAAATGCTTCTACACAATCATCATAAAAAACGAAAGGTATATCTTTTTGTAATAGATTAGTCAGAGGCCGAGAAATTTTTGAGAAGTCCTTAATGAACCTCCTATAAAAACTGGCATGACTAAGGAAACTTCTTATACCTTTGATATCCTTGGGACACGACATCTTTTCAATAGCATCAACTTTAGCTTTATCAACTTCAATACCTCTTTCAGAAATTTTATGCCCCAAGACAATGCCTTCATTAACCATAAAGTGGCATTGCTTCCAATTCAAGACAAGATTAGTTTCTTCACATCTCTGGAAAACTCGATCAAGGTTGCTCAAGCAATCATCAAAAGAGGATCCATAAACGGAGAAATCGTCCATGAAAACCTCACAAATCTTTTCACAAAAGTCAGAGAATATAGCCATCACGCATCTTTGAAATGTAGCAGGTGCATTACATAAACCAAAAGGCATACGTCTATAAGCAAAAGTACCAAAAGGGCAAGTAAAAGTGGTCTTTGCTTGATCATTAGCTGACACAGGTATTTGAGAGAAACCAGAGTAACCATCTAGAAAGCAAAAATGTGTATGTTTGGATAATCTTTCTAGCATTTGATCAATAAAAGGTAAGGGGTAATGATCCTTTTTAGTAGCCTTATTTAATTTGCGGAAATCAATTACCATCCTATAACCTGTAATAATTCTTTGCGGAATCAATTCATCTTTATCATTAGGAACGACAATAATACCTCCTTTCTTAGGGACACAATGGACAGGACTTACCCACTGACTATCAGCAACGGGATAGATTATACCTGCCTCAAGGAGCTTTAGTATTTCCTTTCTTACCACTTCTTTCATCTTAGGATTCAGCCGTCGTTGATGATCAATAACTGGTTTGGCATCTTTCTCCAAATTTATTTTGTGTTGGCATAGAGTGGGACTAATGCCCTTAAGATCATCAAGAGTATATCCAATAGCAGCACGGTGCTTCTTTAGAGTTTTCAATAATTTCTCTTCTTCATGCTCTGAAAGGTTAGCACTAATAATAATAGGATATATCTTCTTTTCATCAAGATAAGCATATTTAAGAGTATCAGGCAATGGTTTAAGCTCAAACACGGGATCACCCTTGGGTGGAGGAGGACCCCCTAGGATTTCAACAGGCAAGTTGTGTTTCAGAATAGGTCCCTATTTAAAGAATACTTCATCTATTCCCTTCTCTCATTCATAAACATATCATTTTCATGGTCTAGCAAATATTGTTCTAAAGGATCACTAGGAGGTACGGCAATAGAAGAAAGACCAATAATTTCATCTTTACTAGGCAATTCCTCGTCACGAGGTTGTCTACGAAATTTAGAAAAATTAAACTCATGAGACATATCATCCAAACCAATAGTAACAACATCCTTTTCGCAGTCTATCTTAGCATTAATAGTATTCAAGAAGGGTCTACCAAATATAATGGGACAAAAGCTATCTTGTGGGGAACCAAGAACAAGAAAATCAGCAGGATATTTAGCTTTCCCGCACAAGACTTCAACATCTCTAACAATCCCAATCGGTGAAATACTATCTCTATTGGCAAGTTTAATTGTAACATCTATATCTTATATCTCAGCAGGTGCAATATCATGCATAATTTCTTTGTATAAGGAAATAGGTATTGCACTAGCACTAGCACCCATATCGCACAAGCCATGATAACAATGATCTCCTATTTTAACAGAAATAACAGGCATGCCTACCATAGGTCTATGTTTATCTTTAGCACCAGGTTTAGCAATTCTAGCAGTTTCCTCACAGAAATAAATAACATGCCCATCAATATTATCAGCCAATAGATCCTTAACCATAGCAATATTAGGTTCAACTTTAACTTGCTCAGGGGGTGTATGAGTTCTAATATTTCTTTTACGAACCATAATTGAAACTTTAGCATGATCCTTTATCCTAACAGGAAAAGGTGGTTTCTCAACATAAGCAGTAGGAACAATAGGATCATTATAAGTGATAGTCTTTTCTTCAAATTTAATAGGTGCAACTACTTTTACTTCAACGGGAGGATTATATTTAAACCACTTCTCCTTAGGGAGATCAACATGAGCAGCAAAAGATTCACAAAAAGAAGCTACTATCTCAGAGTCAAGTCCATATTTAGTGCTAATTTACGGAAAACATCGGTATCGATAAAAGATTTAACACAATCAAACTTAGGTGTTATACCTGACTCCTTACCTTCGTCGAGATCCCAATCTTCAAAGTTGCGTTTAATTCTTTCCAATAAATCCCATTTGAATTCCATAGTCTTCATCATAAAAGAACCAGTACAAGAAGTATCGAGCATGGAGCGATTATTGTTAGAAAGCCGAGCATAATTTTTTTGAATAATCATTTCTCTTGATAGCTCATGATTGGGGCATGAATATAACATTGACTTAAGCCTCCCCCAAGCTTGAGCGATGCTTTCTCCTTCGCGAGGCCAAAAATTATATATATATATATATAATTACGATCACGATGAACAAGATGCATAGGATAAAACTTCTGATGGAATTCCAATTTCAACCGTTTGTAGTCCCATGATCCCATATCATCACATAGCCTATACCATGTCAATGCATCTCCCTTCAAAGATAAAGGGAAGACCTTCTTCTTGATAACATCATCGGGCATACATGCAAGCTTAAATAATCCACAAACTTCATCCACATAGATTAAGTGTAAATCAGGATGCAATGTTCCATCTCCTGCAAAAGGATTAGCTAGCAGTTTCTCTATCATACCCGAAGGAATTTCAAAGTAAACATTTTCATTTTCAGTAGGTTCAGTAGGTTGAGGAGCAACTCTTTGCTATACAGTTCGAGGTGAAGGTACCCCGAACAAGCCCCTCAAAGGATTACTTTCCATAATAACAAGTGACAGTAAATTTCAGCACACTATATAAAATTTTCCTTACCAAATTCCACCTACCAAAGGCGCTTCACTCCCCGGCAATGGCGCCAGAAAGGAGTCTTGATGACCCACAAGTATAGGGGATCTATCATAGTCCTTTCGATAAGTAAGAGTGTCGAACCCAACGAGGAGCAGAAGGAAATGACAAGCGGTTTTCAGTAAGGTATTATCTGCAAGCACTGAAATTATTGGTAACAGATAGTTTTGTGATAAGGTAATATGTAAAATGTAACAAGTAACTAAAGTAAATAAGGTGCAACAAGATGGCCTAGTCCTTTTTGTAGCAAAGGACAAGCCTGAACAAACTCTTATATAGAGAAAAGCGCTCCCGAGGACACATGGGAATTATCGTCAAGCTAGTTTTCATCACGTTCATATGACTCGCGTTCGTTACTTTGATAATTTGATATGTGGGTGGACCGGTGCTTGGGTGCTGTCCTTACTTGGACAAGCATCCCACTTATGATTAACTCCTAATGCAAGCATCCGCAACTACAAAAGATGTATTAAGGTAAACCTAACCATAGCATGAAACATATGGATCCAAATCAGCCCCTTACGAAGCAACGCATAAACTAGGGTTTAAGCTTCTGTCACTATAGCAACCCATCATCTACTTATTACTTCCCAATGCCTTCCTCTAGGCCCAAACAATGGTGAAGTGTCATGTAGTCGACGTTCACATAACACCACTAGAGGAGAGACAACATACATCTCATCAAAATATTGAACGAATAGCAAATTCACATGACTACTAATAGCAAGACTTCTCCCATGTCCTTAGGAACAAATGTAACTACTCACAAAGAATATTCATGTTCATAATCAGAGGGGTATTAATATGCATAATGGATCTGAACATATGATCTTCCACCAAATAAACCAACTAGCATCAACTACAAGGAGTAATCAACACTACTAGCAACCTACAAGTACCAATCCCAGACTATGAGACAAAGATTGGATACAAGAGATGAACTAGGGTTTTGGAGGAGATGGTGCTGGTGAAGATGTTGATGGAGATTGGCCCCTCTCGATGAGAGGAGCGTTGGTGATGACAATGGCGATGATTTTGCCCTCCCGGAGGGAAGTGTCCCCGGCAGAACAGCTCCGCCAGAGCCCTAGATTGGTTCCGCCAAGGTTCCGCCTCGTGACGGCGGAGTCTCGTCCCGAAAGCTTGCTTATGATTTTTTCTTAGACAAAAGACTTCATATAGCAAAAGATGGGCACCGGAGGACCACCAGGGGGCCCACGAGGCAGGGGCGCGCCCAGGGGGGTAGGGCGTGCCCCCACCCTCGTGGCCAGGGTGTGGGCCCCCTCTGGTATTTTCTTTGCTCAGTATTTTTTATAATTTCCAAAAATAACTTCCGTGGAGTTTCAGGACTTTTGGAGTTGTGCAGAATAGGTCTCTAATATTTGCTCCTTTTCTAGCCCAGAATTCCAGCTGCCGGCATTCTCCCTCTTTATGTAAACCTTATAAAATAAGAGAGAATAGGCATAATGTTTGTGACATAATGTGCAATAACAGCCCATAATGCAATAAATATCGATATAAAAGCATGATGCAAAATGGACGTATCACTTAGCTCTTTGCGTTTCAAAGAAGTTCTTCACATAGGATTGACAGATCTCCTTGTTTTCCTCCACGGTCCTCTCGTATGGTAACTTCTCTAGAGGCTTGAGAGATGGACCGAATCTGTATTGCCGCCCGCCTCTGGCTGTACTGCTAGACGCCGGAGCGGCGACGGCTGGCTTCCTTTGTTGCTTATGAGGCGGAGAAGGAGGCGGACTGCTACCGCCGGAGCAGCCAGAGCGGCGGCGGCTATTTTCCACCCTTGCTGACAAGGCGGAGGAGGAGCCGGGCTGTTCGGATGCGCCGGCATAGGCGGAGAAGGAGGAGGAGTGCCGCCTCGCGCTGGAGAAGGAAGCGGAGTGCCCTGATCACTCACCGGAGGAGGAGGCGGAGTGCCCTCCGAAGGAGGAGGAGGAGGAGGAGGCGGAGGCGTCCAGTTCGGAAGGTTGATGAGCTCCTTACGGCATAGACATGGAGTCTTCAGAGAAGAACTCAGCCGAGTCTCCCCTTCGCCGGTAGGGTGGTCAAGCTCGAGCTCCTCAAATCCCTCCGTTATTTCATCCACCATCACAGCAGCATATCCTTCTGGAATCGGACGGCAGTGAAAAGTTGCGCCGGGTTCAGGAGGTGCAACAGAGCAGGAGCCGTGGAAGCCACGCTGCTTCTCCACTGAGATGGTGGGGTAGCTTCAAGGGTAGCTTCGGCAGATCGCTTGCTGTGAACTGCTTCTCGTTCCTCAAGTGCTTGTACCCTTGCATGCAGCTCCTGCAGTTGGGTCTGCTCCACTTTCCTCCTCCTCTCCCGGCCTTTGTAACCGCCTGCGTCGGGAAACCCGGCCTTCCTCGAAACGGATCCTGGCGTGCCTCGTGTCCGTCCATGGTGCTCAGGATTCCCGAGGGCCATTGTGAGCTCGTCGTTCTCTCTATCGGGAACGAACGTCCCTTGCTGTGCTGCGGCGATATACTCCTGAAGCTTCGTGACGGGTATTCGCATTTGCTCATTCGTCCAAACGCACTTTCCTGTTTGAGGGTCCAAGGTTCCCCCAACCCCGAAGAACCAAGTCCTTGAACGGTCTGGCCAGTTCAATGTCTCTGGTTCGACCCCTTCATCAAGCAGGTCATTCTCAGCCTTCTCCCGCAACGGCCGGGCTTTGAGGTTGCCACCTGACCCCGTGCGATGGTGATGCTCCTTCTTCACAGCATTTTTCTTGTTTGTCGCTGACATCTTCTTACTCTTGTCTGATGTCTCGTGGGCCACAAATGCATCCCAGTGATCTCTGATCTTCTCAAACCGGCCGGTGAGTTATGGAGTCTTGTCTTTGTCGACAAACGTTGTTTTTAGCTCGTTCTTCCACCTCCTGAATAGATCTGCCATCTTCTTAAGAGCATGAGCCTTGACCAATGGCTCTATAATAGCAGGCTTCTCCGGATCCTCCTCTGGCGGTAGGGTGAAATTTGCCTTCAGCGTGGTCCAAAGATCATCTTTCTGCCTATCGTTGACACAAGACACCTCAGGGTCTTCGTTCTTAGGCTTGTACCATTGGTGGATGCTGATCGGGATCATGTCCCTAACAAGAACCCCGCACTGAGCAGAAAATGCTTCCTTAGTCCGGACGGGTGCAATCGGTTGGCCATCGCGTGCGATTTCTATGATCGTGAACCTTTCATCCTGGCGCAACTTTTTCTTCAGGCCTCGTCTCGTTACCGAAGTTTAGCTCGATCCGGAGGGCTAGAAAAGAAGAAAGAAGAGAGTTAATATGTGTACATATCAAAACGATTAATGCATCAATTAGCTATAGTCAGCATAGACTTAATTAATATATATATACCTGGCCGGATTCCGTTCGGTTGCCGGAGCCGTCATCACGGTGTCCTTCTTCCACCGGCATTCGGTCACCGGAGCCATCATAATCATGTCCTTCCTCCTCCATTGTTCGATCACCGTAGCCTGCTTCACCCTCTCCTTCCAGACCATCGGTGTCGTTGAGATACGACATGACATCACCTCCGGCGAGGATTATGTCCCCCAACACGTGTTCTTCTTCCAAGTCTCGGTGCTCCATAGTTTCTGCAAATATTATGCTACCACTTGAGCATGCGTTGGTTTTCCCTTGAAGAGGAAAGGGTGATGCAGCGAAGTAGCGTAAGTATTTTCCTCAGTTTTTTAGAACGAAGGTATCAATCCAGTAGGAGATAACACGCAAGTCACCTAGTACCTGCACAAACAATCAAGAACCTTGCAACCAACGCGATAAATGGGCCGTCAATCCCTTCACGGTCACTCGCAAAAGTGAGATCTAATAAAGATAGTAAGATAGATATTTTTGGTATTTTCGTTGAATAAATTTGAAAGTAAAGATTGCAAAATAGTAAAACGAGATGTGATGTAAATAAAAGAGATGCAATATAATAAGAAAGAGACCCGGAGGCCATAGGTTCAAACAGGCCAGACTGCATTGTGCACGTCATGTGTACATGTGTTAATAAAATTGGTCACGTATACATGATGAAAATAGTGAATCCGTACTGTAATGTTTCAAAGAGAGAGAAAAAAAGAATCAGAGTTTGGTTCCAATACGTGAGTAATAACTCCCTTCTAGATACATAGCACAGATATATGTAGGAGTAAGTATTTGTTTTGCACTGTTATTAAGAAAGGTATTTGGTTTGAGCTGGCACGAATAAAAATAGTGTCCCGTCCCAATATTTTTGTATTTTGTATGATGGCTGAAACCTGAACACATCAGCAAAAAAAGAAATATGTAAAGAAAAACGAACTAGAGAAAGAAACATATATTTAGTGTTCATTTTTGGGGAATATATATTTAGTGTTTGAATTGGCAATTCTGGGTATCATAATTACATACACGATGTGTGTATGCATTGCGGATGATAGTAATTAGTCAACATAGAAGAAAATTATTATTGTCCAATTCTGGGTTAAAAATTGTGAAGAAGATATTTACAAGGTAACATACCCACGTGTTATTGTTGTCCGACTACCCATCGATAAAAAACACCTTCTTTTGCAGGGTGATGTCGACAAAGAATCACAAACGCCTAGAATGAAATGATTGGTTGTGCCCAAACATATATAACATTAGCAATTATATCATTATTGTCCTCGCATACGATTTTGCAAACTATTACCATTTAAAATTTTATCCAAGAATATTCATATGGAAAGGAGTTCTGAAACTTTCGTGCCTAAGAACAGCTTAAAACGCTAAAAAAGACACCCGCACGAGCGCGCGCACACACAGACCCCCCCCCCCCCCCACCCACACACACATGGTCTCAAACCCTCAATAGCCAATTTTGAATAAGTTATGAATAATACTTCCTCCATTTCTAAATATTTGTCTTTCAAGAGATTTCAACAAGTGACTACATACGGAGCAAAATGAGTGAATCTACACTCTAAAATATGTCTATATACATCCGTATATGGTAGTCCATTTGAAATCTCTAAAAAGACAAATATTTAGGAACGGCAGGAGTACTAATTATTACATGCATGCTTAATACATTTATCTTTACATATAATTTTCAATGCAATAAAAAGAAAAGAAGCACATTTCCCCCACAAATGCATACATTGACAATATATATCTAATTTAAGAATATAAATTATATCAGACATTCTAATTGGTGGATAAAAGACAACCATATTCATATATAAATAATAAGCAAAGTTGTGCATTCGAAAGCGTGTCAAAATTGTCAAAATTTGAGACAACTGTGTCCATTGAACATGTATATAATCTAGCCGCGCAAATGCGCGGGTCACCCTGCTAGTTAAGTTCATAAGAACAGAGTAACGCATTAACCAAGATGACATGATGTAGAGGGATAAGCTCAAGCAATATGATATAAACCCCATCTTTTTATCCTCGATGGCAACAATACAATACGTTCCTTGCTGCCCCTACTGTCACTTGAAAAGGACACCGCAAGATTGAACCCGAAGCTAAGCACTTCTCCCATTGCAAGAAAGATCAATCTAGTAGGCCAAACTAAACCGATAATTCGAAGAGATTTGCAAAGATATCAAATCGTGCATATAAGAATTTAGAGAAGAACCAAATATTATTCATAGATAAACTTGATCATAAATCCACAATTCATCAGATCTCGGCAAACACACCGCAAAAGAGTATTACATCGAATAGATCTCCAAGAACATCGATGAGAACTTTGTATTGAGAACCAAAGAGAGAGAAGAAGCCATCTAGCTAATAACCATGGACCGGAAGGTCTGTGGTAAACTACTCACACATCATCTGAGAGGCTATGGTGTTGATGTAGAAGCCCTCCGTGATCGATTCCCGCTCTGGAAGATCGCCGAAAAAGGCCCCAAGATGGGATCTCACGGGTACAGAAGGTTGCGACGGTGGAAAAGTGGTTTCGTGGCTCCCCCTGATGTTTTTAGGGTATAAGAGTATATATAGGCAAAAGAAGTACATCGGTGGAGCTCCGTGGGGCCCATGAGGGTGGGGGCGCGCCTACCCCCCTGTGCGCGCCCTCCTGCCTCGTGGCCTCCTCGCGGAGTTCCAGACTTCAACTCCAAGTCTTCTGGATTGCATTTGTTCCAAGAAAGATCATCGCGAAGGTTTCATTCCGTTTGGATTCCGTTTGGTATTCCTTTTTTGCAGAACACTGAAATAGGCAAAAAAACAAAAACTGGCATTGGGCCTTCGGTTAATAGGTTCGTCCCAAAAATAATATAAAAGAGCATATTAAAGCCCATTAAACATCCAAAACAAATAATATAATAGCATTGAACAATCAAAAATTATAGATACGTTGGAGACGTATCAAGCATCCCCAAGCTTAATTCCTGCTCGTCCTCGAGTAGGTAAATGATAAAAACATAATTTTTGATGTGGAATGCTACCTAACATAATTTTCAATGTAATTCTCTTTATTGTGGCATGAATATTCAGATCCATAAGATTCAAGACAAAAGTTTAATATTGACATAAAAACAATAATACTTCAAGCATACTAATAAAGCAATCATGTCTTCTCAAAATAACATGGCCAAAGAAAGTTATCCCTACAAAATCATATAGTCTGGCTATGCTCTATCTTCATCACACAAAATATTTAAATCATGCACAACCCCGATGACAAGCCAAGCAGTTGTTTCATACTTTTGATGTTCTCAAACTTTTTCAATCTTCACGCAATACATGAGCGTGAGCCATGGACATAGCACTATAGGTGGAATAGAATGGTGGTTGTGGAGAAGACAAAAAGGAGAAGATAGTCTCACATCAACTAGGCGTATCAACGGGCTATGGAGATTCCCATCAATAGATATCAATGTGAGTGAGTAGGGATTGCCATGCAACGGATGCACCAGAGCTATAAGTGTATGAAAGCTCAACAAAAGAAACTATGTGGTGTGCATGCAACTTGCTTGCTCACGAAGACCAAGGGCAATTTGAGGAAGCCCACCATTGGAATATACAAGCCAAGTTCTATAATGTAAAATTCCCTCTAGTATAAAAGTGACAACATAGGAGACTCTCTATCATGAAGATCATGGTGCTGCTTTGAAGCACAAGTGTGGTAAAAGGATAGTAGCATTGTCCCTGCTCTCTTTTTCTCTCAATTTTTTTTATTTGGGCCTTTCTCTTTTTTATGGCCTCTTTTTTTCGTCCGGAGTCTCATCCCGACTTGTGGGGGAATCATAGTCTCCGTCATCATTTTCTCACTGGGACAATGCTCTAATAATGATGATCATCACACTTTTATTTACTTACAACTCAGAATTACAACTCAATACTTAGAACAAAATATGACTCTATGTGAATGCCTCCGGCGGTGTACCGGGATGTGCAATGAATCAAGAGTGACATGTATGAAAATCATGAACGGTGGCTTTGCCACAAATACGATGTCAACTACATGATCATGCAAAGCAATATGACAATGATGACGCGTGTCATAATAAACGGAACGGTGGAAAGTTGCATGGCAATATATCTCGGAATGGCTGTGGAAATGCCATAATAGGTAGGTATGGTGGCTGTTTTGAGGAAGGTATATGGTGGGTGTATGATACCGGTGAAAGGTGCACGGTATTAGAGAGGCTAGCAATGGTGGAAGGTGAGAGTGCGTATAAACCATGGACTCAACATTAGTCATAAAGAACTCACGTACTTATTGCAAAAATCTATTAGTTATCGAAACGAAGTACTACACGCATGCTCCTAGCGGGATAGAATGGTAGGAAAAGACCATCGCTCGTCCCCGACCGCCACTCATAAGGAAGACAATCAATAAATAAATCATGCTCCGACTTCAGCACATAACGGTTCACCATACGTGCATGCTACGGGAATCACATACCTTAACACAAGTATCTCTCAAATTCACAACTAGTCAACTAGCATGACTCTAATATCACCATCTTCATATCTCAAAACAATCATAAGGAATCAAACTTCTCATAGTATTCAATGCACTTTATATGATAGTTTTTACTATACCCATCTTGGATGCTCATCATATTAGGACTAATTTTATAGCCAAAGCAAATTACCATGCTGTTCTAAAAGACTCTCAAAATAATATAAGTGAAGCATGAGAGATCAATAATTTCTATAAAATAAAACCACCACCGTGCTCTAAAAAGATATAAGTGAAGCACTAGAGCAAAATTATCTAGCTCAAAAGATATAAGTGAAGCACATAGAGTATTCTAATAAATTCTGATTCATGTGTGTCTCTCCAAAAGGTGTGTACAGCAAGGATGATTGTGGTAAACTAAAAAGCAAAGACTGAAATCATACAAGACGCTACAAGCAAAACACATATCATGTGGTGAATAAAAATATAGCCTCAAGTAAAGTTACCGATAGACGAAGACGAAAAAGGGGATGCCTTCCAGCGCATCCCCAAGCTTAGGCTTTTGGCTGTCCTTGAATTTTACCTTGGGGTTCCTTGGGCATCGCCAAGCTTAGGCTCTTGCCACTCCTTCTTCCAAAATTCATCAAATCTTTACCCAAAAACTTGAAAACTTCACAACACAAAACTTAACAGAAAATCTCATGAGCTCCGTTAGTATAAGAAAACAAACCATCACTTTAAGGTACTGTAATGAACTCATTCTTTATTTGTATTGGTGTTAAACCTACTGTATTCCAACTTATTTTTGTTTCATACCCCCCGATACTACTCATAGATTCATCAAAATAAGCAAACAACACATGAAAAACAGAATCTGTCAAAACAGAACAGTCCGTAGCAATCTGTATCAAACGAATACTTCTGGAACTCCAACAATTCTGAAATGAATTGGTGGACGTGAGGCATTTGTCTATTAATCATCTGCAAAAGGAATCAACCTAAAAAAATTCTCTAGTAAAAAATGGCATCTAATCTTGTGAGTGCAAAATTTTCTGTTTTTATAGCAAGATTGCAAAGACTTCACCCAAGTCTTCCCAAAGGTTCTACTTGGCACAACCACTAATTAAAACATACAACCACATCTAAACAGAGGCTAGATGAATTATTTATTACTAAACAGGAACAAAAAGCAAAGAACAAAAATAAAATTGGGTTGCCTCCCAACAAACGCTATCGTTTAACGCCCCTAGCTAGGCATGAAAACAAGAATAGATATAGGTATTGTCATCTTTGGTATGCAATCCATAAGTGGCTCTCATAATTGATTCATAAGGCAATTTAATTTTCTTTCCAGGAAAGTGTTCCATGCCTTTCCTTAACAGAAATTGGAATCTAATATTTCCTTCTATCATGTAAATAATTGCACCAATCGTTCTAAGGAAAGCTCTACCAAGAATAATAGGACATGTAGGATTGCAATCTATATCAAGAACAATGAAATCTATGGGCACATAATTCCTATTTGCAACAATAAGAACATCATTAATCCTTCCCATAGGTTTCTTAATGGTGGAATCTGCAAGATGCAAATTTAAAGAACAATCATCAAATTCACGGAAACCTAAGACATCACACAAATTTTTTGGAATCGAGGAAACACTAGCATCCATATCACACAAAGCATAGCATTCATAATCTTTAATCTTAATTTTAATAGTAGGTTCCCACTCATCATAAAGTTTTCTAGGGATAGAAACTTCTAGCTCAAGCTTTTCTTCATAGGATTGCATTAAAGCATCAACGATATGTTTAGTGAAAGCTTTATTTCGACTATAGGCATGAGGAGAATTCAACACGGATTGCAACAAGGAAATACAATCTATCAAAGAGCAATTATCATAATTAAATTTCTTGAAATCCAAAATAGTGGGTTCATTGCTATGTAAAGTTTTGACCTATTCAATCCCACTTTTATTAATTTTAGCATTAAGATCTAAAAACTATGAATCATTGGGAGGCGTTTTAACTAAAGTTGAATCATCTCCAGCCCCTTCTTTATCAAGATTCATATTGGAAAACAAAGATTTAATAGGAGTCACATCAATTACTTTTAGATCTTCATCTTTATTATTATCTAGATCTTCTGGTTTAGCGGCCATCTTATTAACTAAGGTGGCCTGCTTATCCGAAATTTGGCCTACTAAATTTTCAAGATGAGCCAACTGAGATTTTAAACCATAAAATTCCTTAGACATATCATCAAGCTCTTTATTCATGTACTCCATAAAACTTTTTTGTTCTTTGAGCTCATTTCTGAAGAAATTATTATGCTCAAACTGCAAAGACATAAAGCTTCAAACGTTGTTTTCAATTTCTTCCAACCTTCTAAGATGAGGATCAACGCTTTTTGGTAAAGCCATCAGAGAAAACAGGCACACAAACACCCAAGGACACAAGAAGCAGGCGAACAGAAAAGAGGCGAATGGAAAAGGGGCGAAGAAAAGGCAAAGGTTTTCGAAAATATTTTATGATTTAATGCGAGGGAGAAGAGTTTATGATGGGTACTTGGGATGTCTTGACTTGAGCGTAGATCTCCCCGGCATCGGCGCCAGAAATTGGCAAGTTGACGGGAGATCAAATCTTGACTTGACTTGGCGTAAACCTCCCCGGCAATGGCGCCAGAAATTGGCAAGTTGACGGGAGATCAAATCTTGACTTCACTTGGCGTAAACCTCCCCAACAACGGTGCCATAAATCCTTCTTGCTACCTCTTGAGCATGCGTTGGTTTTCCCTTGAAGAGGAAAGGGTGATGCAGCAAAGTAGCATAAGTATTTCCCTCAGTTTTTGAGAACCAAGGTATCAATCCAGTAGGAGATAACATGCAAGTCACCTAGTACCTGCACAAACAATCAAGAACTTGCAACCAACGCGATAAAGGGGTTGTCAATACCTTCACGGTCACTCGCAATAGTGAGATCTAATAAAGATAGTAAGATAAATATTTTTGGTATTTTTGTTGTATAAATTTGAAAGTAAAGATTGCAAAATAGTAAAAAGAGATTTGATGTAAATAAAAGAGATGTAATATAATAAGAAAGAGACCCGGGGGCCATAGGTTTCACTAGTGGCTTCTCTCAAGATAGCATATATTATGGTGGGTGAACAAATGACCGCCGTTCAATTGATAGAAAAGCGCATAGTTATGAGAATATCTAGGCAATGATCATGAATATAGGCATCACGTCCGTGTCAAGTAGACCGAAATGATTCTGCATCAAATACTGTTACTCCACACATCGACCGCTATCCAGCATGCATCTAGAGTATTATGTTCATAAGAATAGAGTAACGCATTAAGCAAGATGACATGATGTAGAGGGATAAAATCAAGCAATATGATATAAAACCCATCTTTTTATCCTCGATGGCAACAATACAATACGTGCCTTGTTGCCCCTAATGTCACTGGGAAAGGACACCGCAAGATTGAACCCAAAGCTAAGCACTTCTCCCATTGCAAGAAAGATCAATCTAGTAGGCCAAACTAAATCGATAATTCGAAGAGATTTGCAAAGATATCAAATCATGCATATAAGAATTCAGAGAAGAAGCAAATATTATTCATAGATAATCTTGATCATAAATCCACAATTCATCGGATCTTGGCAAACACACGGCAAAAGAGTATTACATCGAATAGATCTCCAAGAACATCGAGGAGAACTTTGTATTGAGAACGAAAGAGAGAGAAGAAGCCATCTAGCTAATAACTATGGACCCGAAGGTCTCTGGTAAAATACTCACACATCATCGGAGAGGCTATGGTGTTGATGTAGATGCTCTCCGTGATCGATTCCCCCTCCGGCAGATCACCGGAAAAGGCCCCAAGATGGGATCTCACGGGGACAGAAGGTTGCGGCGGCGGAAAAGTGGTTTCGTGGCCCCCTGATGTTTTTAGGGTATAAGAGTATATATAGGCGAAAGAAGTACGTCGGTGGAGCTCCATGGGGCCCACGAGGGTGGGGCGCGCCTACCCCTCTGGGCGCGCCCTCCTGCCTCGTGGCCGCCTCGCGGAGTTCCAGACTTCAACTCCAAGTCTTCTGGATTGCGTTTGTTCCAAGAAAGATCATCACGAAGGTTTCATTCCGTTTGGAATCCGTTTGGTATTCCTTTTCTACAAAACACTGAAATAGGCAAAAAAAACAGAAACTGGCACTGGGTCTTCGGTTAATAGGTTAGTCCCAAAAATAATATAAAAGAGCATATTAAAGCCCATTGAACATCCAAAATAGATAATATAATAGCATGGAACAATCAAAAATTATAGATACGTTGGAGACGTATCATATTACAACATTGCAATTAATATACAAAACATGTAATGGATATATTAGTGGCAAACATAGACCTAGGTAGCTAATCACAACAAGGAATCATATTAGTGGCCTCGACGCTTCTCTAGGGTTTGGGGTGGCCTCGACAACGCTTCTAGGGTTCGGGTGGCCTCGACGACAACGCTCTTTTAACCTGGTAAATTTTCGTGGCCTCGACAGCGCTTCTAGGGTTTGGGCCGGACCGCCTCATATGCCTGTTACTTTTAGTTAATGATGAAGCCATGGATTTCTTCAATACTTTGACAGACAACGTGACATATAGAAGAATATATATATATATATATATATATATATATATATATATATATATATATATATACAGAAAAAATTGGATCAACTTGTCCACATCCATAATGGGGGCATTCATGATAAATCTGGACCCTCGACCCCTGGACGACCCTCGACCCTCGACCGCTCGGCGATCCACGACCCTCTTCCCTAGTTCCCGACCCTCGACCCCCTCATGTCATGTTTGTCTAGTGTCAAAGGATTCAACAAAACCATGTCTACATCATTAGGCGAAAGTAACAGGCGCATGATGGTACGAAGCTCTTCAAAGTTGTTCTGGAACGGAGTCCTAGATAGGATAATTCGGTTTTTGGTACAAAGTTCAGCAAGAGTCTTCCGAATATCGCTATTTGGAAGGCCTATTCTGAAATTCGTACCAAAAGGCGGATTAACCTATCCGGAACTCCGTTCCAGAACAACTTTGCAGAACTTCGTACCAACATGCCCTGGTTACTTCCGGAAAATGATGAAGGCATGGATTTCTTCAATACTCTGACACTAGGCAACCTCTCGACCCCTCGGCGATCCTCGACCCTCGACCCCTCGTCGACCCTCGACCCTCGCACCCTCGACCCCTCAACAACCCTTGAACCCTCGACCCTCGAACCCTCGGCGAGCCTCGACCCCTCGATGACCCTCAACCCTCTACCCCAGTTCCCGACCCTCACCCCTCGAACCCTCGGCGACCCCTCCCCCCCCTCATGTCGAAGTTATCGAGGAGGGGGTATATCGACCCCCCTCATGTCGAAGTTATCGGGGAGGGGTATATCGACAACGACATACCCGATAGAAAATAAGAAGAGGAGGAAGAAGAAAGGAATAGAGGAGAAGATCGAAGAAAAAAAAGAAAAAAAGAGGAGAAGTAGAAAGGAATAGAGGAGAAGAAGAAAAAATAGAAATTTTTCTTCTTTTTTCCTCTTCTTATTTATTTCTCCTCTTCTTCTCCTTCTTCTCGTTCTTCCTCTTCTTATTTTCCTTTTTCCTCTCCTTCTTTTTCTTCCTCTTCTTCCTTCTTCCTTCTTCCTAGGTAAAACTTTTCAAAAAATGTAACTTTTGCAGATATAAAAGTTTTTCTTCTTCTTCTTCCTTCTTCCTTCTTCCTAGCTAGATATATAAAACTTTTCTAAAAATGCAACTTTTGCATATATAAAACTTTTTCTTCTTCTTCCTTCTTCCTTCTCATCCTTCTTCCTAAATATATAAAACTTTTCTAAAAATGAAACTAACCTAAAATATACTAAATCAGATAACATACATAGATAAAACTTTTCTAAAAATCTAAATTTTGCATGTATGAACATATATACACAGAGAACATACATACATATATACATTTTTATAAAAATGCAAAAAAAATCATCATATATATGAATAAAAAATCTAAAAAAACAGGACATATAATCATATATACACACATACATATAATCACACATATACATATAATCTGAAAAAAACATCATATATATGAAAAAAATAGAGAGGAAGGCTGGTGGCCGGACCGAACGTGGCGGCGGCGTGTGGACGGGGCAGGCCGGGGGCGTGGGGCGGCGTCGGGGCAGGGGCACGGTCTGGGGTGGCGCGTCCGCGCAGGGGCGCACGGGCCGGGGTGGCGTGTCGGGGCAGGGACACGGGCCGGGGTGGCGCGTCGGGGCAGGGCAAGGGCGCGGGGCGACGGCGACGAGGAGCGGGCGGCGAAGGCGACGGCGACCGTGGAGCGGCGACGACGAGCACGGGTAGCCTGGCAGCGTCGATGAGTTCGGCTCGTCGGGGGGCAAATGGTCGATGAAACTGGAAAAATTACAAGTCATGCTTATATACACAGCGCATTGGTCCCGGTTCGTGGCACAAATCGGGACGAATGCGCCCCTTTGGTCTCGGTTCATGCCAGCAACTGGGACCAAAGGTCTCTCTTCAGCAGCCCAAAGGGCGGGAAGCAGAGGCCTTTGGTCCCGGTTGGTGGCACCAACTGGGACTAAAAGGGGGGCATTGGTCCCGGTTGGTACCACGAACCGGGACCAAAGCACCCCTTTCGTCCAGGTTGGTGCTACCAACCGGGACCAAAAGCCTTGTACTGGCGCGGTGCGGTGGGAAGTTTAGTCCCACCTCGCTAGATGAGGAGCTCCGGCACCTGTTTATAAGCGCTGATGTGCCATCCCATTCGAACTCCTCACTATTGCAGGCCTTCTGGCCTAAACTTCTCTGTGTGCCTGTGGGCCTGCTGCGGGCCTGAATCCTGGCCCAATGGGGTTTCTAGTCGTATTCAAGCCGTGGTGGCCCAGTAGGTGGCATTTTTTTTTATTTTTTTGCATTATTTATTTTCATTTGTTTTTTGCTTTATTTTATTAATTCTTTTTGCTCTTAGGTCACAAAAATTATAGACTTTCTGTTAGTGCCATTAATTTTCAAATTTAAATAGTTTAAATTTGAATTCTTTTAAATTAGTGTGAATTACTAGTGTGTGAATAACTTTACTAAAAAAATAGTTTTTTGAGTGATTCTTTTTCCTGCTATTTAATATTATTGTGTTTTATCATTATATTAAATTTGGTAATTTTTAGGTATGCAAAAAGTTGAGAGGGTATGCAAATATTATTGTGTTTTGTACACGAAGTGCATTCGGTTTTTTCCTACTTTTTCATATATTTTTGCCGTAACCCTTTTAAATTGCTTTTTTATTTATTTTATGAAAATTCTCTTTTCTTTTAATGTTTTGAATAGAAAATACTTTGATAATTTTAGTTGCATAAATTTTATATGAGTTTAGTTTCAATAAAGCTTTTTAGTTGATTCCTTTAGTACCGGTTCTAAGGCTGTTACAAAGGCATTTCATTTATTACCGGTTCTAAGGCTGGGGCCCCACGAGCACCTTTAGTACCGGTTGGTGGCATGAACCGATAATAGTTTTTTAGTTGATTCTTTCTGCAGCTATTTTTAGTCCCACCTCGCCAAGCGAGAGGCACTCGCAGCGGTTTATAAGCCCTAAGTGCAAAGACGATCAAGGAGAGGCGCAATGCTCACCTACACGTTGCTTAGCTTCAGGCCTTGAAATGGTGTAGAATGCACGGAGCTATGTGTAGTTTCTCAAGGCCTGAAGCTAAGCAACGTGCAGGTGAGCATTGCGCCTCTCTTTTTGAACTTATTTGAACTCCAGACTTTTTGTGTGTTCAAAATGCACCATTCAAAGGAACATCATAAATTTTCAACCCTTTCTGACTTCATTTGTTATTTTTCATGCATTTACTGATTTTTTGAGCTATAAGACCCTGAAATTGAAAAGCATTTCAAATGAACTCTGAAAAGGTTGAAAGTTGGCATGGTATCATCATTTCACCCACATAGCATGTGCTAAAAAGTTGAGAGGGTTACGGCAAAAACTGGAAGCACTTCGTGTACAAAATGGACAATCTCTTTTGAAGTATCAGGGTTTCGGACGAAAACTCATCTGTTACAAAGGGATTTCATTTTTTGAACTTATATGAACTCCCGACTTTTTGTGTGTTCAAAATGCACCATTCAAAGCCACATCATCAATTTTCAACCCTTTCTGACTTCATTTTGTTATCTTTCATGCATTACTGAATTTTTTGAGCTATATGACCCTGAAATTGAAAAGCATTTCAAATGAACTATGAAAAGGTTGAAAGTTGGCATGGCATAATCATTTCACCCACATAGCATGTGCTAAAAAGTTGAGAGGGTTACGACAAAAACTGGATGCACTTCGTGTACAAAACGGACTATCTGTTTCGAGGTATCAGGGTTTCATACGGAAATTTGTCTATTACAACAGGCATTTCATTTCTTCACATGTAACTGCAGTGATATTCTAGATCAAAGGCATCATCATAATAGTTGTGGAGAGAAAGTCTTCACTTTTTCTTGGCTTGTGTCCTTTGCTTATTGCGCCGTAACCATGGATAATCTTCATCGTTTATCAGGGTGCTTGGGTCAGCCTTGACTTTGAAGGGAGGAATTTCATGAAACTTTTCATAATCTTCGGACATGTCTATCTTGCCCTCCACTCCCACGATGTCTCTTTTTTCTGAAAGAACTATGTGGCGCTCTGGCTCATCGTATGATGTGTTCGCTTCCTTATCTTTTCTTTTTCTCGGTTTGGTAGACATGTCGTTCACATAGAAAACCTGCGCCACATCATTGGCTAGGACGAACGGTTCGTCTGTGTACCCAAGATTGTTCAGATCCACTGTTGTCATTCCGTACTATGGGTCTACCTGTACCCCCCCTCCTGACAGATTGACCCATTTGCACTTAAACAAAGGGACCTTAAAATCATGTCCGTAGTCAAGTTCCCATATGTCCACTATGTAACCATAATATGTGTCCTTTCCCCTCTTGGTTGCTGCATCAAAGCGGACACCGCTGTTTTGGTTGGTGCTATTTTGATCTTGGGCGATCGTGTAAAATGTATTCTCATTTATCTCGTATCCTTTGTAAGTCAATACAATCGAAGATGGTCCCCTGGACAACGAGTACAGCTCATCACAAACAGTGTTGTCACCTCTGAGACGTGTTTCCAACCAACTGCCGAAAGTCCTGATGTGTTCATATGTAATCCAGTCGTCACACTGCTCCGGGTGTTTGGAGCGCAGACTGTTCTTGTGTTCATCGACATACGGGGTCACCAAGGTAGAGTTATGTAGAATTGTGTAGTGTGCTTGAGACCAAGAATGCCTGTCCCTGCATATTATTGAGTCCCCTCCAAGCGTGCCTTTTCCAGTCAGTCTCCCCTCATACCACGATTTAGGGAGACCAATCTTCTTAAGGCCAGGAATGAAGTCAACACAAAACCCAATGACATCCTCTGTTTGATGGCCCATGGAGATGCTTCCTTCTGGCCTAGCGCGGTTAGGGACATATTTCTTTAGGACTCCCATGAACCTCCCAAAGGGGAACATATTGTCTAGAAATACGGGGCCTGGAATGACAATCTCGTCGACTAGATAAACTAGGACGTGCGTCATGATATTGAAGAAGGATGGTGGGAACACCAGCTCGAAACTGACAAGACATTGCGCCACATCACTCCTTAGCCTTGGTATGATTTCTGGATCGATCACCTTCTGAGAGATTGCATTGAGGAATGCACATAGCTAAACAATGGCTAATCGGACGTTTTCCGGTAGAAGCCCGCTCAATGCAACCGGAAGCAGTTGCGTCATAATCACGTGGCAGTCATGAGACTTTAGGTTCTGGAACTTTTTCTCTGGCATATTTATTATTCCCTTTATATTCGATGAGAAGCCAGACGGGACCTTCATACTGAGCAGGCATTCAAAAAAGATTTCCTTCTCTTCTTTGGTAAGAGCGTAGCTGGCAGGACCTTCATACAGCTTTGGAGGCATGCCGTCTTTTTCGTGCAGACGTTGCAGGTCCTCCCATGCCTCCGGTGTATCTTTTGTCTTCCCATACACGCCCAAGAAGCCTAGCAGGTTCACGCAAAGTTTCTTCATCATGTGCATCACGTCGATTGAAGAGCGGACCTCTAGGTCTTTCCAGTAGGGTAGGTCCCAAAATATAGATTTCTTCTTCCACATGGGTGTGCGTCCCTTAGCGTCATTCAGAACAGATAGTCCGCCAGGACCCTTTCCAAAGATTACGTGTAAATCATTGACCATAGCAAGTACGTGATCACCGGTACGCATGGCGGGCTTCTTCCGGTGATCTGCCTCGCCTTTGAAATGCTTGCCTTTCTTTCGACATTGATGGTTGGTCGGAAGAAATCGACGATGGCCCAGGTACACATTCTTCCTGCATTTGTCCAGGTATATACTTTCGGTGTCAGCTAAACAGTGTGTGCATGCGTGGTATCCCTTGTTTGTCTGTCCTAAAAGGTTACTGAGAGCGTGCCAATCGTTGATGGTTACAAACAGCAACGCGTGCAGGTTAAATTCCTCCTGTTTGTGCTCATCCTACACACGTACACCATTTCCATTCCACACCTATAAAAGTTCTTCAAATAATGGCCTTAGGTACACATCAATGTCGTTGCCGGGTTGCTTAGGGCCTTGGATGAGAACTGGCATCATGATGAACCTCCGCTTCATGCACATCCAAGGAGGAAGGTTATACATACATAGAGTCACGGGCCTGGTGCTGTGATTGCTGCTCTGCTCCCCCAAAGGATTAATGCCATCCGCGCTTAAACCAAATCATACGTTCCTTGAGTCACCTGCAAACTCAGCCCGGTACTTTCTCTCGATTTTTCTCCACTACGACCCGTCAGCGGGTGCTCTCAACTTCCCGTCTTTCTTACGGTCCTCTCTGTGCCATCGCATCAACTTGGCATGCTCTTCGTTTCTGAACAGACGTTTCAACCGTGGTATTATAGGAGCATACGACATCACCATCGAAGGAACCCTCTTCCTGGGGGGCTCACCGTCAACATCACCAAGGTCATCTCGTCTGATCTTATACCGCAATGCACCGCATACCGGGCATGCGTTCAAATCCTCGTACGCACCACGGTAGAGGATGCAGTCATTAGGGCATGAATGTATCTTCTGCACCTCCAGTCCTAGAGGGCATACGACCTTCTTTGCTACGTACGTACTGTCGGGCAATTCGTTATCCTTTGGAATCTTCTTTTTCAATATTTTCAGTAGCTTCTCAAATCCTTTGTCAGGCACAACATTCTCTGCCTTCCACTGCAGCAATTCCAGTATGGTACCGAGCTTTGTGTTGCCATCTTCACAATTGGGGTACAACGCTTTTTTGTGATCCTCTAACATGTGATCGAACTTCAGCTTCTCCTTTTGACTTTCGCACTGTCTCCTTGCATCAACAATGACCCGGCGGAGATCATCATCGGGCACAATATCGTCTAGTTCCTCTTAATCTTTAGCAGCTTCCCCCGTTGCAGCATCACCATATTCCGGCGGCACATAGTTGTCATCGTCCTCTTCTTCTTCGTTGTCTTCCATCATAACCCTTATTTCTCCGTCCCTGGTCCAAGCATTATAGTGTGGCATGAAACCCTTATAAAGCAGGTGGCTGTGAAGGATTTTCCGGTCAGAGTAAGACTTCGTATTCCCACATATAGGGCATGGACAACACATAAAATCATTCTGCTTGTTTGCCTCAGCCACTTTGATAAAATTATGCACGCCCTTAACGTACTCGGAGTTGTGTCTGTCACCGTACATCTATTGCCGGTTCATCTGCGTGCATTATATATAATTAAGTGTGTCAAAAACCATTACAGAACATCATGGATAGATAAGTGACCAAATTAATAGAAGTTCATCATCACATTAAAACCAAAGTACATACATAGTTCTTATTGAACAACATATAGCTCTCCAGAGAATCTAATTAAACCATACATTGAAACTATGTAAAACATTTCAATGCAACAACAAATGCAATCATAATCGCAACCAAGGTAACAATTCATCCAACGGCATAATGATACCAAGCCTCGGTATGAATGGCATATTTTCTAATCTTTCTAATCTTCAAACGCATTGCGTCCATCTTGATCTTGTGATCATCGATGACATCCGCAACATGCAACTCCAATATCATCTTCTCCTCCTCATTTTTTTTATTTTTTCCTTTAAGTAATGGTTTTCTTCTTCAACTAAATTTAACCTCACGACAATAGGGTCAGTTGGAATTTCCGGTTCACATACCTCCTAGATAAATAAAATCTATGTCACGTTGGTCGGCATAATTGTCATAAACAATAAATGAACCAAATAGTTATAAAAGATAATATATATCACATCCGAATCATAGACAGGACGAGGGCCGACGGGGGCGGATACCAAAACCATCGCACTATATAATAACAAGCAATAATAAAAGTAAGAAAATTAGATAATTATCTATCTAAAGTAAGAATTTTTTTCTTTCAAAAAGGAAATAAGAACAAGAGGCTCACCACGGGGTGCCGGCGACGAGATCGGCGCGGGCAATCGATGGCGGTGAAGACGGGGACGGGACGTGACGGACCGCTAAACCTAGACAAATCTCGGGGAAAATAGAGTTTTGAGGTCGAGCTTCGAGAGGAGAAAGCTTAACTAGTGTGGCTCGGACATTTCATCGAACACCTCATGTGCATAGGAGGTGAGCTAGAGCACCACAAAGCTCTCCCCTCGCCGGCCAGAAAAAACAAAGCAGTGTGGAGGGCTCTGTTGCGGCAATGGGATATATATAGGCAACTCATTGATCCCGGTTCGGGACTAAAGGCCCCCCTTCTGTCCCGGTTCTAGCCACGAACCGGGACCAATGCCCCACGTGCTAGGACCATTGCTCCCGGTTCGTGCCTGGAACCGGGACAAATGGGTCCAGACGAACCGGGACCAATGCCCCACGAGGCCCGGCCGCCCCCCTGTGCGCACAAACCAGGACGTATGCCCCTATGGGTCCTGGTTCGTGTCTGAACCGGGACTAATGGGCTGGCCAGGCCCCAACCAAAGCCCTGTTTTCTACTAGTGAAGTGCAATGAAACCCGTGCAACAACCTCATTATGGTGTTGGTATCTTCGATCAAGCAGATAACAATCTTCATACCAAGCGCCAGGCCAGACTTGCCGCAAGCACATGGCTGTTACGGGAGTTGAGAGAATGTCATCTAATGTAATTTATTTATTTAAAAATTGATGTGTACTGTATATGCTTGAGCTAGGATATTATCTGGTCGCTTGATTTGACTTATTTGTTTCCACAGATAATCTTCCTCATGCTTAAGATGGTTAGAGATAACATTTCTTGCTGAGTGGTATATTTCTCAATATAATAGATGCTTTGTATCTGTTTGAGCTGTTATTTGATCAATCTTTCTATTATATATAATTGGTCATTAAATTGTAGTTCTTGTGCTGAATTGGTACGCGTTTTACGAGTGTAAACAACTACAATAAAATACGTTGAAAGTTTAAATAATGCCACGATGTCGTGAAAATACTCCAATGCTTGCTCGACTCACTAATCAGTGGCGTGTACATATAATATTGTTGATCTTTTATTAGGCTTTCTTGTGTTGTTCTACTAGTAAAATAATGAAAACATGCTACATGGCAACCATATGAAATAATAGTACATATTGATTTTTTTCATAGAACAAGAACTATTATTCACTTCTAAAGATCATTTGCTAATAAATAATTTCTTTTGGCCAATAGAAAATATACATTATTGTAGACTTACATACAATGTGGTCTAAGTCCTTTCTACGTGTGATGGGCTCGAATGAATATATGATATTATATATCTACTAGGAAATAATAGACCACATTTATTTCTCCTTCTTTATGTCTTACACAACATATCTTTCTTAAGTTGAAACACTCAAAAGTTTTAATGGTCATCTTAAAATTCTAGCCCGCGCATCGAGCGGGCCACTCTGCTAGTTCAAATAATAATAAAATAAATGGATGTGATTCCATCATGGCCATTTCAAATATATTTGAAAGTAAAATCCAAACATTATCGTTAGATTACAATACAAATTATAAGTCAAATGTTTGAAATAAAAAATACAAATGATCTATTTCTATTATATTATTAAAACAAGAAAAAATGAGTTAGAAAGAATGGATGTAATTTTCTTGAAAGAATGCATAAGCATGTCTCCTTATCTGGTGAGTTTCCAGAAAAACAAAGCAAGGCTCACTCTATTGGAATCGGTCGGATCAGAAAAAATCATACGTAAGAGGAAAGCTGGAGTCCGAACCTAATATATCGATGTGTTTTTTCTTATAACTTATCATAAGTGCTTTTTTATTATTAGAAAAACACAATAGAGTCATAAACTCTAAGGGCATCTCCAACGCTGACCCTCAAACCGTCCACAACCATCCGGACCACATGGTCCGGACGTGCTGTGCCATCAACGCGGGCCTATATCGGTTCTCAGGGCGGTCCAGACGTATTTTGTCCTGCAAACTAGAGACAAACATGGGGAGAGGGGCTTTGCGGGCGTCCGGACAACTCCCACGACCCCTTCTGACCATCCGTGCCCACCCAAACCCCATCCTACCTCGCCCACACGCGTTTCCGCCATGCGCCAGCTGCCCGCATCCATGCCACTACAGAGTGAACGCGACCTCTCACTGCCTCCTCAATGGAAACGGCACACCGGACGAGGGTGCCACCCGCTGCATGCCCAGCTGAACACGCATCCTCACCTCATTCCTGCAGACTGCCAGCCTTCCACCATTAAACCCGCGTGTGTGCCAAGATGATTACTCCGGCCACATGTCCGTTCGCAAGCCGACTGGCATTAAACAGAATGCCAGTTGGCTCCACGTGTCCCCTCGCTATTTAAACAATGTCAGATGCCGGGCAAGAACCGCATCACACCTCCACTCACCATTTTCCTCCTTGAACAGTTTTCTCCATGGCATCCGTCGAGCAGGAAGAAGAGTTGTCTGGCATAAAAAATTGCTAGCTGGCCTGTCAAGCCCGCCGGTCATGAGCCGAGGGGTGGTGAGTTGCTCCAGGTCGGCACTGGGGGGAGCACGGCGGCACAGGCATCGTGGCTGCCGTTGATGGTGATGTGTCGTACCGCCCCTCAGGTGCCTGCGACCGCGTCATCCGATGTCAACGCGCGCGTAACCGCGCCCTTCCTACAGAGAAAGAAGCGGGCTGCACGAACATTGACGAGGTGGCGGCCAGCACATCCGCGCTCGGAGCCATCATCGAGGAGCCACTGCCACTTGGGTCCCATGAATGCCACGCCGAGGTGAGCTGGCGTACACAGCCAGTGTCTTGCCTACTGGCAGGCCATCGTCGTTCCCTACCCAAAACCAACTCAAAACTGTGTAGCGTAAGGACCCTTCCCCACCGACAAAAGCATCGGCTAGCTATTCCACTCTGACGAGCGGTAGGTAAGCAAGCCGTTATTTGCGCCGAAGCATATACCTCCAGGGCTCACAGCTGCGAACATGCGGACGACATTGGAGATCCGCTGCGGCCAGCAGTAGACTAGTCAATGGTATCCATGTCGCCGGAGTGGATATTCGCCGACGCCGGCTGTAGAGTTTTTAGTTAAAAATATGTCCAAAATGTAAATTTTTTTGTCCGGTTTGTATGAAATCCATTGTGTTTGCATGAATTTCATCTGTTTTGTTAAAAAAAGTGGTTAGAATATATGTGGATAGCGTTGGATGGCCGATTCCTGTATCTGTGTCCGCGGACTGATCCCCTGTCCATGGACAAACACGAAAGAAAATTTACTGGTCGCCGTTGAAGATGCCCTAATCAAAGGCATTTTCTCCAGGCATATTAGCAAAAATGCCTTTTCTTCTACCCAGTCGAACCATATTTGCTGGGCAAGCACGAGTTGAAGCGCGTGCTGATCAAAGGAGCTAGCCTCCAACTCTATGAAAATTTGTATGATAACTACAAGTTGATAATGGCATGCTGACAGAGCTAACCTCCAACTCTATGAATGAGCCAATTTGTATGAATACTACAAGTTGATGATGGCATGCTTACGTCAGCAACAAATCAAGGACCGGCATTTTTTTATATTGCACTTCTTAATTTGTACTACTCATCCGCGTAGCAAGCATCAACTTTTTTTTGGTCATTAACTACGTGTAAATGGGTTTAGTTGCTGTACATATTTCAGTAACTAGGAATACACACTCGCTTCCTACGTGGTGTATGATACATCGAACGGAGTACCAACCGTTGTTTATGGTGGTGTGTATGCGGTTGGAGCAAGTGGCCAGGGAATATTTTACCCAATATGGATGGCAGCATAAGCTCCAGATCGCTCCACCACCTCCTTCGACGGGGGTATGGTGTCGGACCTATATGACTCACTCTTGTCGATATGTCGGTTTCTTATCTTATTTTTGTCGGACTTCTGCTTTTGGGTATGTGCATCTTAGTTATGTAGAGGCTGGGGAGAGGAAGCCTGCTCGCTTCAGGTCCTCGATGTCGTTGTTCGTGATACACGAGGCCTCCACTTGCCCTTCGCTCCAGATCCGGCCATTGCCGAGCTCGACTTCGCGGAAAGTGGATTGGGGCGCTCGAGCTCTGTAGATTGGGGAATGCTATGCACTACAGGAATCAGCTTCTTTGCCGTCTTCCATGGCAGACGGCAAAGGCACCAAAGGCTGACGACAAACACCTTTGCCGTCTGCCACCGATGGCAAAGCTGCCCTGCAACCTGACGGTAAACAGATTCTTTGCCATCTGCTTCCTCAAAGCGGACGGCAAAGAATCTTTGCCGTCCATGCCAGACGGTGAAGAAAGTGGACGGTAAAGAACAGGCGTTAGCCATATTAGGTGGCTAACGGCAGCCTTTATCGTCTGCCAGCGGACGGCAAACATGCCCTCCCCTTTGTCGTCTACCACAGACGGCAAAGTAACCAATTGGTATAGCTGCCAGGTTGTACCAGTTGCTGCCACATGGCCTCTTTGTTATCCGTGGCACACGGCAAAGAGCCCTTTGCCATCGGTGGCAGACGGCAAAGAGGTTGGTCTTTTTTTCTGTTTTTTCTTATATCCAAGCAATTTCATAGCAAAATATATGATATGTATATATATTTTTTCCACAGGGCAATTTCACAGCAGACATATGACATATCCAACACACAAGTTTCATCATACATACATAACCAACACATAGTTCCATCCATACATATTACAATAGTTTCACATTCTTCATCCAACACATAGTTCCATCCATCCATATAAGAAGTTCCACATTGTTCATCGATACAAAAGAAAAGCAGAAAGGGAAAACAAGCACTCCATCCATGCAAGCTTCTGTGAGGTGAACGTAATCTGCAAAATGCGAAACGAGAAAGTTAGAAGAAGACTAGAAGAAGAAGAATAAGAAAATGAAGAAGAAGAAGAAGAAGAAGAAGAAGCATACTTAGGTAAAATGGAGCTAACCTAGCTACTTATGCCATTTTTGAGTGAACTAAGCATATTATGCCATTTTTGATTAAAAAAACAGCTAAGTATAGGTCATTTTTGAGCTAACATAGGTAAGTTAGCATATAAGAAGAAGAAGAAGAAGAAGAAGGGTTTTACCCTTTTCCTTCTCATTCTTCTTCTTTTATTCTTTCTTTTTCTTCTCTTTCTTCTTCTATTCTTTCTTTTTCTCCTCTTCCTTGTTTTTCTTCTTCTTATTCCTTATTTGTGTCATTTTAGAGCTTACATAAGTAATTATGCCATTTTGAGCTAACTAAGCAGATAATGTCAATTTGGAGGAAATAAGGTAAGTATAGGCCATTTTTGTGCTAACATAAGTAGTTATGCCATTTTTGAGCTAACGTAGGTAAAATGGATCATTTTGGAGCTAACCTAGCTAAAATCGATCATATTGGAGCTAACCTAGGTAAACTTGGTCATTTTGGAGCTAACCTAGGTAAAATGGATCATATTGGAGCTAATCTAGGTAAAGTGGGTCATTTTGGAGCTACCCTAGCTAATTATGTCATTTTTAGTTAACTAAGCATATTATGCCATTTTTGACATAAGTAAGCTAAGTATAGGTCATGTTGGAGCAAACTTAGGTAAAATTTATAATTTTGGAGCTAATGAAGCTTATTATGTCATTTTTGAGGAAAATAAGCTAAGTATATGATATATATGAGGTTACCAAGGTTGTTATGCCATTTCAAACCTAAGTAAGCTAATTATGCCATTTTTTACATAAGTAAGCTAAGTGCATGTCATTATTGAGCAAACCTAGGTAACTAAGCATATTAGAGACAACTTAGCATATTAGAGCTAACTTAGGTCATTTTGGAGGAAACAAAGCTAAGTGTAGATCCTTTTAGAGCTAACTAAGGTAAAATGGATCATTTTGGAGCTAAGTAAGCTAATTATGTCATTTTGGAGGAAGATAAGCTAAGTCTAGGTCATTATGGTAAGCATTTTGGAGGAAATAAAGCTAAGTCTAGGTCTTTATGCATTTGTTAAGCAAAACACTAGAGAAAACTTACCTTCATCACGGAGGTGAAGCACCGGCGTGGCTCGTGCTGGTACCACCACCTGGAGAAGGATCCTGTGATGCTTGTCTGGAGGCACGCTGCACCAAAGATCATTTGCAATGTCTCGTTAGCATGACGGCACTCAAATGTTAATACTAGTAACTAATGACCATTCAAATTACACTCACCGTGGTCCCTGGAGCAATCTCTGGCATCGGCGGAGGGGTCCGACCGACCTTCTGGCACACAGACTGCACATTTGGTTTTGACGGGTCAGTCATACTAGTTAGTAATGAAATGAACATTACGTGAATGATTTGGCTAACATGCAGAAGAAACTTACCACGAGGAGCTCATACATGGCCCGGTTCTGCATGTCATTCCGTGCCCTCTCCTCCTCTAACAACTTAGCCGTCCTCTCCTCCACTCCCACTCCTCCGCCAGAAGCTCCTTTGTTGCCTCTCTCTCTTTATGAAGAGCAGCCTGCAACACCACTCCTCGTTAGCATTGTAATCATCGATGGCCGCACACACAATGTAATGGAGGAAAGATAGCTGTGTCTGTATAACTAACCTGGAAGGCGAGCTCGACTGGCCGTTGACGATGCCTCATCTCAGGAGCGGAGCTCGACTAGCGCGCCTTTATCTCCGGGAGAGTGGGAGGACAACAGACAAGTCCATTTCCAATGGCTATGGAGCCATGGGACCTCCCGCCACCGGATATCATCACGAGCTCCGGATCAAACTACCCGCTTGGGTTAAAGAACTCCCCTTTCCTCGCCTTCCCCTCATCTCTATACTTCATGAGTTTGTTGTGGGAGGAGATGCTGGTGACGTTCTTTGGATTATCAAGGTCAGACGGCTCGAATGCCTTGACCTTCTTGTATGGCCCAGTATGGGCCATGGCATAGAGGTCGAACACCTCTAGCACCTCCGCCTTATTGTGTTTTGCCTGAAAGAGAGGAACAGAGTAAATTAGTAATTGAAGCTCTCAAGCTAGCTTGAAGAATGAATTGCATGATTTATGAAGGAAACCACATACCCAGTTCCGCCCAAACTGAAATAAGTTGGCGTTGCCTTGATGGTGTGGAACACTTACCATTTGGGCACGCTTGTCCTTGGCATTGTTGTGCTAGGCAAGCCATTCCTTTGAGCACCACTCATCGACCAACACCTCCCAACAGTCGATCTGATCCGCACACCATCTCGGGGGCACCTAAGTTAGTAAAGAGAAACTTGAGCGCTACGCGTACGAATCAAATCAAGGAAACTAAGTACAAGGCCTTAAGAATAGGTAATTACCGTCATGTACTGCTCCTTCTGCAGAAACTTCTCGCGGCACGCCGGCTTGGGCTTCCTAATACGACGCGATGCGTAGTAGTCTCAAACAGCCCCGAGCCTCGTGCCATAAGTTCTGTAGTAGGCACCTGCACACGGTGTCGATAACCTTTGCCGCGGCCTCCTCGTATCCCTCCTCACACCTGTAGAAGGTCTGCAATCAAACGAGACAACATTGATTAGTATAATAACTAGCTATTTGAAGAATTTTAATTGTGTAAAGGAGAAATTACCCAAAATCTTCTGATCACCATCTCTGCCCTCGTGTGGCACAAGACACCGTCGATCATCACCTCCGATGGGGCCGGGGCAGCTAAGTAGTGCTCCTAGCTATCCTAGCTCCGGAACCTGACCCTCACCAGACAAAGTGACAACACCCGAGAAGTTATGCTGGCAAAGCACACCAAGGACGGAGTTGGGCCTGCGCACATCATCAGCGTGGTGCCAACCCCTGCAGTATGACAAGGCCAATGCATTAGATATTTGAAGAAACGTGGAGGCAAATGGTACAAAAAGAGTAAATGCACTTACCTCTCCCCATCAGGGAAAATCAACCACCTATGCTCGCGGGTCGATGGCACGAGCGGGAGCCATGTACAACCACGCTGGTAGATGGTGGACCCCTCAACCACCTCCCCCTCGCTATCAGACGGATTACTACCACCATCAGCATGGCCACTCGGTCCCTCAGGCGGACCCGTCCAGGTACCCCATTTGGGCGTCTCCTAGGACGGAATCTCGTGGGCCGAAGGCCTGTCGACCCGAGGCTAGTGGACCGGAGTCCACGTAGCCTCCTCCTCAGACGTGTCCGCCCTAGCAGTCCTGTGCTCGGGTGAATCAGCTGGGGTGGCGGCGAGGAAGTCCTAGGAGCCTACCTACCTCTCCCACGGCCAAGTCCTCCTCGACGTCCTCTATTCTTCCCTTCCCGACCTCCTTCCCGGTGGGCAACGACAGCGACGAAGAAGCGCCCACCGGTGTCTTCATACCGTCGACCAACGCTCTCCGGAGTGTCTAGGGTGGAATGGAGTACCCCTCCCACCATGCACCGATGAAGGAGCCTTAGAGCGCTCCTTACCTGCGCCCACCATCTTTCAACACCTACCATGACATAGAGTAAACGAAATTAGTACAACATAAAAAAATTAATAACGACATGAATAATAATATGCATATAATTAACTAATACTAGTGTATCTTAAGCTACGACACCAGTCGGTCAGCACTCACATCGGAAGTTCCTTGTCCATCGATCCCTCGACCCCTCGCCCCTCGTCCCCTGACCCCTCGGCAATCCTCGACCGTCGACCCCTCGGCGACCCTCGACCCCTCAACCCCTGACCGCTTGGCAACCCTCGACCCCTCGGCGACCATCGACCACTCGACCCCTGACCCCTTGGCAATCCTCGACCCTCGACGCTCGACCCCTCGGCGGTCCTGTCGAACACCTTCACTGTGAGCATGGTGCGGCTGTAGTCGTAGCTTAAGATGCGAACGTGCCCGAGCTGAAGGTCATCAGCGCGGGTGAACTGCTTCCATCCGTTCTTCATGCACGGATGGAAGCAGTTCACCCACGCTCATGACCTTCAGCTCGGGGACGTCCTCATCTTAAGCTATGACACCAGTCGGCCAGCACTCGGACCAGAAGATCCTCGACCATCGACCCCTAGACCCTGGACCCCTCGCCCCTCGACCCCTGACCCCTTAGGCAATCCTCGACCCTCAACCCCTCGACGACCATCGACCCCTGACCCCTCAGCGACCCTCAAGCCCTCGACCCCTGACCCCACGGCAATCCTTGACCCTCGTCTCCTCGGCGACCCTCGACCACTCGACCCTTGACCCCTCGGCAATCCTCGGCCCTCGGTCCCTCGACGGTCATGTCGAACACCTTCACTTTGAGCATGGTGCGCTGTTGTCGTAGCTTAAGATGCGGACGTGCCTGAGCTGAAGGTCATCAGCACGGACGAACTGCTTCCATCCGTTCTTCGTGCACGGATGGAAGCAGTTCACCCACGCTCATGACCTTAAGCTCGGGGACGTCCTTATCTTAAGCTATGACACTACTCTCTCAACAATCGAACCAGAAGATCCTCGACCATCGAACCCAAGACCCTCGACCCCTCGGCGACCGGCGATCCTCGACCCTGTGCCCCGAACCTCGACCCCTTGGCGATCAGTGATCCTCGACCAGGGCGCCGACGCACCCCTAACCTCGACCCGGTTCCGTCGGCACCGCCGCAGCCCTAACCTCTTCTTCTTCCTCCTCCTCCTCCTCCTCCTCTTCTTCTTCTTCTTCTTCTTCTTCTTCTTCTCACTATAGGAATGAGGAAATTTGCCGTCTGCCATGGCTGACGACAAAGGCATTCCTGGCGGACAGCAAAGACCTTTGCCATCAGCTAGTAGATGGCAACACGTCCGGTTGAACGAACTATGGCAAATGGTACTTTGCCGTCTGCTAGCGGAGGACAAAGATGCAAAGGTCTTTGTCGTTCGCCAGTAGACGGCAAAGGACCTGCATGGCACACGTGGCAGCTTAGGGCCGTTAAGGGGTTAACAGCGTGCTTTGCCGCCTGCTGGCAGACGGCAAAGACCTTTGCATCTTTGCCATCTGCCAGCAGACGGCAAAGTGCCCAAATATGCCAGCCCAGATGCCCCCCAGGTAGCTGCCACATGGCACGCTATGCCGTCTGCTGGCAGACGACAAAGATGCCAAGGTCTTTGCCGTCTGCCAGCGGACGGCAAAGCTGCCAAATAGGCCAGCCCAGTGCACCCCAGGTTGCACAGGTAGCTGCCACGTGGCAGCTTTGCCGTCTGCTGGCTGATGGCAAAGCTCTTTGCCGTCTGCCAGCAGACGGCAAAGAGCCTGTATAACCCCTGTTTTTTCTTAAATTCATTCAATTTCACAGAATTTCACAGATATAAATATATATACACACACACACATTTGAAAATACTTTCAACAAGCATAACAACACATATACATACCAAATCATATCCCTGGCATATGGATATGATCATCCAGCACATATACATACCAAATCAAAAGTCCATATGCAACATATATAGATAGCCAACATATCCAACAACAAGCATGCAATGGTTTCATCCATACATACATATATAGGTAGCAAGTTTCACATTGTTCATCCTACAAAATCAAAACAAAAAGGACGCACAAGGAGAAGAGTAGACTCTATCAACGCAAGCTTCCTCATCGAAAGCAAATCTGCAATTTGGGAAAGAAGAAAGTTAGAAGAAGAAGAAGACTAGCTAGAAGAAGAAGAAGAAGAAGAAGAAGAATTTTTCTTCTCTTTCTTTTTCTCCTCTCCTCTTCTTTATCTTCTTCTTCTTCTAACTAAGGTAGGGGAAAAATGCCATTTTTTAGCTAAGCTAGGTAAAAATGCTAAGTGTACGTCATTTGAGAGCTAAGCTAGGTAAATAGGTCATTTTGGAGCTTAGTAAGGTTATTATGTCATTTTCGAGGAAAATAAGCTAAGCCTATGTCATTTTGGAGGTAACAAAGATTATCATGCCATTTTTTACCTAAGTATGCTAAGTATCTCATAAATGAACTGAAGAAGCTAAGAATAGGTCATTTTTAGCTAACCTAGGTAGTTATGCTATTTTTGACCTAAGTAAGCTAATTATGTCATTAATGAACTAGGTAAGCTAATTATAGATCATTATTGAGCTATCCTAGGTAGTTATGTCATTTTTAGCTAACTAAGCATATTAAGTCATTTAGGAGGAAAAAATGCTAAGTATAGGTCATTTTATAGCTATCCTAGGTAAAGTATAGGTCAACTAAGCTTATTATGTCAATTTGGAGAAAAATAAGGTAGGTATAGGTCATTATGCCATTTATGAGGAAAATAAGCTAAGTATGCATTTGTTAAGCAAAACACTAGAGAAAACTTACCCTCATCACAACAAATGCGATGAAGATCGCAACTAAGGTAACAATTGATCCAATAGCATAATGATACCAAGCCTCATTATCAATGGCATATTTTCTAATCATCTTAATCTTCAAGCGCATTGCATCCATCTTCAAGCGCATTGCATTCATCTTCATCTTGTGATCATCGACGACATCGGCAACATACAACTCCAATGTCATCTTCTCTTCATCAATTCTTTTATTTTTTTCTTTCAAATACTCATTTTCTTTTTCAACTAAATTTAACTTCTCGACAAGAGGGTCAGTTGCAAATTCCGGGTCACATACCTCCTACATTAAAATATCTCTATGTCAACTTGATAGCCATAATTGTCATAAATGCGAAATGCAACAAATAGTTATAAAAGATAATTTGCCTCATCCGAATCATAAAAGCGGGCGAGGGCCGACAGGGCCGGATATCAAGACCATGGCACTATGTATAAGAAACAATCGTACAAAGTAAGAATATACAAGTAACTATATAAATCATACAATCATACAAGTAACTATATAAATCAAGTACAACATAAAAAATTGAATACCTAATAATAATCTGGATCGTCGGGTTCAATAAATGCTCTGGGATCAATAAATGCATCATCATCATCACTATCAAAAATGACGTGTTCATCATCACCACTAATAAATGCATCATCATGTGGAAGGACACCTTTACATAATCGGTCAAGCATTGACAGGTCATCCGTGGGGGTCGGGGACGCGGTGGCCGTAGCGGCGACGACAACGGGCGGCGGGGTCGGGACGGGATCCAGGGCGCCGTGGCTGGAGCGGCGGCAGCAGCGGGCGGCGGGGTGCGGTGGGGGTCGGATGAGGGTCGGGGGCGCCGTGGCCGGAGCTGCGGCAGCGGGGAACGAGGGTTAGGAATAGGGAGAATAGAGAGAGAGGAGGCGGGGGCAACGGCCGTTACATACTCAATTCTTTGCCGTCTGCTGGCAGAAGGCAAAGATTCTTTGCCGTCTGCGAGCGAACGGCAAAGAGGTGGGGCTAGTGGGCCGTTAGGGCTTGGGCCTCCACTGGACCACACCCACCTCTTTGCCATCTGCTAGCGGGCATCAAAGATTGTTTGCCGTCAGCCAGCAGACGACAAAGAAATGACTGATGGCAAATAGGATCTTTGCCGTCAGCAAATTCTTTGCTGTCTGCTTTTTGTGAGGTGACGGCAAAGACCCTCTTTGCCATCCGCGAGCTGACGGCAAAGAACTGACAGACGGCAAAATCTCTGATTGCAGTAGTGATGGCGAGAGGAAGAAGGTGTGCGGGGATAACTATGACTGGGTTCTATTATAAGCAGTCGCGATACCAAGAGTCCTCTAAATGCGTCGCCGGCCTCGCCACTTCTCGATATACTTGTGGCGTCATGCACGAGTGGGATACTGTGAATCATTGATCAAATCCCTTAAAAGGTGGGAAACGATCTCCACCTCGACGGGACGTGCCATTGAAGGGGCTGCCTTAAGCCGCGCATCGAGTCTTCATAATTATGACCGGACACGACCCTTCACCGAAAGTTGCAGTCAAAGATATTGTTCACACTAGAAAGATTGGCATTCAGGGCTAAGTAAAATCGATAGTTTAGAATCCGGATACGGCTCGACGTATGGCAGAATTATATCGAGGACCGTTTATAAAGGTATGAAGCTGAAGAAGGATTATTCCGAATACTCCGAAGAAATGGAACTCGCCTGCAAGACGGAGGCCGCAGTCATGGAGGTATATGAGGCCGATGTTGAAGGCTAGTTCGCGGGCTACTGAGGGAGTCCTGGCTTAGGGGGTCCTCGGGATGCCGGCTCATCACACGTGGGGCGGACTATTGGGCAGCACCGTATCTGAAACGAAGACCTTTGTGCCTTGGTGTGTACCTCAAGTCAAGATGGAATATGTAGAGTTTCCTTGATGTAACCAACTATCTGCAAACCCTAGTACCCCTGGTGTCTATATAAACCAGGGGATTTAGTCCGTAGAGGCTAGGAGAACAATCACCGTCCTCCTAGCTAGGGTTTAGTTCCTCTGATCTCGAGGTAGATCAACTCTGTAACCCCGATATACACAAGCAATATAATCAAGCAGGACGTAGGGTATTACCTCCTAGAGAGGGCCTGAACATGGGTAAATTTTGTGTTCTGCATCTCCTGTTCCCCATCTATCCTAGATCCACAGTTCGGGACCCCCTACCCGAGATCCGCCGGTTTTGACACCGACAGGGTAGAACCCATGTTAAGAGTATTTTGGTGGATAGTAATTAAAAACATCCACCTTCATGTGCATAACTAAAAAGGCATGTGATGGGGTTATGTTGCCCTATGTGTGGCCATGGGGAGGAAATGTTACTTCATATGCCCTTATCACACATGAGCATCCAAGTTTATTCTTGGATCGTGCTTGAGAATATTTTACATCAAACTCCCAAGGTTGCACCCGGAAACATGGTCAAGAGATATCTTCGACCACATTTCCTTGATGCAAGGAAGGGCGTTATTAATGCTTCGGTTATGTGGTCGATTTGGAGTAGCCGCAAGGAATATACTCATGATGCGGAGAAGTACCAGCCACAAAAATCAATGTAATTGATTGATGAATTGAATGCTTCTCTGTAAATAATCGATCAAGGGCAAGCCAAGGATGTGGATAGTCCTTACTACTTTAATAATACTCAATTTGAAAGCCCAAGAAAATACTTCAATGTAATTCAAGTTTCAAACCTATTTTGTTATCTTTAGATTAATGCCACATAAATATCTAGTTAATGCATAATATATTTAATTAGGGGTGAACTTCTGAACGGGCACATGAATGGAACTCAAACAAATAATCATATGCAGACAAGACATGTGTATGTCTTTTATTCCCAAGTTTGAACTAGTATAGTTCGGGTTCTTACATGATAGTGCATGACACTTTATTTTTTCACCGCTACAACGATCAAACTGTCGATTAAGAAAACGGTGTTTCATATATCTAGTACTAGAGTTCTTCTCTTCTCAGTTAGTACCGAAGATGCCAAATGGCGCAATGGTGGTCGAGCAATATGGAGGGATGTAGACATTGCACATTGCTGGCAGCGTCTGCAGCGCTAAGTTCCTTATTTCCTGGAACTGGGGCAGTTGTTGAGGCTGGACAGAGCCCTGGGCCTGTGGGTTTTGCTGAGATGACTGGAAGGAGCCCTGGCCTGATGGATATTGTTCCTGAGGCTGCTGGTAGGAGACCTGGCTCGACGGTTGTTGTTGTTGTTGTTGATGATGATGCAGAATAATAGCATGAACGACATTGTGGATGGCTTGGCACCGCGACTGCTCGGGGATCTGAAACAGTTGCTGACAACATAATTGTTGCAACTGTTGGTAACTACTTTGTTGCAATACTTGTGAGCTTGCATGCGCTATGTTGTGTTGTTGCAAGACAACATCCCTGCATGGAATCAGTTGTTGTTGCAGAATTTGTTGAAGGATTTGTTGTTGTTGTTGTTGTTGTTGTGCTTGTTGCTGCGAAATTGGTTGTTGTGGTTGCGGATACTGTGGTTGCGGTTGTGGATATGGTTGTTGTGGTGGAAATGGTTGCGTCTGCGGATATGGTAGTTGTGGCGGAAATGGTTGCGGCTGCGGATATGGTTGTTGTGATGGAAATGGTTGCTGATGCGGATATGGCTGTTGTGGTGGAAATTGTTCTTGCTGCCCTGGAAATTGTTGTTGTTGTTGCATCAATGGAACTTGCTCTTGTGGTTGTTGTTGAGATGGATTTTGCGGCTGCAATTGTGGCACTGGAACTCTAACTGCACTTGTGGCGGTGGTCGCCACGATAGCAAGGAGGGCTAGGATGAGAAAGGTCTTCATGGTGGATTTTTATTGACCCCCGCTTGCTTGGCTTAAATGATGCGCTCTACTTATGAGATGATGGATGAGGAAGGATGATCATCATGCTACAGGCCTATTTATAGCTGCCATGACATGATCTTTTTCACAATTGGCACTTGTCTGGAAAGTGCTTCGATGCTTCCCGAAATCATAATTTGGTATGTTGTGTTTGGTGGCACTATCATTTCACGACCAAAAAGATGTGATAACACACATGACTCATCTTATTCACTTTACAGCGCAAACACAAATCTAGATTGCCTAATTTTCTGAAACTAAATTTGTAATGTTATGCAAGTTGTTACGTGTAAACTAGATAAGCATTGCTTGCACAGAAATTAGGTCGTAATCTTGTGTGGCTTGTTAAGATAGATGACACTAGTAATGTAACTTGCTTTAGTAGGTCATGACTCATCAAATTCCTTTTACATGCCAAGTGTTGTAGTGTTCAAGTTATTAACAAACATCAATTTTGTAATGTTCTACAAGTTGTTACGTGTAAACTAGATAAGCTTGACTTGCACACAAAAAAGATTGTCATCATGTGTGACCTGTTAAGATAGATTAGAGTAGTTATGTAGCTTGCTTTGATAGACCATGAATAATCAAATTGCTTTTACTTGTCTTAAGTGTTGTATATGTTGTACAAGTTATTAACACTTATCAGCTTAGTATGGCTTGCAATGTGTGTGCATACCAAGGTATGTGTAGCTTCTATTCATTTGTAGATCTTATTTTGTTTTGCGTGAAATCATGCAAATGATCATCTACGGTAACGCTTGTGAGTGCAGCTGCAGCAATGTTGGCAGGGTCTGAGGGAGGCTGTGGGATGGCATGAGTTCTTGTGACAACCTATAGTTCATTATGTTTTTTTGGCTGGTACCTATAGTTCATTATGTATGGAAAGATACATGTTATGTTTTCCATGCGTGCTAAGAACTTATATTTTTAAATTTGCAAACTGGCCCTGTCTGTTCTAAGGGCTGCTACTGGTCGCCAATTTGAAGACATGTGGTGCATTGGGCCTTGGACGGCGCAGATAGCCCAACTAGGCTCGCTCGGAAGGAAAAAATCTCCCATGGATCGCTCCCTTGCCGACCTCTCTCCTCTCTCGCGAACTGGGAACGCCGCACACCCTCTCCCACCGCACACTGATACCCCTCCCTTCCCCTCCCCTCACGTCTCGCCGACGCCAACCACCTCGTCTTCCTCACGCCGCCTCACCGCCGGCGTCCGCCCTTATCCTCTCCCCAAAGTCATCGACCTCATCTCTCACCATCTCCACCCAGTCTCATCACAAGAGAAGAGGGAAATCTTTTTTTCTCAAATACAAAAGAGCACTGCTGGAATTAGCTTATTTGCTGTCTGCCAGTTCTTTGCCGTCTGCTGGCTAACGGCAAAGAAGGTCTTTGCCGTCCGCTTCAGGAAAACGGACGGCAACGAATGGGCTGATGGCAAAGAAGGTCTTTGCCATCAGCCAATTCTTTGCCGTCCGCTAGCGGACGTCAAAGAGAGTGGTGGCCCCCGCTAACGAGCTGATCATAAAAAACTTAACGAGCCCCTTCTTTGCCGTCTACCAGCAGACGGCAAAGAGAAAAAAAGCGGACGGCAAAGGTGGGGCGGACGACAAAGAGCTAACCTAACTAACGGCCGAGCCCCACCCCGCCCCTCCATCTCTCTGTTTCTGTCTCCTCCCCGACAACCACCGCCACCCGCCGCCGCCCCCAACACCCGCCGCCCGAACAACCCACAGCCGCGGCGCCCCGCAGCCCCCACCACCTGCCCAGCGCCCCGGCGCCACCGCCCCGAAGCCCTGCGGCCCCCGTCGCCACCGCCACCCTGCCGCTGCGAAGCCCCGGCCAACGCCATCTCCAGTGAGTTTTTTTTCTTCTGTTTTTTCTTTTTTGCTGTTTAATTGTTAGATTAGACTAGATATGTGTTAGTGTTTGATTTAGTGCTAGATTATATTAGATTAGACTAGTGCATGGGTTTTAGTTAATTAGTTATATAATTATAAGAAGTAGAAAAAATATGAAAAAAAGAAGAAGAAGAAAAGAAGAATATGTAGAAGGGGGAAGAAGAAGAAGAAGAAGAAGAAGAAGAGGAGGAGGAGGAGGAGAAGAAGAAGAAGAAAAAGAGGAGAAGATGAGAAGAAGAGGAAAAGGGAAAATAAGGAAGAAATAAAAGAAGAAGAAGAGAAGGAAAAAAGAAAAAGAAGAAAGGAAAGAAGAAGAAGAAGAAGAAGAAGAAGAAGAAGAAGAAGAAGAGAAGGAAAGAAGAAGAAGGAGAAAAGGAAACACCCCGACCCCGTGGCCCCCTGACCCCGACACCCCGACCCCGACACCACACCCCGACACCCCGACCCCCTGACCCCGACACCCTGACCCCGACACCACACCCCGACACCCTGACCCCCTGACCCCGACACCCCGACACCGACACGACACCCCGACCCCGAAACAGCACCCCGACCCCGACACGGCACCCCGACACCGACACGACACCCCGACCCGCGACACCCAGACCCCGAAACAGCACCCCGACCCCGACACGCCACCTCGACACCCCGGCACGACACCCCGACCCCGACCCCCGACACCCTGACATCATATATTTTTCGATTTTGTTATGAGAAACATCATATATAATTGTGTTGATCGGGTAGATTTAAACATCATATATATTTTTTTGATTTTTTTATGAAAAACATCATATATTATTATTAATGTCGGTATTTTTTTTATGTTGTACTAATTTCGTTTACTCTTTGTCATGGCAGGTGTTGAAAGATGTTGGGCGCTGGTCGGGAGCGCTCCGAGGCCCTTTCTTCGTCGGCGCGTGGTGGGAGGTCTTCCATTCCACATGCACCTCTCCGCCGAGCGTTGCTGGACAGTATGGCGACACCGCCGGGCCCTTCTTCGTCGAGAGCAGTGCCCAGCAGGGGAAGAGGTAAGGGAGGGAAGAAGAGAGGAGCACGTGGTCGCGGGAGAGGAGGTAGGGTGACTGCTAGGGCGCCTTCCTCGCCGCCACCCCCAGCTGTTTCACCCGAGCACGTGACTGCTAGGGTGGACTCGTCCGAGGAGGAGGCTACATGGACTCCAGTCCACGAGCCTTCGGCCCACGAGCCTCGGGTCGACGGGCCTTCGGCCCACGAGACCCCGGAGGAGCACACGTCTGGATGGGGTACCTGGCCGGATGAGCCTGAGGGGCCGAGTGGCCATGCTGATGATGGCGGGGAGCCGACTGATATTGAGGAGGAGGGGGCACCGTCTACCAGCGTGGTTGTACACGGCTCCCGTCCGTGCCGACGACCCGCGAGCAGAGGTGGTTGATTTACCCTGATGGGGAGAGGTAAGTGCATTTAATCTTTTTGTACCTTCTGCATTGACGTTTCTTCAAATATCTAATGCGTTGGTCTTGTCATGCTGTAGGGGTTGGGACCACCATCATAGTGTCCGCCGGCCCAACTCTGTCCTTGGAGTGCTTTGCCGGCAAAACGTCCCGGGGTTTGTCACGTTGCCTGGTGAGGGTCGGCTTCCAGAGCTTGGATTGAGCTGGGAGCACTACTTGGCTGCCCCGGCCCCGCCGGGTGAGATTATCGACGGTGTCTTGTGCGACACGAGGGCAGACGTGGTGATCAGAAAGTTCTGGGTAATTTCTCCTTTACACATTTAAAAATCTTCAACTAGCTAGTTATTAATTGTACTAATTAATATTGTCTCATTTGATTGCAGACATTCTACAGGTGTGAGGAGGGATACGAGGAGGAGGCGGCAAATGTTATCGAGAACGTCTGCAAGCGCCTACTACAGAACTTACGGCACGAGGCTCGGGTGCAGGCTGTTCGAGACTACTACGCCTTGCGTGGTATATATCAAGAAGCCCAAGCCGGCGTGCCGCGATAAGTTCCTAAGTAAGGAGCAGTACATGAAGGTAATTCTTAAGGCCTTGTACTTACTTCCTTCATTTAGTAATTCATAGCCGTAGCGCTCAAGTTTCTATTTGCTAACTTAGGCGCCTCCGAGATGGTGTGCGGATCGGATGGATTGTTGGGAGGTGTTGGTCAATGAGTGGTGCTCAAAAGAATGGCTAGCCGTCCACAACGCGGCCAAGGACAAACGTGCCCAAATGGAAGGTGTGCCACACCATCAAGGCAGCGCCAACTTATATCAGTTCGGGCAGAACTGGGTATGTGGTTTGCTTCATGATTCATGCAATTCATTCATCATGCTAGCTTGAGCCCTTTAATTACTAATTTACTTTGTTTCTCTCTTTCAGGCACGCTACAATAAGGCGGATAAGGTGCCAGAGGTGTACGACCTGTATGCCATGGCCCACACTGCCTCTTTCAAGAAAGTCAAGGCATTCTCTCCGTGTGACCTCGATGATGCAAAAAACTTCACCAACATCTCCTCCCACGACAAGCTCGTGAAATATACAGATGAGGGGAAGGCGAGGAAAGGGGAGGACTTTAACCCGAGCCAGGGTCCCATTGATCCAGAGCTGGTGATGATATCTGGTGGCGGGAGGTCCCATGGCTCCATAGCCATTGAAGATGGACTTATCCGTTGTCCTAGCACTCTCCAGGAGATCAAGGCGCGCCAGTCGAGCTCCGCTCCTAAGATAAGGCCTCGTGAACGGCCAGTCCAACTCGCCATCAAGGTTAGTTACACGTACTCAGCTATCTTTCTCCATTACATTGTGTGTGCTTCCATCAATGATTACAAATGGTAATGAGGAGTCGCGTTGCAGGCTGCTATACAGAGTGAGAGAGATAGAACGAAGAATCTTCTGGCGGAGGCGGCGGAGAGGCAGCGGGAGTTGGAGGAGAGGACGACAAAGATGTTGGAGGAGGAGAGGGCACGGAATGACATGCAGGCAAGGGCCATGTACGAGCTCCTTGTGGTAAGTTTCTTCTGCAGATTAGCCAAAACATTCATGTAGTGTTTGTCTCATTACTAACTAGTATGACTGAGTCGTCAAAACCAAATGTGCAGTCTGTGTGCGAGAAGACCGGTCAGACCGCTCCGCCGATGCCAGTGATTGCTCCTGGGACCATGGTGGGTTTAATTTGAATGGACATTACTTGCTAGTCTTAACATTTGAGTGTCATCATGCTAACGAGACATTGGAAATGATCTTTGGTGCAGCGTAACTCCAGACAAGCATCGCACGATCCTTTTCCAGCTACCGGCACGAGCCATCCCGCCCCTACACCTCCATGATCATGGTAAGTTTATCTAGTGTTTTGCTTAACAAATGCATAAAGACCTAGACTTAGCCTTATTTCCTCCAATATGCTTACCACAATGACCTAGACTTGGCATAATTAGCTTAGTTAGCTCATAAACAATCCATTTTACCCAAGTCAGCTCTAAAATGACCCATTTTACCTTAGTTAGCTCATAAATGATCAATTTTACCCGAGTTAGCTCTAAAATGACCCATTTTACCTAGACTAGCTCCAAAATGATCCATTTTACGTATGTTAGCTCTAAAAATGACCCATTTTACCTAGGTTAGCTCCAAAATGACCCATCTTACCTAGGTTAGCTCCAAAATGATGCATTTTACTCAAGTTAACTCTAAAATGACCCATTTTACCTAGATTAGCTCATAAACGATCCATTTCACCTAGGTTAGCTCACAAACTATCAATTTCACCTAAATTAGCTCATAAATGTCATATATTCTTCTTCTTCTTCTTCTCCAAAATGACATAAGTTAGTTATAAGTTAGCTCTAATATGCTTAGTTCACTCAAAGATGGCATAATTAGCTAGGTTGGCTCCATTTTACCTAAGTTGGCTCTAATATGCTAAGTTATCTCTACTATGCTTAGTTTCCTATAGGTTAGCTCCAAAATTACTTATGTTAGCACAAAATGACCAAGTTTACATAATAAGCTTAATTATAGTCTTCTTCTTCTTCTTCTCCAAAATGACATAAGTTAGCTATAAGTTAGCTCTAATATGCTTAGTTCACTCAAAGATGGCATAATTAGCTAGGTTGGCTCCATTTTACCTAAGTTGGCTCTAATATGCTAAGTTATCTCTAATATGCTTAGTTTCCTATAGGTTAACTCCAAAATTACTTATGTTAGCACAAAATGACCAAGTTTACATAATAAGCTTAATTATAGTCTTCTTCTTCTTCTTCTAGTATTCTTCTAGTCTTCTTCTAGTATTCTTCTAGTCTTCTTCTTCTTCTTCTTCTTCTTCATTTTCCACTAGGTTAGCTCCATTTTACATAAGTATGCTTACTTCTTATAGTCTTCTTCTTCTTCTTCTTCATTTTCTTCTTCTTTTTCTAACATCTTGTTTATCATTTTGCATATTTGATTTAATTCACGGAAGCTTGCATGGATGGAGTGCTTCTTTTCCATTTATGCTTTTATAACTGGAGTGCTTGTTTGGATGAACTATGTTTCTTTTGTATCGATGAACTATGCATGTATGGTAGGATGACACTATCGTAATATGTATGGTTGGATGCATGTATGTGGAACTTGCTATGTATGGTTGATGGAACGATGCATGTATGATGAAATTATATGTGTTGGATATCTCATATGTTTGCTGTGAACTTGCCATGTGAAAAATATATATGTATCATCTATTTGCTGTGAAAATGGATGGGTATAAGAAAAAAAAGAAAAAAGAGGCAATGCAGGCTCTTTGCCGTCTGCCACCGACGGCAACGGGCTCTTTGCCGTCTGCCACCGACGGCAACCACCTATGCTTCCTGGCTGCTGGCCCATTTGGTCAGTTTGCCTACAGTGGCAGACGGCAAAGGCTTGATGCTCTTTGACGTCAGCGGCGGACGGCAAAGACTGCCGTTAGACGCCTAACGGACTAACAGCGAATTTATTGCCGTCGGCTTTCTTTGCCGTCCGCCGCCGATGGCAAAGGCCCCTTTGCCATCTCCTTCAGAAAGCAGACGGCAAAGAAGCTCTTTACCGTAGCCTACTTTGCCGGAGCCTTTTGCCGTCCGCGGCAGACGGCGAAGGCCTTTGCCGTCCGCCATCCTTGCCTTTGCCGTCTGCCGTGGCAGACGGTCAAGTAGCTGATTCCTATAGTGGAGGGATCTAGACCAGGTTAGGTGCCGGCGATGGCGGCGGCCACATCCGCCACAGGCGCAACCATCTCGCCGAATAAAAGATAGGATAGATAGATAGATTAATACGAGGCACACCACTTAGTTTGCAGCGTAGCTAGCTAAAATTTACTGTACCCAGAATCAAGAGCGAGCAGGATCGAAGATTGAAACGAACTTGCACCGTGAGCAATGGCGTCGGCGTGCTCCCTAGCTCCAGGAGTCTCCCTCCCCACGCACCAGCCCCCCTTGCCTTCACCTCCTATAGCTAAGTTTTTAAAAATGTGAACATTTTTTTAAATGTTGTCGCCATTTTTAGAATGAGATGAACATTTTCTTTAAATTGCGTGAACAATTTTAAAAGGTGAACATTTGTTTTAATATTTAGTGAAACATTTTTCAGATTTGCAAAAAAAACCATGTAAGTTAAGCATTTTGAATTTGTAAGATGACTGTAGTAAACGAAGGGGACAAGATTTTGAAAAAGGAACAAGATCGCAGTGCAGTGCGACAGGACTACAGATAAGCGACAGGCGCAATTGGTAGGTGAGTGTAGTTCGCAGGCCGGTCCAATGAAGAGGTGTTCCTATAGAGATGTACCGACTAGCACCGCTACGCTAGGACTCATCTATGTGTGGCGACTATCTCGCGCATACAGCGAGTCGTATGATACTCTCGCCTACAGATTTTTCCTCTGTGCCACAGTATTTAGGCCGGGCTATTTTTGCATGTTCGTTCGCTCGACGTCTGCTAGTTTTTTTTTTCTTTTGTTTTCTTTGTTTCTTCACCAATTTTCCCATTTTCTTTGTTTTCTCACTGGTTTTATTCGTTGCTTTCTTGGTTTTCACTGACATTTTACTTTTATTTCTTTTCTCTTCTTTTTTGTTTCTTTCAAGTTTTCCTTTGATTTTCTTGTTTTCGTTATTTCCTTTTTCTCTTCTACACTTGTTTTTCTCTGCTTTTCTTGTTTTCTTTTTTCTCTTCGGGTTTCTTTGTTCCTTTTTTAACACATGTCTACATATTTTCTTTCATATTGTACATTTCTCGTATGTGTCAAGATAATTTTTCAAATATATGTTTAGATATCTATTAGTTTCATACACATTGTATATTTTTGGTATAATTCAAAAATAGTTTTATATAGGTTTATCATTTTCATATACTTTAGTAACTTTTTTCAAATATATGTTTTGATGCCTATTATTTTCATACACATTGTACATCTTTCGTATACACTTCAAATATTTTATAACACATGTTAAACAATTTTTAAATACGTGATTACATTTTTAAATATATGTTTAGATGGCTATTGTTTTCTTACGGAATTTACTTTTGGTATACATCTAAAACAATTTTTTATACAGGTTTAACACTTTTCATATACATGATTAATTATTATTTTTCAAATATATGTCTGATGTTTATTGTTTTCATACATACATATTGTATACATCTAAAACAATTTTCAATAATGTTTAGCATTATTCAAATACATGATTAACTGTTTTTTAATATATGTTTTGATGCCTAATGTTTTCATACACATTGTATATTTTTTTGTATACATCTACAACATTTTTTATACATGTTTAACATTTTTAATAAACATGATTAACATTTTCCTAAATATATGGCTTGACGTCTACCTTTTTTGGTACACATCATACATTTTTCTTAGTCATCGAAAACATTTTTTTTATACATGTTTAGCATTTTGTATGGATTATTTTTACTTTGTATATTTATTTTTATAAAATTTCATGTACATGTTTTTGTAATACGGGAACATTTTTAGAATGTCACAAGCATTTGTTTGAAAACTACCAACATATTTTAAGTTATGCTGGCAAAAACTTTACACTGTTTTTAAAAAAAAAATCAAATTTTGGTTTTATTTTTATAGTAAATTTATATTTTTAATGCATGTATTAAAAATATATTTGAAAACAAAACAAAACGAAACAATGTAGAAACGTAAAGAAAAGGAACTAAACTGAAAGTTGGGCGGGCACATTACTTGCGTCTGGGAGGGCATTCCTTTAGTGAGAGCTTCTTCGGTCTTGCTACAAGTGAGGCATAGGCGCATAACTTTCTTCTTTGAATTTGATCCTCTCATCTCCGGCACACTCCAATTTCTGTGAATGCCAGCTGCACAACTCATTTTCTTCGACACATTGACAATGTCCTTGCCTTAAATTTCACCTAGAGCTTGATTTTTATCCAAATTGATTGATTGTAGGCATGTATCCAATTTGGTTTGGTTCATTCACAATTTTCCCTGCATCAAAATTTCACTCAATTCTCCATACTTCTGTAATCGATAACTAAAATATCTAAATGTGAAGCTATATTTTGGTGTGGCTTCTTTTGTTTACAACTGCTAACTTGATCTTTTGATTCCAAACTTTCGTGTTCTTTGGCTTCTCCCGCCCAACAATGTATTTGTAGCTCCGTCACTGCCATGTTAAGTGTAAACCTTCATCCCGGATAGCCAGATTTCACCAAAAGGAATCCGACCATCCGATATCATCATTATCTATAAAATATAACTTTCTTCTTCAACCGCTACTTCAATATCTCTGCAAATGATTATTTAACTATTAAAATATCCAAGGCCGAGATTTCTTTGTTAATCATTGCATATGAATTTTATATAGTCGATGACTCATTGGGATTTAAATATGCTGATTAACGTACTTGACATCGGTGCAGTCCCTAAAACAGTATAATTTCCTTCTTTAACCATTACTTCGACATCTCCACAAATAATGATTTAAAAAAATAAACTAATAAATAACTTCAAAAATAAACTGAATGGCATGAAAGTCATTTTGATGAAAATCCACAAGCATGAGTCGGAGAATAATCCCTCCCCTGCAAAAGTATTTCCACCTGATTTTTAATGAATAAACCAAATATTTTAATACACGGTAAATTAGGATAGAGGGGATAGTTGGTGGTTATCAAACCTAATCATGAAGAACCAGCGAGATTACAACAGCAAGGTTTACGAAGCCTTACAATCGCTACGGTAGCAGCGTGTGCAAACGCCCATCATTGTAAAAATAAGCATGTATAACACCATACACGCAGAACTTTATTCAGGGTTGCTGCTAATGGGATGATCAATTCATTCCAAGGGGATGATGGGACCTCCACGTTCACAGAAGAGGAACCTCATCGTGGGATATTTCGGCACATCATCTCCGCCATCATCATAGATGTAAAACTCACCCTCCCGATGATAAGCTGCGGGATCAGGGCGAGGTTTATCACCACACCACTTATTGCACACGGACTCTGCCAGCTTCCCGTCGGCGAACTGGCTTAGTTTCAGGGTGTAGGGCAGATTGGCCTTGTTCACGCGGTCCACCATGAAAGCAGCCTCCTTGAATGTGTCGAACCGGCGAACCATCTCGTCGTGGTCGCGCTCCTCGTTGTAAGCCTCGCACCAGCGCTCGTAGAGCGCCCACAGGGCCTCGTCAGATTCCAGGTCGTTGTCTGAAGCCACGAATTCCACTGGCTCGTCGGGGGGTGGGTTGGTGTAGCCGGGGATGTTGGCGTCGGTGGCGCCGCTGTGGACGGACAGGCGGCGGCTCGGCAGATCTGAGGGGGCTGGGCGAGCTATGGTCACCGGCGCTGCCCGGCGAGCAGCCGACGAGACTTGGCGGGCGGCGCGAGCCAAGTCACGGGAGGCCCGCGAGAGGATAGACGCCATGTCGGGAGACGATCGACAGTGTGGATCTGATAGATGTGGATGGCGGCGACGAGAGACGGGTCTTAAAGTTTTTTGTTTTTTTAGGAAAGAGACGGGTCTTAAGTTTTTAGGTTATTTTGCAATAAATGGTTACACAATCTATATCTATACCTATACCTACCTACTAATAAAGCAAGATCCGTTTCTAAACATAAGTAGTCTTTGTAAAGATTCAACTAGCTGGACTACGTACGAAGCAAAATGAATAAATATACACTTAACATGCATCTATATACATCCGTATGTGGTTCATAGTGTAATCTCTACAAAGACATATATTTAGGAACAGAGGAAGTATATTAATATGCAAGCGTTACACAATTCCTAATAACGGCTCGCATGGTTTGTGGAAACAAACCCTAGATTTTAGGAAGCAAAATAGATCCTTAACACACTAGTTTCCACCATAGATTTTAGGAAGCAAAATAGATCCTTAACACACTATGCAGACGTTCATGCATACACGCACATACACTCACCCCTATAAACGCACACATGCACAACCAACTCCTATGAGCACTTTCTTGGTACTGAGCCGGCACTTCATCTTGAGATCGACGAAATCGATTTCATAGTCGAGGGAAACGTCTCCTCCCACTGAACGTACATCACCATCACATGTCGCGCTCGGCAGATCTGAGGGGGCTAGGCGAGCCACGATCACCAGCGCTGCCCGGCGAGCAGCCAACACAACTTGGTGGGCGGCGCGGGCCAAGTCGCGGGGCCCCCCGAGAGCATGGACGCCATGACGGGAGATCTTAGGAAGCCAAACAATTCCTAATAACTGCTCGCATGGTTTGTGAAAACAAATCCCAGATTTTGGGAAGTCAAGCTGATCCTACATTTTTGCAAGATCCCCTATACTGAAATTGAGGAAAAAGGTGAGCAACTCACGACGGAGCACTCCTTCGGGAGCCTTCCCAAGGATCACTTGGGGTGGCCTGAGAGTTCACTCGCCGTCACGTGTCACGCAATGGGTGTGTGTCCTTCGGATTTTTGTTTTTTTTTCGCACATGTTTTTGGTTTTTAGATGATGTTTTCTGGGTTTTCGGTTTTCCACCTGGTTTTTTAGCTTTTGGACAAAACATTTACACGAAAAAACTCATTTTCATTTGTTTTGCTTCCGCTAGAGGAACGGAAAAAATGTGTTTTTCCTTTCACGAGAGGCACGGTCTTGCTTTCACGGTAGTCTCGGAAACAGATTTTTTTCCATCCGTGAGAGGCACGGTTTTGCTTTCGCGAGTGCCTTTTGGAAACGAATAAAAATGCGGTTTTTTCTCCTTCCGCGAGAGGCACGGCCGTGTCTCTGGAGACGAAAAAACGCGATTTCTGTCATTTTTTCCTTCCGCGGGACGCATGGCCAAGCTTCTCGGAATTTTTTTCCTTCCACTAGACGCACGAGTTTATTTCTCATGGAGGCACGGATTTGCTTCCGCGAGAGGCACAGTCGTGCCGCCTTCAGAAAGGTAAAAAAAAGTGCTCCCGATTTGGTCTTTTCGCCTGTTTTTTTCGTGAAAAAAAGTTCGTTACAACCTATCAACATAGGGTGTAGTTTTGAAGATCTCGACGCAAGGAATCCAATGGTGAAAACGGTTCAAGATTTAGGCGCACGATTTATGAGGTAAAACATTTTGAATAAACGGATCTACAGAAAAAAAATCCCAGGTTGTGACACCACTTGTCGCAACCTGGGAAGGTGGGAGTGACCGTTGCAAAGAGTGCTCCTTAATTAGTGATTTCGAGAAAAGCCCGATGTGCCGTGGCCCGCCCTTGATATTTTGGTTTGACCGTTATACCATAGGAGAATAGAGATTGGCCCCAAAAAAATAAAATCCCAGCAAGCACTCTTACTCTTAGGTGACCCAATGTAAAGCTCTTCAGTCTATGATTCACCTTTCCCCAGGTGAAATTTTACTCGCCGCCGGCCGCCAAGCTACATGCCTAACCGACCACCTGTCATTGTCCGACAGCCAGATGGCGCGCCAGTCTCCCTCACCCGGACAAGTTCCAACAACAGCAGAAGGCAGCTGCAGCAGAAGGTACGCACTCGACATGCGGCAGTAGCTAGCAGCCCTACACCCAAACACCTTGTATAAAGGAACAGAGGGAGTATGAGTTTTAGGGAATCTGCTAGAGATGCTGTTATCTTTCCTGCCTTGCAATTTGCTTCCTTTTCAAGCAAGAATTGGTTCCTATGTTACTGAAAGTTGCTTCCAATTCTACTAAAACTTCTTTTGTTTTGCGAAACAACTAAAACATAACCTGGTGTAAAAATCTTTTCTTTCTACCATAATGATGCGTTGCATTTCCAATATACCAATACCATGTTTCAGTGAGCAGATCTCACTGAACCGAGAGATTCTAATGTGCTCTATCGACTAGCTCAACCTCGGCTTATATAAGATACCAGAGCCCCTATGGTTACTCAACCTAATCCGCTACGTCGGTGGAGGGGAGTCCTCCACGGCTCCCTATCGGGGGAAACAACACCTATGGGATCACGGGGAATCCCTACTACGGTTGGCTGGGCGCAGAGCTGTGCAAAGAGCGGGACTGAAAGATCAGCGTGAGGGGATTTTTTACCCAGGTTCGGGCCGCATGCGATGCGTAATACCCTAGTCCTGCTCTGGTGTATATATTTGGTGTTCTTGAGCTATTGAACTAGCTGCGGTGCATGCCCAGTTCAAAAAGTCCGAAATCCTTCCTCGGTACGCCTCGGGCCTCCTTTTATATGTCAAAGGGGTTGCCACAGTGGCACACAGGAGGTGGGAAGTGTCTACAGTGTACAAGTCTATCCCTAACATCGTGCGACAAACGCATTTAATGCGCCGCCTACGTGTCCTATTGCTTTATTGGGGACGACAAAGAAGCTTGTCCCGTCCATCGCCGCCTCCCCTTGCTTCGACGCGCGTCCAAGCTGACGAGGCATGCAGCGCCACGCTGGCTGGCTGGCAGCTACGTTGCTGCGGTGGCAGGGTCTTCACAAAGATCTGCATGCCACCACGCAGGTGCTTGTCTAGTTGGCCTAGAGGTTGCTTGCTGCCATGCAGGCGCCTGCCTGGTTGGCGGGCTGATTGCCGCGTCGGCACGGGCGCGGGGCAGCAAAACGTTGGTAAGTGCGGGCCTGGCCTCGGCCCCGCAAAAGCCCCGGGCAAGGATCTTGCCGGGGTCTCGCGGGCGTCCCCGGCAAGGATCTTGCCGGGGTTCTTCATCTGTCCTCGACAAGACTCTTGCCGGGGGTCTCCGCCTGTCCCTGGCAAGGCTCTTGCCGGGGGTCTTCGCCTTCTAGTTTCTCTCCAGATTCGCAGGCCTTTGTTCCTCACAAAGATCTGCATGCCACCACACAGGCGCCCCTGAGTCTTGGTCTCGACGTTGTCGATGGTGTCGGAACTCTCAGGCTCAAGGGTGGCGGCCTTGCTGGTGTTGGGCAAGTTGCCTCGGCAAGGCTCTTGTCGGGGCTATGTAGGTCGCCCCGACAAGGCTCTCGCCGAGGGAAATCCATCTTGTCCCTTTGCTCTTTGCGCCTCTGGGTTGAGCACTGCCCTGGCAGTCCTGTATCTTCGCTTCCTCTGCCCCGCCAAGCGTGGCCGCAGGTGTGGCTACAACTGCCCGCGCACAAGTAAAGGGGTACAGAAAGGCCCCTACTTTTGTACACCGACAGGAGCCTTCGGGCCTGGGCCACACATAAGCGTAAAGCGTTGTTGGGCTAGGCCCAGAACGGTGCGCGGGCACGCGTGGCAGGGTTTTAACTGTGGTAACTCCTTGCGCTTCCCCACGACCCGCATTGAGTGCGTAACGTGGGGATCATGCATGGGACTCTTGCAGCGTGCTTGCGTCACCCTGCGGCGAATAGTAAAGAGGCGGCCCACATCTTCCCCATAAAAAAGAGGGAAAAGCAGGGGTGCTGCTCATTTACCCTCTGTGCCTTTGCTAATCTTGGAACCGCTGTTCCATGTTTCCCACCACGCCCGCCTTTTTCGTCACGTATGCTGCATGCATGGCATGGGGTAGGTGGAGGATGTGTAGGGTATGGGAAGGCGCTCCATGGCCGATACCCATGCGCCTTTGATTGGCGTTGGGAGGGCGGTCGATGCCCTTGCTTGTTATCAAATGGCTTTAATAAGCCGGACTTGAAAGGGCTCTTCGGAGATGTAGAGCCAGTCTTCAGCCTTCTTTGCTTGGCTATAAGAAGGGGACCAGGAGAAGGAGGAGAGGCATCCTCTCGTTTCTACCCTTCTTCTCCATTCTCCATCGACTGCCATGCCGAGAGGGCACGGCCGCGGCCGTCCTTCTGTGGAGCCGACTAGGTCTTCCTCCCGCCAGAGGGCCACGGCGGTTAAGGAAGAGTCAGACGCTCAAGGCGGAGGCGCCGGACGGAGTCGCGATCGGCGAAGTGGTCGAGGCAGAGGTGGGGGCAGAAGGGGGACACCCGCAACGCCGCCGTCTCCGCCACCATCTCCTCATGCTTCGTCGAGCGGCCATGTTGGAGACACAGCGTTGGAGTTCATCTTGTAGTTGCGCGAGCCGCCGCATAGCCGCCTTCGTCTTCCCGAGGCGTTTGCGAGGGTGCTGGAGATCGACCAACCGCCGAGGTTGAGGCTCCACATGAAGGGTTGTTGTAACGGCGACATGTGGGTGAACACAAGGTTCCCCGTCCCTCATGTAATGCTCCTTCGTCGGCGTTGGAAAACCTTCGCACGCACCCACTGCTTGATGAAGGGGCACGTTCCCCACTTCAAATTAGTGAAGAGCGACCTGCTCTCCGTCAAGGTCTTCGGGCGCTCGGGAATCAGGTTAGGGTGTTCCGCGGAGAGCTTGACCGATGACGAGAGCTCCTCCTCGTGCGACGGTGACGAGGAGGGGGGTGGTGGGGAGGACGACGGGGACGGGTCCGACTAGACGTCGGACGCCCCGTCCATAGGCGACGCCGACAGCAGCACCATCTGCACCTGGCCTTCTCCCCGACAGAGTGATTTGCCGGGGGGTAGTTCTTGGCGCGGCTCCTCGAGCCAGCTCCTTGAACTTCTCGGGGTCGTTGCCTCTGGCGGCTGGCGCTAGAAGGCTGGATAAGACGAAGAAGGCGGGTGGCGGGCCGTCAAGTGGGAGTACGATGGCATCGACGCCCTCGTCTCGTATTGTCGGCCCGCTGCCTCATCTTTCGGCTTCTTCCCCGGCACCGTCATCACCAGCCCTCTTCTGGCCGGCTGCCGGGACGTTCACTTGGTGCCATCTGCTGCTCGTATCTCGCCTAGCCACTCCTTTTGCCCTGCCGCTATCTTAATCCGCCTCCTGAGAAGAGGGACAAGAAACGGATTACCTGCATCTTATCTTTTTCTAGATATTAAGCCTACGCGCACTTGTCGAATTTAGACTTTGCAACCCCTTGCTCATGTTCACATTCCGTATGAACTGTACTTGTTTAATCAACGTATCAATGAAAAGGGGGTTTGCCAGGTTTTTTGTGCGCGAGCGAGGCCCACACCAAGGAACGAATCCTTGTTTTTCTTTAAGTAAACAACGTCGCCCGGCAACAGGCCTTGCCGTCCTCCCACCTTATACCACGACTACACTCAAGCCCTTGGCGAGGGTAGTGGAAAAGTAGGATTGGGCCCTTCGTCTGTCTCCCTTCCACCGCAACTACAATCAAGTTCCAACCCGAAAGGGATTCGGATTTAGGGAGGAGGGAGCATGGTGGCATGGGATCAAGCGAGGGTTCATACGTTCAAGCTTCATACGGAAGTACGTGGCTGGGAAAAAGACTTATCTGAATGTGTTGCCCCCGGCAAGAATGGCTTGTCGGGGCCGGGGTGCCAACTCGTCTCCTTTCCCCAAAAAGTTCCGCTGAAGCGCCCGTGTAGCCTGTGAATCAAGAAGGACTGGAAGGGACGCAAAGACACAAACTCAACCTCTATGCTAGGGGTTAGTAGCCGCTAAGCACTATCAACCCTACCAGAGGGAGACTCAACCTAACATGCATGCTAAAACTTAGGGCGCCAGCGCTTCATTTATTCATCTGTTGCTCAGGGTCTGCGCCTGGCTTTGTACAAAGGGTTACATGCCTCGCCGACAAGGCTTGTACAAAAAGGTGGTTTGCCGGGGGGCGGCAACCGAGCCTTATGGGTAAAACTTGCGAAGATGCTCGATGTTCCAGGAATTACTCACTAGGATACCATCTTCAGTCTCCAGGCGGACTATGTCGGGCCTGGTGACTCGTATTACCCGATAAGGGCCTTCCCACTTTGGCGTCAACTTGTTGGAATTCTTGGCGGATTGGATTCGCCGAAGAACAAGGTCGCCTTCCTCAAGGCTTCGGGCATGAACCTTCCGGCTATGGTAGCGGCGCAAGGTGCTGTTAGCGAGCGGCTCGCACAGGAGCCCGAAGACGATCTTCCTCGACGAGCGTCGCATCGTCTTGGCGCAACTGCTCTTTCTCAAGCTCATCATAAGCGAGCACTCGATGTGACTGTCGGTGTCAAAACCGGCGGATCTCGGGTAGGGGGTCCTGAACTGTGCGTCTAAGGTCGATGGTAACAGGAGACAAGGGACACAATGTTTACCCAGGTTCGGGCCCTCACTATGGAGGTAATACCCAACTTCCTGCTTGATTGATCTTGATGAATATGAGTATTACAAGAGTTGATCTACCACGAGATCGTAATGGCTAAACCCTAAGAGTCTAGCCTATATGACTATGGTAATGAGTCTCTCCCCCCTCCGGACTAAGTCCCCCGGTTTATATAGACATCGGGAGGATCTAGGGTTACACGAGGTCAGTTACAAAGAAAGGAATCTACATATTTGATCGCCAAGCTTGCCCTCCACGCCAAGGAGAGTCCCATCCGGACACGGGTAGGGTCTTCGGTCTTCGTATCTTCATAGCCCATCAGTCCAGCCCATGGCTAACAGGCCGGACACCCGAGGACCCCTTAGTCCAGGACTCCCCCAGTAGCCCCTGAACCTGGCTTCAATGATGAGGTATCCAGCACGCAGATTTGTCTTCGGCATTGCAAGGCGGGTTCCTCCTTCCGAACTCCAAGATAGTCTTCGGACGCACTGATCGTGTATGAACCTGTAACACGCACACCACACAGAACCGCAAAGAATATAACACTCCACGAGTCCAATCTGTTGACAACTTTTTGCAACATGACATCACGTTCGCCCGGTCATAATTTCGAACCGTTTTTCGTCTGTTCCTCCATGTTTCGAGACGCGGTTGCCATTGGCACGTCTTGTCGAAGCAGAGATCGTGTCCCCTTATTGCGGGATTCTCATCAATACGGGGGTGGGTAACCCAACGTGTTGTTTACACAGCCCTTGTAAAGAGGTGAGTTTTAAGGTGAGTGGGGAGGCGTTCAATATTCACTGCTTTTATAAGGAGATAAGGATTCTCTTTCTTTACCCACGCCTTCTCTTCCTCTCTGTCCTTCCATTCTCGAGCTCCAGCTCAAGTTCCCATCTTCTCCTCCTCAAGGAAGCACTCAATCATGTCCGGATCCGGAGGCCAAGGCAAGTGGATGGTCTCCTCCGTCAAGGAGAAGGACATCACCCAGCTTCGTGCGGCCGGGTATCTGGCGAAAGGAATCGTCCATCGCCTGCCTACCAAGGGGCAAGTCATCCCCACCCCGAAGCCTATAGCGAGGGTAGTTTTCCTCCCTCACTTCATCCGCGGATTGGGGTTTCCAGTTCACCCCTTCGTCCGCGGACTGATGTAGTATTACGGGCTAGATTTCCATAATCTAGCCCCGAACTCCTTCCTCAACATCTCGGCATTCATTGTCATGTGCGAGGCCTTCCTCCGCATCCAGCCCCACTTCAGCCTATGGCTCAAGGTCTTCAACGTGAAGCCGAAGGTGGTGGATGGTCAGCAGGCGGAGTGCGGAGGCGCCATGGTGAGCAAGATGCCCAACGTTACTTGGCCCAGAGGCACTTTTGTGGAGACTGTCAAGGAGTGGCAGAAGCAGTGGTTCTACATCACAGAGCCACGCGGCGCCACTTGGGCAGTGGCTCCCGAATTTAAGGCCGGATCTCCAATGCGGCTCACCTCCTCGACGGAGAAGGGCCCCAACTGGTCTGCGTCGGACGAGCTGATAGCGCTGCAAATGCGCATTCAGAGTATGGTGGATAAAAACATCAAGCTCGTCGACGTGATCCAGGTGATGCTGGTTCGCCGGATTCTCGCCTACCAAAGCCAAAGCTTCCCTTTATGGGAATTCAATCCGGAGAAGCACCAGACCCTAGGAGGGCTCTTCAGAACTACTCATGAAGATGCCTGGAAGTTGCTCTTCAAGGGCAACAAGAAGCCGCTGGTCATAGATTCGGACCGTGGGCACGATCACACCCATCCGCCAATGCGGTAAGTTCTCCTTTTCTTAAGGCGTACCTTCTACTTGTCTATTCAAGGAGGATGCCTAATCTTTGCTGTATTTTTTCAGGTGTGGACGGAGAGAGCGGAGCGGATCCAGAGTTTGGCTCCGCTGCCCGAAGAGCCAGTCATCCCGCTCCTGGCGAAGATGCTGGTTCCGGCGCCCTATCAGCCGCCGAAAAAGAAGGCCAAGAAGAAGGCCAAGGGGGCCAAAGGTGGCCCCTGTCGCAAGGGTGCTTCGGACGTGACGTCCGAAGACGAAGTGACCCTTGCCTCCGCTGCTGAGGACGACGACGACGAGAAGGAGGAGGAGAACAACCCTCCCCCTGATGAGGAAAAGAAGAAGAGGGCGGCCTCCACGAATCTGGAGGCGGAGACGTCCAAGAAGGGGAAGGGCTCCCTTGCGGATAACTCCGCGTGGGATGTCGACAGCAGTCCGGAGCGACGCCCCCGCACTAAGCCTCGGGCTACATCGTAAGTGCTAAGACTCATACATACTCATAAATCGAGCCTCTCCTCTTCATTGTATTGACATGGTTAATTATGCTATTGAAGTCGGCCCACGACAGCTCCCAGCGATCCTCGTCAAGAGGTTCGTTGGATTCAAAGGCGATGGCCAGCGATTCATCGCCGACCGCTCACTCCCCCAAGGCCAAGGGCGACGCCGAGGTGCTGTCTTGAAGGACTTTCCCAGGCCGAGGAGAGGTTCAGGAGGCGCCAGAAGGTGAAGCCTCCGTTGCCGGACACCAGGGGGAGCCAATCCCCATGGATACTGGTGATGAGGGCCATATTCAGTTCGGCCCTCAGCCGAACTTGATTCCGGAGACCGATACGGCTCCGGAATCCGGCATGCAACCTCCTTCGAAAGAAGGGGTATGCCTATTCCGCCGGTGACCCCTGTCCAACCAGGGGCAGCGGATAATCTGCTGGAAGCGCTGTGAGGCGCTTCCATTATGGATGAGCACCGTGTTCTTATGGGCACGGTAATTGAAAGGGTTCAGTCCGCCAAGAGCGGACTAACCGAAGCCTGCAGCAGCCTGCTAACAGGTTTTGAGGTAAGCGACGAAAAAAGAGAAGATCCCAATACAGACAGTAGCCCCTGAGACATTGTCCGGTGTTCGGAAAGAAAAGACGGACAGATGATAATCCCCTTATTGCAGGAAACTACTAAATATGTCTGAAATGAATACGCAGGCGTCGCTGCTGGCCGCGGCCTCGCATAGTGCCGAAGTCTCCGGACTGAAGCAAAGACTGGAGTAGGCCGAGGAGGAGCTCGACCAGGTGAGGAGGCAGCTCTAAGAGAAGCAAGGTATGTAATAACCCGTTATATATTCGAAAAGAGTAAAATGATATTTATTGACTGAAGTGTCATGATATGTATACGAGCGACGACCGAGGTCGAGGCCCTAAAAAAGGCCCTGACCGAAGCTGAGGGGAAGGCTGTCAAGGAGCAGGCCGCCCGTAAGAAGCTCAAGGCCAGGGTCAACGAGGTCGAGCAAGAGCTCCAGGACGCGGTGAGGAAGTGCGAGACCTTGGAGCATGATGCGTCGGCTCAAGAGACCGAACTCGCCAAGGCTCGTCAGAGCGTGGAGACGGCCCGGAATGAGGCCTAGGGCGCCCTCCAGGAGATCCAGGACGCCAGGAAGATCGCGGCGGGTAAGGCATTTAGTATGCAAAGCAAGTATGTGAAGAGGAAGTATCTTTAACTAACCCGGATTCGGAGTTCTCTAGGGGCTTTTGCTGATCTGCCACGTAGTGTGGCCGATGCTCCGGAGTTCTTCCGAGCCGAAGAAGGGAGCTCCATGGAGAAGCTGTTCTGGTCGCAATATCTTGCGCCAGAACATCCGGTGCCCTTCAGCGATCAGCTAAAACAGCTGGTCGAGCTGCACAGGGTGGCCGAACTGGCCATGAAGGATTTAATAGTCCGGCTGTGGCCAACCGAAGCTATACCCAGTAGTTACTTCGGCCTTGTGAAGCGGCTGGTGGATGCCTGTCCTCGGCTGGACACCGTCAAGCGGTCCGTCTGCATCGAGTGTGCGCGTATGGCCTTCGCCCGCGTCAAGGTCTGGTGGGCGAAGATGAACGCCATCAAGATTGTGACCGAGGGGCCACCCGAGGGCAAGGTGCACCGCACACCCGAGTGGTATTTTGGAGACGTCCTGGAGGGGTCTCGTATTGTAGCGACGCAGTGTTCGCAGGACATTATCTTGGAATGAATGTATTCGAGTTGCCTCTACCTTGTATGATAAAACAAATTCGGTTTGTAATATAATGTTTGTTATGTTAAAAAAATTACCTCCTGTGCGGCAGTGTTGTATGAAATCTGAGGGTTGGCCAGTCATCGGCTTCTGCCCCCTCGTAGGTAGTACGGAGGTGTTCGGGATGGAATCTAAACACTCTTGATCCAATTATATGTTCCTTCAAGGAGTTGTTTAGCGCAACGAACCAGGTAATCAGACTATGCGGCTTTAACGCCCTCACTTAGCCATAGGAGTTTGATAATAAAAATGTTGGCATAGACCCTAGTATCCGAACTAGAGTGCTATAAGTGCCTGATTTGGAAGTACCGATCGTTCGCGTAATGCGAAAGAAATCTCCAACGATTTGCGACCTCCGAAGAGCTGACCGGCTCTCGCCGCATCATGGCAGTCAGTTTTCGGCATTCTCTACTGAGGTGCTCCTTTCGATAAACCAAGGCCGAATCGCAGTAGTTCTCCCTTTACTACCTTAGCCGATATAGCGGAACATAAGGTAGCAAGCACAGGAGCCGGGCAACCCAACTATTGACCAAAGACATGATTCGGAGCCAATGCATATATTGTTAAATTCGGGGTGCCGAACTATATTATAAAAAGTGTTTGGACTTTTGTTGCCGTAGTGCGGGGTGCTGTGAAGCCCATGGCAAATATGAAACGTACCAAAGTGTACGGGTGCTACCTGATAAGGTTACCCATAGGAGAGAAAAAAAGAAAAGAAAACAGAAAGGGTGCAAAGGTGATAAGCTGGGGCCCTAAAGCTCGGGCCGCGAACTGTTTCCATTGTAATTTGATTAATACATCAAGGCGCATTGATACAAGTAGTGCGATAAGCAACAGGCTATTTAACATGCCCAAAAACCAAGGGAGAGCTGCATGTGGGTCCTGAAAAACAGGTAGAGTGATCGTTAATGAAACCACCTTGAAAGTCCCCCAAACGTCTGTGTTTCTTGCCGTCTAGGTGTGTTTATCCTTCAAGAGGACCGGTGATCAGGCCATCAGATGGGGCCTGCGGGATTGAAACCTGAAAAGGAAACGAATAAAAGTGAAAGTTTGTGTGTATCCGGTGCTGGTTGAGCCATACTGTGGATCACAAACTAGCTATGCCTTCGTCGATGCCCATGGAATTTTGAGTGCGTAGTTATGTACGCGTGGTACGAATGCCACCACTTGACCGGGACTGAGACGGAGGCCGAATTGCTAGTCGAGCTCCTAACGAGCCGAGCTGTCCTGCTGCAGGGTAGTTCGGACCCTCTTAACGGTGTCCGTGGGCTCGGCAGCCGAATTAAGGTTCTGCTTGAGAAGGCCGCTCTGTACTTCTACTGCTAAGGCAGCTGTGTGCTCTTCTGTACGGAGGGAGCGTTTCGTATTTCCATTGACCATTATGACGCCATGTGGACCGGGCATCTTGAGCTTGAGATAAGCATAGTGTGGCACTGCATTGAATCGAGCGAATGCGGACCGTCCGAGCAGTGCGTGATAGCCGCTGCGAAAGGGGACGTGTCAAAGATTAACTCCTCGCTTCGGAAATTGTCCGGAGATCCGAAGACAACCTCTAGTGTGATTGAGCCCGTACAGCAGGCCTCTACACCTGGTATGACTCCTTTGAAGGTAGTCTTGGTGGGTTTCATGGATTAATGCCCATTTTGCGCACTGTATCCTGATAGAGCTAATTGAGGCTGCTACCCCCGTTCCTAAGGACGCGCGTTAGGTGAAATCCATCAATGATTGGGTCGAGGACTAGCGCGGCTCAACCGCCATGACGGATACTAGTCGGATGATCCCGACGATCAAAGGTGATCGGGAATGACGACCATGGATTGAATTTTGGGGCGACTGGCTCTATCGCGTAGACGTCCCTGAGTGCGCGCTTGCGTTCCCTTTTGGGGATGTGTGTAGCATATATCATGTTTACTGTTTTGACCTGAGATGAAACTTCTTTTGCCCCCCTGTGTTCAGTTGCCGGGGCTCCTCGTCATCGTCCTCGCTTTGCGATCCCTTTTCCTCGTTCTCGGCTTTTAATTTGCCGGCCTGTTAAAAAACCCAACAATCTCTGTTGGTATGATTGGCTGGTTTGTCTGGGGTGCCATGTATCTGGCACGGACGATCGAGTATGCGGTCTAGGCTGGATGGTCCCTGATTGTTTCTTTCGTACGGTTTCTTCTGTTGGTTGGACTTGGAGCCGCTCAATCTGGCGTTGACTGTAGTGTCGTCGGTATTATCACCATTGCTTCGGCGTTTGTGTCTGTTACGTCGGAGCTTGCCGTTGTTGTTTTTGACCTCAGAGGGGCCTGCCTCGCTGGCTGTGTTTTTACTACAAGCCAGCCAACTATCCTCACCCGCGCAAAAGCGGGTCATGAGTGCCGTAAGGGCTGCCATAGATTTTGGCTTTTCTTTGCCGAGGTGGCGGGCGAGGCATTCGTCGTGGATGCTATGTTTAAAGGCCGCTCGGTATCCGGACAGTCGGCGATCTGGTTCTTTTTAGTTAGGAACCTAGTCCAGAATTTCCTTGCTGACTCTCCAGGCTGTTGAACTATGTGGCTTAAGTCATCGGCGTCTGGTGGCCGGACATATGTACCTTGGAAGTTGTCGAGGAAGGCTTCTTCCAAGTCCTCCCAGCTGCCGATAGAATTTTCTGGCAGGCTGTTTAACCAGTGCCGAGCTGGTCCTTTAAGCTTTAGTGGGAGGTATTTGATAGCGTGGAGGTCATCTCCGCAGGCCATGTGGATGTGGAGGATAAAGTCCTCGATCCATACCGCGGGATCAGTTGCCCGTCGTATGATTCAATATTCACGGGCTTGAACCCTTCGGGGAATTCATGATCCATTACTGCATCAGTGTAGCAAAGAGGGTGTGCGGCGCCTCTATATCTGGCCGCATCGCGACGTAGCTCTGATGGAGTCCGTCTGCGGTTGTCGGCCCGGGCGTGACTAGGTTTGTCACGTCCGAATAAGTAGCCATCATCGCGTGTCGAGGAACATCCTCGCGATCCGTAAATCGATCTGGTATATCCTGCTCTACTATCCAGGTCCTGCCGAAGGTCGTATGTATGACCCCGAACTGTTTTGTCTCTATTTTTACATGGCGGTGGGGCGGGCTGCTGTTCGGCCTGAGTTGCCGCTCTATCCCGACCGCATGGTGGTCGGTCCGCCGCACTATCCCGACCGCGTAGTGGTCGATCGGCCGCATTATGCAAGGGAGGTATGGGCTCTGGCGCTTCTTCATCGAACTGAGGTAGCAATCTGCTCTTCGGGTAACTTTTGGCTGGGTGTCTGAGGCCGTATTCCTCGGCTGCCAGGACATCAGTCCACCTGTCGACGAGCAGATCTTGGTTAGCTTGAAGCTACTGCTGCTTCTTTTTCAGGCTCCTTGCAATGGCTATTAGCTGCCGCTTGAAGTGCTCCTGCTCAAGAGGTTCCTCGGGCACAATGAAATCCTCGTTGCCGAGGCATTCCTCATCCTCGGAGAGCGGACGATAACTACCGTCCTACGAGTCGTTGGGCATGGCCTGTTCATCGGGGCTAACTTGCCTGTTTTCTTGTTCCTCCTGTTCGGATGTTACCTCAACAGGGTCTTCATTGTTTTCGGCATCGTCCGGAGTATTATTTTCTCCGGTGCTAGTATTGCTGTCTTTTGAACGACGTGACTTAGAGCGGCGCCGAGGACGCCGACGTTTGTGCTGTGTCTCAGGAGGTTTACTCTCAACTGTATTTTCTTTGTCATCGTCGTTGGTTGCTTTGGGTGTATCCACCATGTACACATCATACGAAGAGGTGGTCGTCCAGCGTCCAGTAAATGGCGGGTTTTGCCTTTGCTCCTCCTCAGCATTGTTGTCCATAACGTCGATGTCTTCGGAGCCATAATCAAGCATGTCGGTTAAGTCCTCGACAGTGGCTATGAAGTGGGTGGCGGGTGGGAAGCGAAATTCTCCCCCATCGTCAGCCTCCTGTTCAAACCGGACATAATTCGGCTGTGAGTCCCTCGCCAAGGAAAGATTCTTTAACGAGTTCAGCACAAGGCCGAGGGGCGAGTGTCAGAAGATGTCTGCGGCACTGAATTCGAAGATCGATAACTGATCAAGCTCGGCCTCTGCGGACGCACATGGTTCGGAACTTATAGCCGGAGACGAGTCCGGAGTTCCGGTGACACAGATATTGCGTGAGGTTAAGTCTATGTGCGGCTCCAACGCTGCAGAATCTGTGACCTCCATGGCGGGGTTGAGCTTCCCGTCCTCGGATGGCGCGGTCTGCTCCGGATCTAGAGCCAGAGCAGTTACGGAAGCTATCTCCTGGATGCGGTCCGATGACAGATTTAACTCATGTTCATCGTGGCGACAAGGAGCGGTCGCCGCGGTCTCAAATCCGTCAAAAATCAAGTCTCCACGGATGTCCGCGACGTAGTTCAAGCTTCCATATCTGACCTGATGGCCAGGGGCGTAGCTATCGATCTGCTCCAGATGGCCAAGCGAGTTGGCCCATAGTGCAAAGCCGCCGAACACGAAGATCTGTCCGGGGAGGAAGGTTTCTCCTTGGACAGCATCATTGTTGACGATTGAAGGGGCCATCAAACCTTTTGGGGACGGCATAGTGGAACCTCAATGAAAGCACCAATGTCGGTGTCAAAACCGGCGGATCTCGGGTAGGGGGTACCGAACTGTGCGTCTAAGGTCGATTGTAACAGGAGACAGGGGACACAATGTTTACCCAGGTTCGGGCCCTCTCTATGGAGGTAATACCATACTTCCTGCTTGATTGATCTTGATGAATATGAGTATTGCAAGAGTTGATCTACCACGAGATCATAATGGCTAAACCCTAAGAGTCTAGCCTGTATGACTATGGTAATGAGTCTCTCCCCCCTCCGGACTAAGTCCCCCCGGTTTATATAGACACCGGGAGGATCTAGGGTTACACAAGGTCGGTACAAAGAAAGGAATCTACATATTTAATCGCCAAGCTTGCCCTCCATGCCAAGGAGAGTCCCATCCGGACACGGGTAGGGTCTTCGGTCTGCGTATCTTCATAGACCATCAGTCCGGCCCATGGCTAACAGGCCGGACGCCCGAGGACCCCTTTGTCCAGGACTCCCTCAGTGACCCGTATATGAGTTCCGTGGGGAGAACTGCTTCTACCCCGTATACCAGGGCAAAGGGTGTCTGGCCAGTGGCTCGATTTGGCGTCGTTCTGATCGACCAAAGAATAGTTGGCAACTCATCAATCCGGCGCCTTCCGCACTTGTGTAGCCTGTCAAAATTCCTGGTCTTGAGTCCTCACAACACCTTTGCGTTCGCCCTCTCAGCCTGGCCATTACTTCTGGGATGAGCAACAGAATCAAAACAAACCTTGCCGACGAGGTTTCGAATATACTACATAAAGGTGCGGCTTGTGAACTGTGTGTCGTTGTCGGTGATGACTCTATTTGGCACACCAAAACGGCATACTAGTCCCTTGAAGAACTTGACAGCTGATTGTGCTGTCACCTTTCTCACCGGTTCCACTTCTGGCCACTTTGTGAACTTCTCGATTGCAACGTACAAGTACTCAAAGCCCCCGACAGCACGGGGAAAGGGCCCCAGTATGTCGAGCCCCCAGACCAAAAATGGCCAGGAGAGAGGGATTGTCTGAAGAGATTGAGCTGGCTGATGGAGCTTCTTTGAATGGAACTGACACGCTTCACACTTGGTTACTAGTGCAGTTGCATCCTGGCGGGCAGTGGGCCAAAAGAAACCTTGCCAGAATGCCTTGCCGGCAAGGGCCCTTGATCCTATGTGAGAGCCACATATGCCTCCATGTATTTCCGCCAACAACTCCAGTCCGTCCTCCTGAGGAATGCACTTCAATTTCACACCGTTTGGTCTCCTTCTGTATTGGGTATCATCCACAAACTGGTACGTGCTGGACCGACGGGCTACTTTCTCTGCTTCTTCCTATTCCTCAGGGAGTTCCCCCGTTTGGAGGAAACGGACGGTGCGCTGCGCCCATGCCAGAGCCTGGGGCTCGACGGCAAGGACTAAAGGCTCATTCTCGGCCGTAGGGGCAGCTGCCTCTACGGTCAGGGCCTGGTGCCCTGCCGGAGGTTGCTGCTCCTCGGCAAGCTTGGGATACCCGGCAACTTCCTTGCCCGCGGCTCCTGGGAGCTCAGTGGGAAAGTACTTGCCGGGGCCTGCCTTCCTTCGCTTGTTCTGTCCTACTGACGGCTCAACGGATGGCTGAGTTAATTGAAGCACAAAGGTACCTGGTTCCACAGGCAACTTGAGGGCAGCGCATTTCGACAGGTCGTCGGCAATGCTGTTCTCTGCTCGGGGAACATGCTCTGCTTGTAGACCGTCAAAACGCTCTTCCAACTTCCTCACTTCATCCACATAGGCCTCCATCAACGGGCTCTGGTAATCCTTGTTAACTTGCTTGACGACTAGCTGCGAATCACCTCTGATGATGAGCTTCCTGATTCCGAGGTCTGCTGCGATCCTGAGACCGGCAAGCAATCCCTCATACTCCATCATGTTGTTCGTTGATTTTTCCAAGTGAAAGTGCATCTGGACTACGTACTTGAGGCTCTCTCCAGTGGGTGTGACGAGTAGCATGCCGGCACCAGCACCTTGCAGTGGGAAAGCTCCAGCAAAGTACATAACCCAATCACGGACATCTCCTTACCGGGAAGGGTGGTCTCTTGAATCTCTTCGTCGGGCGTTGCGGTCCATTCTGCTATGAACTCTGCCAAGGCCCGGCTCTTGATCGTTGAAGTACTTTCAAACTTGAGGCCAAAGCTTGACAGCTCCAACGCCCACTCCACAATCCTCCCAGTCGCATCTGGGTTGTGCAAGATTCACTTTAAAGGGAGGGTGACGACGGTGATCTCATGTGCTTGGAAATAGTGGCGCCGCTTTCTCGAGGACATGAGGAGGTCGAAAAGTAGCTTCTGCATACTAGAATATCTTGATCTAGCCCCCTGCAAGAGGGAACTGGCAAAATAAACCGGGTGCTGCACCACCTTCTTCTTCTGTTCAACTTCGCCTACTTGCGCAGACTCTATCTTGCCGGGATCAGGCCTTGCCGGGGGTCCCACCTTGCCGATATCAGGCCGTGCTGGGGAATGCCTTGGCACATCATCCGACGGCTCGGCCGCTACCGCTGTTTCTTCCTCAAGTTCCCCTGCGCCAGCAGTGCAGCACTAACCACTTGATTCGTTGCCGCTAGATACGGTAGCACGGCTCTTGTGGCTTAGGCGTGACCAGTGTTGGCGTGGAGGAGAGCTACCTCTTCAGATCTTGCAGCGCTGCCTCTGCCTCCGGAGTCCATTTCATTGGACCCGCCTTTTTCAAAACTTTGAAAAAGGTGAGGGCGCGCTCAGCAGATTTGGGGATGAACCTACTTAGAGCAAAAACGCAGCCGGAAAGTCTACGGACATCCTTGACCCGTCTTGGTGCCTCAATTTGCTCAATCGCCTTGATGTTGTCGGGATTTGCTTCGATTCCACGTTGAGACACAAAGAAACCAAGAAGCTTGCTGGACGGAACGCCGAACACGCACTGCTCTGGATTGAGCTTGAGGTTGATCTTGCGTAGGTTTGCAAATGTTTCCTCCAGATCCTGCACGAGCGTAGCCTTGTCCTTGGTTTTGACCACTATATCGTCCATATAAGCTTCCATATTTCTATGCAGCTATGGCTCAAAACCAATTTGGACTGCTCGGGAAAATATCGAACCAATGCTTTTCAACCCGAAAGGCATCCGTACAAAACAGTACATACCACATGGGTGATGAACGCAGTCATTTATTTGTCTTCCTTCATCATGAAGATCTGGTGGTATCCTGAGTAGGCGTCGAGGAATGACAGCAAGTCACACCCAGCAGTGGAGTCCACTATCTGGTCAATGCGTGGCAGAGGGAAAGGATCCTTTGGACAGGCTTTATTGATATATGTATAGTCAATACACAGCCTCCATTTCCCATTTGCCTTGCGCACCACCACTGGATTCGCCAACCACGTGGGGTGGAGCACTCCTCTGACCAAGCCTGCTGCCTCCAACTTCCTGATCTCCTCGACGATGAATTCTTTTCGTTCCAAAGCTTGCTTCCTGACCTTCTGCTTGACAGGCCGCGCATGAGGACAGACATCAAGATGGTGCTCAATCAACTCCCTGGGAACGCCGGGGATGTCCGGTGCTTGCCACACAAACAAATTGACATTCGCCCGCAGGAAGGCGACGAGCGCGCTTTCCTATTTACTGTCAAGGGTGGATCTTATAGTAAAATCCCCGCCCGTGCCGTCCTCCTTGATGGGCACCTTCTTGGTCTCAGGTGGTGCTGCCTTGGATTTCTTGCTCTTGCCGGTGGAGCTCTCTGGCACGCCCTCGACGGGAGTGCAGCACTCCGAAGAGGCGCGCTTGCCGGAGTGGGTGCAGGAGGTCTTGCCAGTTCTCTTCCCTTCCTGGGCTTCAGCGGCAGGAGCAAGTGCCTTGGCGGCAGTTGCTGCAACTGCCTCCCGCTAAAGTTGGTCGGCACAGATGAGCGTCCTTCTTGTCGGAGGGACGGTGATGATGCTCATTGGCCCGGGCATCTTCAACGTGTTGTAGGCGTAATGTGACGCCGCCATGAACTTGGCCAGTGCCGGGTGGCCAAGGATCCCATTACAGGGCAAGGGGATCTTGGCGACATCAAAAACGATCTTCTCCATCCTATAATTCAGCTCGCCCCCAAATGTAACGGGCAACGTGACCTTACCCTTCGGCTGACTCCTCCCCGGGTTGACCCCTTGAAACGTGCCAGTCTCCTCGAGATCTCCATCAGGGATCTGTAGTCTCTTGATCACGGCGGGCGGGATCAAGTTCAAACCGGCCCCACCCTCAACTAGCACTTTTGTCACCTTGAGGTTGCTTATCGTTGGTGAAACCAACAACGGCAAGCACCCGACCGCAGTTGTGCGATCGGGGTGATATCGATCCTCGGTGTAAAAAATGATAGGTGTGCTGGACCACTTCAGTGGCGTCTGGGCATCGAACAATGGCTCTGCCGCAGTGACTTCACGCGCCCACTGCTTCAGCTGGTGGTGAGAGGTGTGAAACGAGGCACCACCGTTGACGCACATGGAATCCGTGGCCTTCTAGAACTCATGCTTGGTGGACTCGTCATCGCCATCATGGTCATCGTCCCCCTCTTTCTTATCACGGCCCCGAGCGGGCCTCTCTTGTTGATTATCTTTGCCGCAGTGACCTCCCTGGCTGACACGCTCCTTGCCGGACCCCACGGCACCATCCTGACCCTTCTCCTTGTCCCGCATTTCATATTCAGCTTTCTACTTCTCCGCAAGCAGCTCAACCTGTTGGCAGTTCTGGAGGTCATGGCCCTTGGTGCGATGGATCTTGCAGTACTGCTTGTTGGCAGCCGCCAAAGCCCGGCAGATGGCGCACCCGGCAACTTCCTTGCCGTGGTCGTCAGCCTTGGCCTTCTTGGCGGCGCCGGGGTTGCCGGATCCCTCAATGGCAAGCACGGTCTTGCCCTTACACTTCCTATTGCGGCGTCGACCCTTCTTTGCCGGGGCAACGGCATCTTCATCCATGGAGTCGGTTTCCGCGCCCGCGTCCTCGCCGGGGTACTTCCTTCCTTCTTCAGCCCGAGCGCACCTATATCAGCTAGAACATAAAGCTCGGCTACATCCTTAACCTTGTTCATCGCCAGCTCTTCACGCATCTTGCGGTTGCGCACATTCTGATGGAATGCACTAATGACAGCGGTGGGGTGAACATCTGGGATGTTGTACTGCACACGGCTGAACCTTTGTATGTATTTGTGCAGGGTCTCGTCGTCCTTCTGGGGGATGACATGCAAATCATTTGCCTGGCCAGGAGCTTGGTGGCCTCTGGTAAAGGCGCCAACAAACTCGTGGCACAGATCCGACCAGGAAGAGATGGAATCCACTGGCAGGTGCATCAACCATGACATGACGTTGGTCTTAAGCGCCAACGGAAAGTAGTTGGCAAGCACCTTGTCGCGAGCCCCGGTAGCTTGCATCGCGATAGTGTAGATGCTGAGGAACTCCGACGGGTGAGTCTTGCCGTTGTACTTCTCTTCAACCTCAGGCTTGAACATGCGGTGGGTGGGCCACTTGAACTGCCGCAGCTCACGGGTAAAGGGTGGACAACCCACCTCGTAAGGTAGGTCGCCGGAGCCCCCCCTGCGTTGGGCGGTCCATAGTGGGCCCCAGACTGATGGCACGCTTCCCGCTGCCGCTCGATGGTGGTCCGAGTGTCCTCCTGAGCTCGCTCAGAACTTGATGTTGGTCGCAGCGGGCTCGCGGGTCGGACGACGTTGTGGAAACATTGTCACAGGCGTCGGCCCGACGAGCCGGTGGCTGCTGTTGCTGGCAAGGGGAGGAGAGTGCACCGTGGTCGCAGCAGCCGCGGTCCTCCCACCACCGGCGTGCGCCGGCTCGACGGAGCGCCGACACGAGGGTCCCGCCGGTCATGGTTCATATTTATTGGCAAAGCTGATGAGGCTTCGAATGGTGACTCTCCACTCGTCAAGCTTCTCCGCGGCAGGAGGAAAGTCGAGGAGCAGTTGCACGACCGCCAATGCTTCTGCCGGCGTGGGTGGCGGCGAAATCTGCATGGATTGTGACGCGGTCCGACTTCTAACCACGTTAGAAGGAGCTCTATCACGGTCTCGCGGTCGCGCGCCGCTTCCGCCAGCGTCCAGGTGCGCACGACGGCCCTGTGCGTCCTGAGAGTGACGCAATGGGCTTTTCCCGCGGCGGCGCCCGGGGGCACCGACGTCGCGGTGTTGCTCGTGGCGCGCGGCCTGGGCCGCGGCGCGGGCGCCAGCTGGGGCGTCCTAGAGGTTGCCGCGTAGCCCATGGGCAGCACGGCCCCGCCCCCGGACCCAACCGCGTGTGGCTCGTTGTCTTGGATCCGAACGACGCCGCTCGCCTGGCTCCGATTGCCATAGTGTCGTGGATGCTCGCGGGCCGCGCCTCCGGCACCATCCATGGCCACCCCGTTGGCTGCCCGCACCGGTGCGGACGGGCCGTCTCCGGACGACCAGATCGTTGTGATCCCCTTCTTCTTGGGGGCCATGGCGACGATGAAGTCGATGCGCTAACACCTAGACCAGATTTTCACAGCTTGCGCCCCCTACCTGGCGTGCCAAAGATGTCGGGGGAAACGACACCTATGGGATCACGGGGAATCCCTACTACGGTTGGCGGGGCGCAGAGCTGTGCAAAGAGCGGGACTAAAAGATCAGCGCTAGGGGATTTTTTACCCAGGTTCGGGCCGCAAGCGATGTGTAATACCCTAGTCCTACTTTGGTGTATATATTTGGTGTTCTTGAGCTGTTGAACTAGCTGCGGTGCATGCCTAGTTCAAAAAGTCCGAAATCCTTCCTCAGTACGCCTCGAGCCTCCTTTTATATGTCAAAGGGGTTTCCACAGTGGCACACGGGAGGTGGAAAGTGTCTATAGTGTACAAGTCTATCCCTGACATCGTGGCACAAACTCATTTAATGCGCCTACGTGTCCTCTTGCTTTATTAGGGACGGAAAAGAAGCTTGTCCCGTCCATCGCCGCCTCGCCTTGCTTCGACGCGCATCCAAGCTGACGAGGCATGCAGCGCCACGCTGGCTGGCTGGCTGCTGTGCTAGTACGGTGGCAGGGTCTTCACGAAGATCTGCATGCCACCACGCAGGTGCTTGTCTAGTTGGCCTAGAGGTTGCTTGCTGCCACGCAGGCGCCTGCCTGGTTGGCGGGCTGATTGTCGCGTCGGCACGGGTGCGGGGCAGCGAAACGTTGGTAAGTGAGAGCCTGGCCTTAGCCCCGCAGAAGCCCCCGGCAAAGATCTTGCCGGGGTCTCGCGGGCGTCCCCGGCAAAAATCTTGCCGGGGGTCTTCATCTGTCCCCGACAAGACTCTTGCCGGGGTCTCCGCCTGTCCCCGGCAAGGCTCTTGCCGGTGGTCTCCGCCTGTCCCTGGCAAGGCTCTTGCCGTGGGTCTTCGCCTTCTGGTTTCTGTCCAGATTCGCAGGCCTTTGTTCCTCACAAAGATCTGCTTGCCATCACACAGGCGCCCCTGAGTCTTGGTCTCGACGTTGTCGATGGTGTCAGAACTCTCAAGCTCAAAGGTGGCGGCCTTGCAGGTGTTGGGCAAGTTGCCTCGGCATGGCTCTTGCCGGGGCTATGTAGGTCACCCCGGCAAGGCTCTCGCCGGGGGAAATCCATCTTGTCCCTTTGCTCTTTGCGCCTCTGGCTTGAGCACTGCCCTGGCAGTCCTGTATCTTCGTTTCCTTTGCCCCGCCAAGCGTGGCCGCAGGTGTGGCTACAACTGTCCGCGCACAAGTAAAGGGGTACAGAAAGACCCCTATTTTTGTACACCAACACTCCGGCTTCCTTGTCTTGAATGGCAAGGCTTCTGGAGTCTTCTTTGTATAGGGCACGTGGGTCGGCATGATGACTGAGCGTGGAACTAACCTAGTGGGCCGACAACTAACAAAGTGAGGCACCCCAGGGCCGTAATAACACCACTGGGTAGCTTGATTAGGGGACAAGCTATCTGGTACGACCAAGCAGCTAACGCTTTGATCTTGTAGTCTCTAGCAATTCGGGATGGATTCGAGCTAGTCTGTCATTTTTCGGCCTATCTAAAGTTTGATACAAGTGAAGTTGTCAAGCTTTGGATGGATTGCGCCAAGGGTCGGTCTGTGATTGCTTCGATTCTACAAGAAATTGAGGATCTTAGCGGCAATTTGGATTTTTTTTCAAATTGAACTTCATTGGACATAAGGCCAATGAACGGGCACATCTTTGCTCACAACAAGCGCCAGCTAGTAGAAGGAGATGTCTTTGGATCAATTATGTGCATACCATTTTAGTTGTCTGTCTACAAAACGATTGTAAGCCCACTAATTAATGAATCAAAGCTCTTGCTTCCCAAAAATAAAAATCTAATGCAAACAATAGATTATGACTAACATGCATGAGTTGATGATGTGGCAACGCTGTATGCATAGAGTAATGCAAAAACAATGTAATTTATGACTTGCATGCATGACTTGCTTATGTGGAATGGTTGCATGTAAAGGGAAAATAGGTAGTGGGTTATAGCTTTTTAGGAATCGAACATTACATGAGATCCCTTATTAACATGATCGCTTAATTCATGCCCCCAAAATTCTAGGAAACTGATTTTGAGTGTTACGGAAATTAATGACTCTAAAATGAGTTTCCCAATATACTTGTACTAGTTTGCTATCTTAAGGAGCACATTTTGCTCCCAACGATCTTCAAGTTTGTTTTTAGCACTACAAGTTAATTATGCTTCCATCGAAGGATAATGAGCTTATATCATGCGACCAGGTGGAGATCAATCGGTGAAGTAAGAGATGGCCGAGGTGGATGGAGTTTTGCTGGTGTGGGAGGAGAAGCTAAATTTAGTCGCTTTCCTGGACAGGAAGAATGTGAAGGTGGGTGTCTCTCGGGTGAAGGTGGGGGCACGGGTAGGGTAGTCATTCTGGCCCAGAGGCTGGCAGCTAAGGATAGATGAGCATCATGTATGTCAAATGGAAAATGAATCTAAGGCCGTGGAGGATTCCGATGGATGAAACAGCAGACTACTGATGTATAGAGTTTCCCTTTATTTTTTTACTCGGAGCAGAGGCTGATCCTCAATCTGTTGTTTAATTTATTGTAGTATTCAATCAAGCTTAACTAGTCATTTTTTATTTAAATTGTCGATATGTGAAAAAAAGGGAGAATAATATGCAGTTTCATGGTTGTTAGTGTTGCCCATCAATTTTTTATAGCTTTGCATACCCATTGTGAAAATTCCGGCTCCACCACTTCATATGTGTGTTTTCAAGTGGATCGTCTAACGCAACATTTATTTTCTAGCGAGAGCACTTATTGCAGAGCTATTTGCTCCATTTCTTTCAATTAATTTTCCATCTACTCCTAATCTTGATACCTAATGTGCAATTTTTACTTATTTGTTTTTGAAGTCGGTCGCTGATCTGGTCTTGAATCCTATGTTTTCTCGTGCTCCACACCTTGAACTGACTTGTATCTGAGTCCCGCAAATGGGGCATAATCTATAAAAACATAGAAATGAATGTGATTCTTAAGGTTTGTCAATATGAATTCCACGTAGAAATGCACTGTCTTTCATCATTGGTGTGTTCTCCTCACTTGCATGATTCACCCATAAATTTTATATTTTTTTGTTATTTGTTATTATTTAAAATAAAAAATAATTGTAACAAATAGCATGGTCATGATGCCAACTTATTACCGAATCCAACTTGCAAGACATATATTTCGTGCTCTAGAAATTTCTGTAAATATGATTACATAGTATTACACTAGAAACTACTACTAAGATACATGTTAGAAAGCACACTTTTGAAATCTCTAACATGATATTTAATGACATTAAAATCTCGATGAACACATACAAATGTATGGAAATATATGTATATACATTATAAATTTATTTAATTTCAAGACTTGATTGAAAAAATAACTTTTGTTCTATCATACCTTTTAAATATGAATTAACTATTTTACTGATATATGTTGCAACTACATAACAAAGAAACATTATAACTCTTATTTAGCAACATTGTTATATGGTTAACTATTTTACGTAAGTAATAGAAAATTACACATTAAGATCACAGACAAAATGATTAATTTAATAATTAAAAATTTTAATATAAAAAATATTTATTTTACGTTTTATTGTCAGATATCACTTAGCAAACATTAATAAGTGGGACTGAAATTCAGTGTTTCTATTGCCACAACAAATCAGTGTGTTTCGAGCGGTAAAGTAGAATGGACCATGTACTTTTTATTCATTTTAAATAATTTAAATACTTTCAATTTTGTTAAAAAAACATTTATTTTGCAGATAAGTGCCTGAGTTAGATATCTACCTTTTATTCATAGGGCACGTTTTCATGTTAATATTTTGTAAGTAAATTTTTATTATTTAATTATTTAGTACATTCATTAAAACTTAAGGAAAAACAGATTATCGTCATTTTTATTGCAGTTAATATACATAATGGAAATAATATATCACGAAATGTATAAATGACAATTTAATCAAAGTGTAGATAGCCTTCAAGTTGATTAGGGAAAAAAATGCGGCAGCTAATTTAGTCTTTTTAATACTAGTAATAAATGTTTATTCCAAAGGATTAAAACGAACATTGTAAACTCTTATATTTAGCTAGAATGGAAGAAACAAATTCAAAATAAACTGTTCAAATGGTCTAGACATGTACCATATGAAAATGCACCTGCCAAAACTATAAAAAAAGGAAAAAGAAAGAAATTTTTTGTTCTTTTGGCGGTCAGCTCGTACATTTCACCAAACAACTCAAATTCTAATATTTCACACATCGACAAGAGAGAACCATGGAAAGCAATGACGTGTTTGGTAGAAGGGATCAGACGGTGAATGGATCTCTTGATATAGGTTGGAGGGATAGCACATCGACATCCACCAACTACTAAGGGCAAAATGTCAGACAGTAGTGTTTGGACCACTTTTATTCTTCAAGTGGGGTCCTCTAAATATCCGCGGAACAGCCCACATGTTCAAATTTCGATATCACACGAACAACTTTGAGGGACTATGTGAGAGTCTGAACATCCAGCTAACCAAAAAAACACCACGTCTCCACTCCCACCCTCTCCTTACAAATAACACTAAACGGAGAGCACCGATGCCGGCTACGGACAACGGTGAGGGCAGCTGCAGGCGAGCGCTCCATCCTCATCGCCGCCTCCTCCTATCTCTCTACTCCTCTCTCCCTTCTCCCTGTCCTCTCTCCCTTCTCCCTGCGCATCTCATCTCCCCATGCCCTCCATGGCTGCTCGGCAAGTAGCTCAAGGCCGAGCTCGGCTCTGGCCTCATGAAGCTCTCTTGCCGCCATGCCCGGCGTGTCGTGGGCTGGCTGCGCCAAGTGCTGCACCAATGGCGGCTCCCGTGGCTAGCTCTGCTCGTGGCGCGACCTCCTCTTGTCGTCGTGGCCGCTACCGACGCGCCCGAGACCGCACCCATCGTCCTGTGACACATCAATCGTGCCCGATGAGGCAGAACTCCCAGGACGCCCCAGCTGCATGAACCAGACGTGTCCTACTTCTGCACATCAATTGTTCGATGAAATGCTGGAGAAATGTGAGAGAAATACGGGTAGCATCCATCAAGGTTGGATGGCTCCCTCCCCTATCGTGTCCGCGAACCAGTCCGGTGCGTGTTCGCGGACATTTGCGATGTCTGTTTTATGGGTTTACATCGGAGATGCCCTAAGATCTGTTAGCATGTTCCAAGCTCGACACATGTGATCTTCTTCGGAGTCATCGTCTCTATCATCTACCTAATTTACTGGTAGTTCCTATCTATACCTAATCTCTACCTAATAATAAAGTGGCAATAACTTCTGGCAGTACGTCATGAAAATTGTCACTAAAGATGCAAAACATTACGCACCAACGCCATCAATAAGTGATAAAAAAAGTTTCATACAGAGAAATCTTTCGCTTGGGCCACACGCTGGGAGAAGACGCAGTGCGCCCGTTTGGGCTGGCCCATGTTCGGTTGGCCTATTTTTTAACTTTGTTTTCCATTATTCCTTTCTCTTTTCTGTTTTTGTTTTTTCTGCTTTAAGTAATTTGGGATTTCACGAACTAGTTAATGTTCATGATTTTTTAAAAAGGTTTGTGACTAAAATTTGTTAATGAAATTAAACAAAATTTCACCAATTTAAAAAATGTTCATGAATGAAAAAATATCCTAAAAATTCAAAAACTGTCCATGACTTACAAACTAGTTTCAAAGATGTAATTTTAAGAAATTTTCTGTGTTGGTCGTAGACACAAAATAATTGAATTCTATCAGCCGCTCGTACTAAGTTTCAAACAATGAAACTTAACATTGTTTTCAAAAATCGCCAAACTGTATTCAAAATGGATCTTATTTGAAAGTGCTGGCTGCGAGAAACACGAATATGAAAACATAACTTAAATTAAATTTTTTGTATAGAAGATATAGAAGTTTGAAAATCTAAAGCCAAAATAAAAAGCCGGCACCAGGACCTGAGTGCCGCCGCACATGCGTGCAGTAAATCCTCATCCTGCACATGGTAGTTAAAGGAAACGTATACACACGCATGCCTTGATGCGGTACCACAGGGAAGGCCTGGCCGGAAAAAATTAGAGTAACCATAGATTAAGGATGACACAAACGGTCTGGATGCCAAACGAAAATCTTATGTCTCAGTTTGGCAACACATTTCCATAGCCACTGCAAAATTGTGTGAGCTTTCTTAGGCCCTATTAAGCTTTATATATATTGCTTCAGCGATAACAAGGGCCTTTCCATCTGGCGTAGGATTAATCCAAATCTGTTCTCAGTACAGTTCAATTGTTTGGGGGATTGGAACAAAGCTATCCACCAAGGTCCTTGGGACTTCAAAGGCATGGCGCTTATAATCGAGGAGTATGATGGCTTCAAGAAGCCGGAGACAGTAAAGCTCGATAAAATCGAGACCTGGTGCCAAATACATAAGCTTCCTGACATGGTACTGAAAAGGGAGCAGTTTGTGAAGAATATGGCAGCACGCATTGGCGAAGTGTTAGAGCTTCAGATATCCTTCCCAATGGTTTCGTGGGAGAGTTCATAAGAGCAAGAGTGAAGTTAGATGTCAATAAAAAGCTTACAAGGTTTGTTAGCTTCACAAAGGCTGGGGAAACTGAATGGTACCAGGTTAAGTTCGAAAAGCTGCCAGTGTTTTGCTATATGTGTGGTCTTTTGGGCCATTGGCATGAGGAATGTGGTACTGGTGATCACAAGGAGGAAGAGATGGAATGGGGCCCCTTCGTTCTAGCACCAAGGAGAGGCCGTGGTGGGGGTGGACGTGGCACGGGCCGGGGAGCTGGCCATGGGTATGGCAGAGGTGATGCCTTTCAATCTGCTACCCAGCATGAAGCCTTTGGAAGGGGGCGGGGTGCTGGTAGGACTGGAGTGCAGCGAGAATTATGGAGGGACAGTGGGACATATAATTATGATGGGGATAAAAGGACTGATGATGCAGCAGATGGCCAACACCGGGTGAGGAGCTGGCCACATAACGCAGTTAATCCCTTGGTAATAGACCCAAGTAAGGGTGTCAATGACCCAGCTGAAAGGGAGAATGGGTATAAGGAGGATCTGAACACCCTTGGGAAAAGATTAGCTGCTGATTTAGTGACTCTCATGCCGGATACAAACAACTTGGGGGTGAGTAGCACTGATATTGTTCCTGTAGGTAATACTGCTGAAATTGTTGAGCAATTTGAAGGTGCAGATGAAGAAATAACCAGGGAAGGGGTGGATGGTACACCACAGAAAAGTGCCAACAGAAAAAAGCTGAGAGGAGAAAACGAAACGGCTATCAATAGGGCGTCAAGTGTTGCAGTGGCGGCCTCCACGTCAGGGACCGCCAGGGGGGGTGGACTCCCGGACAGTTCGCGAAGTGGCGACTTTCATTCAGTCGCTTTCCCCCATGTTGGTGTTTTTATGTGAACCAAGGCAACAAAAAAGTAAGATGAAAAATACAGATCTCGGTTTGGTTTGAAAGGTTTTGAGGGAGTGGATTGTATGGGAAACAGTGGTGGATTGGCCCTTTACTGGTATGAATCCCTCAAAGTGGAGGTGGTGTTCTCAAAACAGAGATGCATCGATGCCCACGTTAGATTGGGGCCGGATGAAATTATGTGGAGACTGACCTATGGAGAGCCAAGGGCGGAAGATAGACATAACATGAGGACTCTGCTTAATAATCTCAGCTCCTAGTCTAATCTACCCTGGTTAGTTGTGGGTGATTTTAATGAATGCATGTGGGACTTTGAGCACTTCTCCTTATCACCGAGGCCAATGAGTCAGATGCAAGCTTTTCATGATGTACTGGAGATATGTGAGTTGTCAGACTTGGGATTCTCGGGTGTTCCTCACACATAAGACAACAAGAGAGGTGGTTTGGCAAATGTGAAAGTGCGATTGGACAGGGCTGTGGCTACCCCGGCTTGGCGCGATAATTTTGAATCTCCTGTTGTTCGCCACCTGGTATCGCCCGTGTCTGATCATGTGGCTCTGCATGTTAATTGTGCTCGTATGGAGGATGTACGTATAAAGAAAAAAATCCGCCAATATGAAGTAATGTGGGAGAGGGACCCGGCCCTTCAGGAAATCATTGCACGAGCATGGGAGGCAGCTGGGCAGAAAACAAGTTTGGGCGACGTACATGCTGCGCTCAGGTCAACCATGTCTAAACTGTTTGAGTGGAGTAGAGTTAAGTTTGGAAGTATAAAAAATGAGCTCGAGAAATCTAGATCCCAGCTGGAGGAATTGATGTTGATGAATGCGGACAGATGCGAGATACGTAAAGTTACAGACAAGATGAATGAGTTACTGTACCGAGAAGAATTGATGTGGTTGCAAAGATCACGGATAGATTGGTTAAAAGCAGGAGACAGGAACACAAAAATTTTCCATGCAAAATCAGTATGGCGGGCCAGGAAAAATAGAGTTAAGAAGTTGGAAGATGCTCAGGGTGTTGTGCATACGGGGATTAAGGAGATGGGGAAGGCCGTTACAGATTATTTTGAGGAGCTGTTTACGGCTGACCCAAGTCTTGATCACGCCCAAGTCACTGATTTGTTTGAGGCTGTTGTAACTCAGCAAATAAATGATGTTTTATGTGCGGAATTTTCAGATAAGGAGATTGGAGACGCTCTTTTCCAGATTGGACCTCTAAAAGCGTCGGGTCCGGATGGTTTCCCCGCGCGTTTTTTCAGCGTAACTGGGGGACAATGAAGGAAGGTATAATTGCCGCGGTAAAATTTTTCTTCCAAAGTGGGATAATGCCTGAATATGTTAATGATACTATCATTGTAATGATCCCAAAAATTGATAACCCGGTGAAAATCACGGATTTCTGCCCCATAAGTTTATGTAATGTGGTTTACAAAGTGGTCTCAAAATGCTTAGTAAACCGGTTAAGGCCTGTTTTAGATGAGATTATTTCGCCTTGGCAAAGTGCTTTCATTCCTGAACGTATGATTACCGACAATGCCTATGTTGCCTTTGAATGTATTCATCATATAAAGCAAGAGAAGGACCCTACCAGGAGTTATTGTGCTTATAAGCTTGATCTCTCAAAAGCCTATGATAGAGTGGACTGGAATTACCTTAGGCAAATGATGCAAAAGCTTGGCTTTGCTCACCGGTGGGTTGACTGGATTATGTCATGTGTGACCTCGGTGAGATACTCAGTAAAATTCAATGGAGCCATCCTGGATTCGTTTGCACCGTCGCGTGGTCTTCGGCAAGGTGATCCGCTGTGCCCATATTTATTCTTGTTTGTTGCTGATGGTCTCTCTGCTTTTATCAATATAGGGATTGCTACCCGTAATATATCTCCACTGAAAATTACTAGAAGTGTACCGGGAGTCTCACACTTATTATTCGCGGATGACACTCTTATTTTTCAAGTCGTGTGACCAAGAAGCACAATATATTAAAAGCACTCTGGAAGTTTATGCAAATGCCACGAGGCAGTTGTTAAACCCTGCCAAGTGCTCCATGATGGTGGGTAGTTCATGTCCGGATGTAACCAGAGATGGAGTAAAACATATTTTGCAAGTAATCACGACAGGGTTTGAAGAGAAATATTTGGGACTGCCTGATGAAGATATGTAGCTAGGGTAGGATCATAGACCTCACCTGGACACCCTCCGCTAGGACATTACCCTAAAGTCAGAAGCATTCAAGGGATATCATCATCCACTTGACTAGAGGCATCCCACTCGGAAGATTCAAGCTCACTCGACCGTAACAGGAATGCCTCGACAGGCAGGAGACCTAAAGTCACTCTGAATAGCAACGGTCGGACGTTTACTCTGTAGACTTAATGGACATTTATGTCACTTTATTACTGGCGTTACTAGAAACGCCCCATCTTTATGTACCTTAAAGCCTGTGTAACTGAGGGCGGGAGTGGTCTGGCGAACTCTATATAAGCCACCCCCCTCCTCAGGGACAAGGGTTCGCACCCCTTATAACTCCACACACATATAATCCAGGCGACCGCCTCCGGGCACCGAGACGTAGGGCTATTACTTCCACCGTGAAGGGCCTAAACTCGTAAATCTCGTGTGTACAACTTCACCACAGCTGGGATCTTGCCTCTTCATACCTACCCCCCAGTCTACTGTCAGTCTTAGAACCACGACAGTTGGCGCCCACCGTGGGGAAGGTGTCTTAGCGACTTTTTGGTGAAGTTGCGATTTTTCCGATTCCCATCATCATGGTTTCTGGTGGAGGATTGGCTGAGGGCCGCGAGATCCGTCTCGGCGCGCTCGTCTTCTTTGCCGACGACTCCGCCTGGTTTCAGGAAGCTCCCCTCGACGTCGAGGCGCTCCCCGTCCCCGGGGCGACGCACTTTCGCGCGTGCGTTTGCGGCGTCCTTCTCTGGCAGCCGTCGACCCAGTATCGGTCGGCTCCCGTGATGTCCTCGCTCCCCGCTGTTCGCCGACGCAAGCGATCCGGTCGGTCGCGGCTTTAGCGGTGGGTGAAATATGTGGTGGCTCGTCAGTCGGCCACCCCACAAGTCGCGGGAATCAAGCCCGACGAAACTCTCTACGGCCTGTTCGACTGGCTCCGTTGAGACCTGATACGTCTCCAACGTATCTATAATTTATGAAGTATTCATGCTATTATATTATCAATCTTGGATGTTCTATGGGCTTTACTATGCACTTTTCTATTACTTTTGGGACTAACCTATTGACCTAGAGCCCAGCGCCAGTTCCTGTTTTTCCCTAGTTTCAGTGTTTCGAAGAAAAGGAATATCAAACGGAGTCGAAACGGAATGAAACCTTCTGGAGAAGTTATTTTTGGAAGGAAAGCAACCCGGGAGACTTGGAGTCCACGTCAAGAAAGCAACGAGGAAGGCACGAGGCAAGGGGGCGCGCCCACCCCCCTGGGCGCGCCCTCCACTCTCGTGGGCCCCTCGTGGCTCCCCTGACGTACTTCTTTCACCTATATATACCAATATACCCTAAAACCTTCGGGGAACAGAATAGATCGGGAGTTCCGCCGCCACAAGCTTCTGTAGCCACCAAAAACCAATCGGGGCCCTGTTCCGGCACCCTGCCGGAGGGGGGATCCCTCACCGGTGGCCATCTTCACCATCCCGGCGCTCTCCATGACGAGGAGGGAGTAGTTCACCCTCGGGGCTGAGGGTATGTAGCAGTAGCTATGTGTTTGATCTCTCTCTCTCGTGTTCTTGAGGTGATACGATCTTGATGTATCGCGAGCTTTGCTATTGTAGTTGGATCTTATGATGTTTCTCCCCCCTCTACTCTCTTGTAATGGATTGAGTTTTCCCTTTGAAGTTATGTTATCGGATTGAGTCTTTAATGATTTGAGAACACTTGATGTATGTCTTGCGTGGGATAACCGTGGTGACAATGGGTTATTCTATTGATTCACTTGATGTATGTTTTGGTGATCAACTTGCGGGTTCCGCCCATGAACCTATGCATAGGGGTTGGCACACGTTTTCGTCTTGACTCTCCCGTAGAAACTTTGGGGCACTCTTTGAGGTTCTATGTGTTGGTTGAATAGATGAATCTGAGATTGTGTGATGCATATCGTATAATCATACCCACGGATACTTGAGGTGACATTGGAGTATCTAGGTGACATTAGGGTTTTGGTTGATTTGTGTCTTAAGGTGTTATTCTAGTACAAACTCTTGAATAGATCGATCCAAAAGAATAACTTTGAGGTGGTTTCGTACCCTACCATAATCTCTTCGTTTGTTTTCCGCTATTAGTGACTTTGGAGTGACTCTTTGTTGCATGTTGAGGGATAGTTATATGATCCAATTATGTTATTATTGTTGAGAGAACTTGCATTAGTGAAAGTATGAACCCTAGGCCTTGTTTCCTAGCATGGCAATACTGTTTACGCTCACTTTTATCATTAGTTACCTTGCTGTTTTTATATTTTCAGATTACAAAAACCTATATCTACTATCCATATTGCACTTGTATCACCATCGCTTCGCCGAACTAGTGCACCTATACAATTTACCATTGTATTGAGTGTGTTGGGGCCACAAGAGACTCTTTGTTATTTGGTTGCAGGGTTGTTTGAGAGAGACCATCTTCATCCTACGCCTCCCATGGATTGATAAACCTTAGGTCACCCACTTGAGGGAAATTTGCTACTGTCCTACAAACCTCTGCACTTGGAGGCCCAACAACGTCTACAAGAAGAAGGTTGCGTAGTAGACATCAAGCAGTTTCTGGCGCTGTTGCCGGGGAGGAGAGTGCTTGAAGGTATATCTTTAGATCTTGCAATCGAATCTTTTTTTTCTTGTTTTAGCACTAGTTTAGTTTATAAAAGAAAACTACAAAAAAATGGAATTGAGTTTACCTCATACGCTTCATCTTTTTAATATCTTTCGTGAGTATGATGGGAAGGAAAATTGTGCTCAAGTACTAGAAGAAGAATTACATAGAATGCTTGGCATTAAATATGTGAATGAGCATGATTGCAATGTTGTTAGTATGAATTCCTTGAATACCCGTGATGCTAATAATATGCAAAGCCACAAGCTTGGGGAAGCTATGTTTGATGAAGATGATATTTTTTGTCCCCCAAGTTTTGATGAGCAAATTTATTATGATGAAAGCATGCCTCCTATCTATGATGATTATTGTGATGACATGTATGCTATAAAGAATAAATATAACCATGAAACTTGTCATCATGATTTTAATTTTCAATTGGATTATCCTTCACATGATAGTTATTTTGTTGAGTTTGCTCCCACTATTTCGAAAGAGAAGAATTTTGCTTATGTGGAGAGTAATAAAATTTCTATGCTAGTAGATCATGAAAAAAATACTTTATGTGATGGTTATATTGTTGAATTCATTCATGATGCTACTGAAAATTATTATGAGGGAGGAATATATGCTTGTAGGAATTGCAATAATATCAAGTTTCCTCTCTATGTGCTTAAAGTTTTGAAGTTATGCTTGTTTTGCCTTCCTATGCTAGTTGATTATTGTTCCCATAAGTTGTTTGCTCACAAAATCCCTATGCATAGAAAGTGGGATAGACTTAAATGTGCTAGTCATATTCTTCATGATGCTCTCTTTATGTTTTAATTCTTATCTTTTACGTGAGCATCATTGAAATCATCATGCCTAGCTAGGGGAGTTAAACGTTAGCGCTCGTTGGGAGGCAACCCAATTTTATTTTAGTTTATTGCTTTTTGGTTCTGTTTACAAATAAATAATCCATCTAGCTTCTGCTTAGATGTGGTTTTATGTTTTAATTAGTGTTTGTGCCAAGTAAGACCTATAGGATCTCCTTGTATGATAATTATTTGATCTTTCTGAAAACGACAGAAACTTTCTGCTCACGAAAACAATTGTTAAAAATTACCAGAACGTGATAAAATACTGATTCCAATTGCAGCAGATCAATAATCAAATTATCTAGGTTTTACTATTTTGGTAGATTTTTCTGAGTTCCAGAAGTTTGCGTTAGTTACAGATTACTACAGACTGTCCTGTTTTTGACAGATTCTGTTTTTCGTGTGTTGTTTGCTTATTTTGATGACTCTATGGCTAGTAAAATAGTTTACAAACCATAGAGAAGTTTCAACACAGTAAATTTAACACCAATATAAATAAAGAGTGAGTTCATTACAGTACCTTGAAGTGGTGTTTTGTTTTGTTTCGCTAACGGAGCTTACGAGTTTTCCGTTGAGTGTTGTGTTGTGAAGTTTTCAAGTTTTGGGTAAAGATTCGATGGACTATGGAATAAGGAGTGGCAAGAGCCTAAGCTTGGGGATGCCCAAGGCACCCCAAGGTACTCCCTCCGTTCCAAAATAGATGACCCAACTTTGTACTAACTTTAGTACAAAGTTGGGTCATCTATTTTGGAACGGAGGGAGTAATATTCAAGGACAACCAAGAGCCTAAGCTTGGGGATGCCCCGGAAGGCATCCCCTCATTCATCGGTAACTTTACTTGGAGCTATATTTTTATTCGCCACATGATATGTGTTTTGCTTTGAGCGTCATTTTATTTTCTTTAGCTTTGCTTGCTGTTTAAATAAAATACCAAGATCTGAAATTATTAAATGAGAGAGAGAGTCTTCACATAGATACATAATTATTTAACTACTCACTGATCTTCACTTATATCTTTTTGGAGTAGTTTGTCATTTACTCGTGTGCTTCACTTATATCCTATGAGTAAATGGTTGAATGATTTGAATGTCATAAATCTGAAATTATATATGTTTCGTATGCCTTTCCCATGGAGTAATGACTTCAGATATAAGAAGTAGAGGTGGTAAATTTATTGAAGGTTAGCAAACATTGTATTGGTCACTTGAACAATTCATGAAAGAATATTGAAGGAAGAGAGATTTCACATATAAATATACTATCTTGGACATCTTCTATGATTGTGATCCCCATTAATTATTTTCAAACCTGAGCAAATTAGTTGAAGTTGGACAAGGAAGACAACATAATGAGTTATGCTTGGGTATATTTGTATAGAAGTTATATTGTTATGGATCCTCTAACATGTGGCGCTTGCTATTTAGAATCCTTTGCTAGCCAAAATATCTGTACTAAGCGGGAATACTGCTTGTGCATCCAAATTCCTTGAACCAAGTTTATTCCATGAGTGTCCACCATATCTACCTATATGCGGTATTTACCTGCCGTTCCAAGTAAATTTGCATGTGCCAAACTCTAAACCTTCAAATAATAATCTGTTTTGTATGCCCGAATCTCTCATGTAGTGACTAGGGGCTAGGAGTATCTTCCATGCTAGGTGGGTTATTCTCACGATGAGTGGACTCCGCTCATCATTCACGAGAAAATGGCTGGTAACTGGGATGCCCAGTCCCATGATCAAAAGATCGAAATCAAATCAAAAATAATTGCAAACAAAACTCCCCCAGTATTGATGTTAGTTGGAGGCACCCGTTGTTTCGGGCAAGCCATGGATTGATGATTGTTGGTGGAGGGGGAGTAAAAATCTTTACCTTTTTGTTTGGGAACCGCCTATAATGTATGTAGTATGGAAGATATTGGGAACTCTTGGTCGTTATGTTGACAATGAAAGCATACCTCTCAAAATTATTTTCATCTCTGTTTTTGCTTCGAGCTCTGGCACCTCTACAAATCCCTGCTTCCCTCTGCGAAGGGCCTATCTTTTACTTTTATGCAAGAGTCAGTAGTATTCCTTCTCATTCCAACCTACTCTTTAGTTGGCAAGCATCATGTGATGGAAAGATCTGAGCATATATGGCCATTCAAATATATTTGATCATGAATTATATTGTTGACAATTATCTATATGATGAATAAGTTGGGAGGCGAAACATTAAGCCCCTATCTTTCTATGTGTTCGATGGATGCTATTTGTTCTAAAAATATGCTTTGAGTGGTAGCAATCATGGAAGACTATATGATAGTTGAGTATGTGGGATTTGCTAAATCAAAGCTCTGACATAGACTCTTCCTGAAAATAAGATGAATTGTAATTGTTTGATGACTAATAACACGGTTTGTTAGTTTTCAAGAAAGTTTATGGTCTATGCTTTAACATGTGAATAGTTTGTTACTTGATCATGCAAAGTTTTATGGTATGAGCTACTGTTATGACATATAATGATGCTAGGAAAGGTGATTGAAATTATCATTGATCAAACCTATGCACCTGCTAGCATTCACACTTCATAAATTCTTTCTTTTATCATTTACCTACTCGAGGACGAGCAGGAATTAAGCTTGGGGATGCAAATACGTCTCCAACGTATCTATAATTTATGAAGTATTCATGCTATTATATTATCCATCTTGGATGTTTTATGGGCTTTACTATGCACTTTTATATTACTTTTGGGACTAACCTACTGACCCAGAGCCCAGCGCTAGTTCCTGTTTTTTCCCTTGTTTCAGTGTTTTGAAGAAAAGGAATATCAAACGGATTCGAAACGGAATGAAACCTTCTGGAGAAGTTATTTTTGGAAGGAAAGCAACCCGGGAGACTTGGAGTCCACATCAAGAATGCAACGAGGAAGGCACGAGGCAGGGGGGCGCGCCCACCCCCCTGGGCGCGCCCTCCACCCTCGTGGCTCCCCTGATGTACTTCTTTCACCTATATATACCAATATACCCTAAAACCTTCAGGGAACAGAATAGATCGGGAGTTCCGCCGCCGCAAGCTTCTGTAGCCACCAAAAACCAATCGGGGCCCTGTTCCGGCACCCTGCCGGACGGGGGATCCGTCACCGTGGCCATCTTCATCATCCCGGCGCTCTCCATGACGAGGAGGGAGTAGTTCACCCTCGGGGCTGAGGGTATGTACCAGTAGCTATGTGTTTGATCTCTCTCTCTCGTGTTCTTGAGGTGATACGATCTTGATGTATCGCGAGCTTTGCTATTGTAGTTGGATCTTAAGATGTTTCTTCCCCCTCTACTCTCTTGTAATGGATTGAGTTTTCCCTTTGAAGTTATCTTATCGGATTGAGTCTTTAATGATTTGAGAACACTTGATGTATGTCTTGCGTGGGATAACCGTGGTGACAATGGGTTATTCTATTGATTCACTTGATGTATGTTTTGGTGATCAACTTGCGGGTTCCGCCCATGAACCCATGCATAGGGGTTGGCACACGTTTTCGTCTTGACTCTCCCGTAGAAACTTTGGGGCACTCTTTGAGGTTCTATGTGTTGGTTGAATAAATGAATCTGAGATTGTGTGATGCATATCATATAATCATACCCACGGATACTTGAGGTGACATTGGAGTATCTAGGTGACATTAGGGTTTTGGTTGATTTGTGTCTTAAGGTGTTATTCTAGTACGAACTCTTGAATAGATCGATCCGAAAGAATAACTTTGAGGTGGTTTCGTACCCTGCCATAATCTCTTCGTTTGTTCTCCGCTATTAGTGAATTTGGAGTGACTCTTTGTTGCATGTTGAGGGATAGTTATATGATCCAATTATGTTATTATTGTTGAGAGAACTTGCACTAGTGAAAGTATGAACTCTAGGCCTTGTTTCCTAGCATTGTAATACCGTTTACGCTCACTTTTATCATTAGTTACCTTGCTGTTTTTATATTTTCAGATTACAAAACCTATATCTACCATCCATATTGCACTTGTATCACCATCTCTTCACCAAACTAGTGCACCTATACAATTTACCATTGTATTGGGTGTGTTGGGGACACAAGAGACTCTTTGTTATTTGGTTGTAGGCTTGTTTGAGAGAGACCATCTTCATCCTACGCCTCCCACAGATTGATAAACCTTAGGTCATCCACTTGAGGGAAATTTGCTACTGTCCTACAAACCTCTGCACTTGGAGGCCCAACAACGTCTACAAGAAGAAGGTTGCGTAGTAGACATCAAGACCGCATCCGAGTGCGATAGCAGCGACCCCGCAGCTGAAGTCTTGATGGTCGACGGACCATGTAGTCCGCCTGGCTTCTGCCGCGATGACGGCGGTGATGGTGGCGTCGATCCGTCACGCGTTCACGAGGAGTATCGCCCGGAACCCCTTTCTTCGCAGCAGAGGGAAGAGCTTCGCCGCCGCAACGTGGATGCACTCCACACGCCCATCGTTGGGGAAACCCTCGAGGCTCGGGCCTTGGAGGAGGCGCGCCTGGCCAACTTGGCTGAGCGCACTCGACTGGAGAACCTTCACCATGCATCGACGAGCGTGCTCGGCAGCGGATCCCTGAGTCTAGTCGACGACAGCTTTTTCCACCACAACCTCAGGTATACAGCACTCCGATTCAAAATCTCACAGCTACAGCCCATGTCGCAGTGTGAATTCAGCCTTCCCAGTCGGAAGCTGGCAGAGGTTTGATGCAGATCCGGGCCTTACTACGGGCAGCAGGAGAGCAGAACATAGCAGTGTCTCAGTCGCCGAATAAGATTCATAGCAGATCTGTGATGGCAGATATAGTCCAGTCCGCCCACAGCCCAAGACCGCCCCCTCGGCGTGAGGGACGTGGGCACCAGCAAGATCAGTACAGAAACCACGAGCAATATGATCACTGACTCGGCCATGATGACCGTCGTCGAGTGACCACACCTCCTCCGAGGAGTGGGTCATATGTGCCTCGGCAATATGAAGACAGACGCCCTCACAGTGGTGAGCGAAGAATACCAGTCGACCCAAGAGAGCCAGGATTTGATGCGAGATCTATTCTCGTTCAAGGTCTAGTCAACAGGAACAGGGCACACAGATAGGGCCTTGATAGAGATGACCCGACTCGCAGCAGAGTTCATGTTTCAGGTCCAGAGTGTTTTAGCAGAGCCATCAGAGCTGCGGTGATTCCTCCCAACTTCAGGTTGGCGACTAGAGTCAGCAAGTTCACTGGTGAGTCCAAGCCTGATACTTGGCTTGAGGATTACCGAGTGGCTGTGCAGATTGGTAGCGGCAATGATGAAGTGGCCATGAAGCATCTACCTATGATGTTGGAAGGCTCGGCCAGGGCATGGTTGACTCAGTTAGCACCGAGCAGTATATTCAGTTGGGAGGAACTCGCCCGAGTGTTTGTTAGAACATTTGAGGGTACATGCAAGCGGCCAGCGGGGTTAACAGAATTGTAGCATTGCGTGCAAAAACCGAATGAAACTCTGAGAGATTACATTCAGCGGTGGACCACTTTGCATCACACAGTGGAAAATGTACCCGAGCATCAAGCAGTTTGTGCCTTCAAGGAAGGCGTTAAGTATCGAGAACTGGTTCTGAAGTTCTATCGGATGGGAGATATGTCTCTGACTTGGATGATGGAAATAGCCACTCGGTACGCTAATGGAGAAGAAGAGGATCGACTCCGCAGTGGAAAGAGCAAACCAGTCGATCAGGACACAGGTGGAGGCAATTCCAATCGGAAACAGAAGCGTAAAGCTGAACCTGCGGGACCTGGTGAAACTGCGGAGTGATTCAAGGAAAATTTAAAGGGAAACCTAAGGGGCCCTGGACCCCCAAGAAAGTGAAAGATCAAGCCGGAAATGATGTGTTGGATTTGCCATGTCACATTCACACCAAGAAGGATGAAGAAGGCAATCTGATTTATCCTAAGCATACCACTCGACAATGTCAGGTTCTGATCCAGCAATTCCGAGAGAAACAGCCTAATGAGAAGGAAAAGGAATCAGACAAGGATGAGGACAAAGAGGAAGATGATGGTTTTCCCAATGTCAATTCCATCCTAGTGATTTTTGCTGATGTTGACAGCAAAAGTCGACTGAAAGTGATCAATAGACAAGTGAATATGGTTGCTCCGGCAACGACAACATACCTGAAGTGGTCACAAACAGCTATCACATTCCACCAGTCTGATCACCCTGATCGCATAGCCAGCCCTGGGAGGCAAGCGTTGGTGGTCGACCCAGTGGTTGGAGGCACTCGACTGACGAAAGTGCTAATGGATGGTGGTAGCGGCCTGAATATCCCTTATGCTGAAACCTTGAAGGGGATGGGCATCCCGATGTCCAAACTTAGTGAGAGCAACATGACCTTTCACGGCGTCATCCCTGGCAAGAAGGCTGAATCACTCGGCCAAATAAACCTTGACGTGGTTTTCGGTGATTCAAAGAATTACCGTAAGGAAAAGTTGACATTTGAAGTAGTGGATTTCCAGAGTGCTTATCATGCTATTATGGGGAGGTCGGCGTATGCACGATTCATGGCTCGGCCATGTTATGTATATCTCAAGTTGAAAATGCCTGGTCCCAGAGGAGTGATCACAGTCACTGGCAATCGGCAGAAGGCAGAAGAATGCTTCAAGAAGGGTTCTAAAATTGCCGATGCACAAATTGCAGCAGTTGAAATGCAAGAGTATCAGAAAAATGCGGATCCGAGTGATTTATTGCGAGCCAAGAAGCCTGCCACAGATTCTGCGTTTTAGTCGTCCGATGAAACAAAGCCAATTCATATTCACCCAACCGATCCTAATGCTGCTCCTACTCATATTTCAACATCACTCGATAGCAAATAGGAAGAAGCGCTCATCCAGTTCCTCCGTGAGAACTGGGACATCTTGGCATGGAAACCTTCTGACATGCCGGGTGTACCCAGGGGACTGGCTGAGCACCGTTTGCGAGTCGACCCGAAAGTGAAACCAGTCAAGGAACATCTTCGACGGTCCGCCGTACAGAAGAGAAATGCAATTGGTGAAGAAGTGGCTCGGCTCCTAGCGGCTGAGTTCATTCGAGAGATTTACCATTCCGAGTGGCTCGCCAATGTTTTCATGGTTCCCAAGAAGGACGACTCACTTCGTATGTGCATTGACTTCAAGCATATCAATTGGGCCTGTCCGAAAGATCATTTCCCTCTCCCCCGTATCGACCAAATCGTCGACTCGACTGCGGGGTGTGAGTGTTTGTCTTTTCTGGACGCCTATTCCGAGTATCATCAGATCCGACTGTATGGACCCGATGAGATAAAAACAACTTTCATCACTCCATTCGGGTGCTTTTGTTATGTCACCATGCCATTCGGTCTCAAGAACGCTGGCGCCACATTTATGAGGATGATTCAGAAGTGTCTACTCACTCAAATCAGTCGAAATGTGGAAGCATATATGGATGACATTGTGGTCAAGTCGCGTAAAGGTTCCGACCTGCTGACTGACCTCACTAAAACCTTTGCCAACCTGAGAAGATATGATATCAAGCTTAATCCGACGAAATGCACATTCGGAATTCCAGGAGGAAAGTTACTCGGTTTTCTCATTTCCGAACGTGGGATCGACGTGAACCCAGAGAAAGTTGGGGCCATACTCCGGATGAAACGCCATGTGCATGTGCATGACATTTAGAAGCTTACTGGTTTCTTGGCCGCCTTGAGTCGATTCATCTCTCGCCTCGGTGAAAATGCATTGCCTCTTTACCGACTGATGAAGAAATCTGATAAGTTCGAGTGGACTCCTGAAGCTGACGGAGCGTTTGCAGAACTCAAAACTCTGCTTTCCACACAGCCGATGCTTGCTGCCCCAATCAGCAAACAGCCTTTACTGGTTTATATTGCAGCCACTGGACAAGTTGTCAATACAGTGCTCACGGTCAAGCGGGAAGAAGAAGGAAAAGCCTATAAAGTTCAACTCCGAGTGTACTATATTTCTGAAGTCTTGACTCCATCCAAGCAAAGATATCCACATTATCAGAAGCTTGTCTATGGAATTTACATCACCACGAAGAAGGTTGCGCATTATTTCTCTGATCACTCCATTACAGTCGTTAGCGACGCACCATTGTCATAAATTCTGAACAACAGAGATGCAACTGGTTGAGGGGCAAAGTGGGCGACTGAACTCCGTTCCTTGGATATCAAGTTTGAGGCAAAGAAAGCTATCAAGTCCCAAGCAATAGCAGATTTCCTCTTCTAGTGGGTTGAGCAGCAACAACCGACTCAGATTCACTCGGAGCATTGGACCATGTTCTTTGATGGATCCAAGATGCTGAATGGTTCTGGTGCTGGGGTGGTATTGGTATCCCCCCGAGGAGACAGACTCAGCTATGTTCTTCAGATTCATTTTGATTCCTCCAACAACGAAGCTGAATATGAAGCACCTCTATACGGGTTGCGTATGGCCATTTCACTCGGCGTCCGTCGCCTAATGGTCTACAGCGACTCAGATTTGGTGGTTAATCAAGTAATACGTCAGAAGCCCGGCTATGACTGGTTATTATAATGAAGTGAGAAAACTGGAAAAGAAGTTTGAGGGGTTAGAGCTCCACCATATACCCCGACTAAAAAATCAAGTTGCTGATGACTTGGCAAAGATAGGTTCCAAGAGAGAGACCGTTCCCAGCAATGTGTTTTTGGAGCATATTCACGCACCTTCAGTTCAGGAACATCCTTTCACTGAAGAGCCCCCACAGCCTAAGAGTGCCACTGATCCGACTGAAGTCGAAGTCCCAGCCGTGGTCGACTTGATCATGGAGGTTTTGGTCGTCACTCCCGACTGGACAGTGCCATACATTGCAAACATTCTTAGGAAGGAACTCCCAAAGGATGAAGAAGAGGCTCGACAGATCGTCTGTCGATCCAAGGCCTTTACTGTGATAAGAGGACAGCAGTTCAGAGAAAGTTTAACTGGAGTCAGCCAGAAATGCATCACGACAGAAGAAGGCCGAATGATCCTCAATGATATTCACTCGAGGACCTGTGGTCACCATGCGTCCTCTCGGACCTTCATGGCCAAAGCATACCGAGCCGGATTTTACTGGCCACATGCCAATGAGATGGTGAAAGAAATAGTAGACAAATGTGAAGGCTGTCAGTTCTACTCCAACATGTCACACAAACCCGCATCAGCCTTGAAGACCATTCTACTCGTCTGGCCATTTGCTGTCTGGGGTTTAGATATGGTTGGACCCTTGAGGACTGGCAGAAGTGGTTTCACTCACGTGCTCGTAGCAGTCGACAAGTTCACCAAATGGATTGAGGCCAAGCCCATCAAGAACCTCGAAGCGAGTACCGCTGTCAGCTTCATCAAAGAGTTAACTTTCAGATATGGAGTCCCACACAACATTATCACGGATAATGGATCAAACTTTGAATCAGATGAATTCAGAGCTTTGTGTGCTTCCCAAGGCACTCAGGTCGACTGTGCTTCAGTCGCCCACCCACAGTCGAATGGACAAGCAGAAAGAGCAAACGGTTTGATCCTCAAGGGGCTAAAACCCCGACTGATGCGTGATCTCAAGCATGTTGCAGGAGCTTGGGTTGATGAACTGTCGTCACTACTCTGGGGATTGAGAACAACTCCAAATCGGTCGAATGGTCGAACCCCGTTCTTTCTTGTTTACGGAGCTGAGGCTGTGCTTCCGAGTGATTTGCTTCACAATGCACCCCGAGTAGAACTTTTCTCAGAAGCCAAAGCAGAGCTGGCACGGCAAGATGCCGTTGATCTTCTGGAAGAAGAAAGAGAGATGGCCTTGATCAGGTCGACCATCTATCAGCAAGATCTCCGTCGATTCCACGCTAGAAACATGAAAGGTCGGGCATTTCAAGAGGGAGACCTGGTTCTTTGAGTGGATCAGCAGAAACCACACAAGCTCACTCCTGCTTGGGAAGGCCCCTTCATCATCACCAAAGTGCTCCACAACGGAGCGTATCACCTCTACAACAACGAGCATAAGAAGGGCGAACCACATGCTTGGAATGGAGAGTTGCTCCGTCGTTTTTATACTTAAGTACTCAGTCTGTTGAGATGTAATAAGAAATAACTTTTAGTTTGTTTATCAAAGACAGAGTTTTACAGTCTTCTAAAATGATTGTCGTTGCTTATTCATATGTTTAAAATCCCCCGGTGGGTGGCTCAGCTGCGAATCCGTTTCGCCTAAGTCTAAAACATCCTACTGAGTGGTGAGCAAGCCTCTCACTCGGAGGCTTAGCTGCGAATCCGTTTCGCCTAACTTTGAAAAATCCTACTGAGTGGTGAGCAAGCCTCTCACTCGGGGGCTTAGCTGCAGTCCAGTACTCGCCTAAGTTTGAAAAATCCTACCGAGTGGTGAGCAAGCCTCTCACTCGAGGGCTTAGCTGTAGTCCAGTACTCGCCTAAGTTTGAAAAATCCTACCGAGTGGTGATCAAGCCTCTCACTCGGGGGCTTAGCTGCAGTCCAGTCCTCGCCTAAGTTTGAAAAATCCTACCGAGTGGTGAGCAAGCCTCTCACTCGGGGGCTTAGCTACAGTCCAGTACTCGCCTAAGTTTGAAAAATCCCACCGAGTGAAGAGCAATCCTCTCACTCGGGGGCTTAGCTGCAGTCCAGTACTCGCCTAAGTTTGAAAAATCCCACCGAGTGAAGAGCAATCCTCTCACTCGGAGGCTTAGCTGCAGTCCAGTACTCGCCTAAGTTTGAAAAATCCCACCGAGTGAAGAGCAATCCTCTCACTCGGGGGCTTAGCTGCAGTCCAGTACTCGCCTAAGTCTGAAAAATCTTACCGAGTGGAGAGAAAACCTCTCACTCGGGGGCTTAGCTGCAGTCCAGTACTCGCCTAACTTTAAAAACACATCCCGATCCGCAAAGACGACGAGGTGCAGGTCGACTACGACCTTCTCCTCAGAGTTGTGCCATAAGTACAATGTGCGCTCCATTCCGATCCGCAAGGACGATGGGGTGCAGGTCGACTGCGACCTTCTCCTCAGAGCTGCGCCATAAGTACAATGCGCGCTCCATCCCGATCCGCAAGGACAACGAGGTGCAGGTCGATTGCGACCTTCTCCTCGGAGGTGCATCACAAGTACAAAGACTATTCCGAGTGAACAACAAGTTCCACCCGAAGACAAACACAAGCATATTCTTAGATAAACCAAGTTCAGATGAATCCTAAAGTACCAGACCACGGATTAAAGTACTCGGGCGTCAGGCCCGAAGGAGTTTAACGGTTACAAAATCACTCGGCATTCCGAGGCAAATTTAAGGTGAGGCATAAAGTTTGTTCACTCCGCAGGAGGTGGGCTAGCGGGCTCGACGAACTCGTCCAGGTCGATTCCGTCAGCAATCCGAGTGGCGGCAGCAATAAAGGATTCCATGAAGGATTGGAAGTCGTGCCTTTTGGTATTGGCAACCTTGATTGCTGCTAGCTTCTCTTCTCGCGCTTCCTTGTAGTGGACACGAACCAGGGACAGAGCCACATCAGCACCGCATGGAGCAGAAGACTTCTTCCATTCCTGCACTCGACCGTGAACTTCATTAAGTCGAGCCATCAGAGACTCGAGGTCATTTTGGAGCGTCGCCCTTGGCCAGAGTGCTGTGTCGATTCGCGACACCGCGACTTTCAATCGGGCAAGATAATCGATAATGCCAGCGACACGGGATTCCAGTCAGAGCACGTTCATGGCAGCTTCATCCTTCACAGGAGAGAGATGGGGTCCAAGCTTGTCTCAACTCGCCCAGTCTCTTCCTCGAAGTTCTGGCAAAATTCTGCGCACACAATACAAGGATGAGTCAATGGTTATATATCGAGTCGACAGCAACAAGTCAGTCGGACAAAGGAAAGCACCTTCAAGCATGACGAACAGCTTCTTGGCAAGACCTCCCAGATAATTTTCCAAGTCATCTCTCTTGCGGGCAATAGCTTCCACCTTTTCGGTCAGGTTGTTCCTGTCCTTCTTCAGACGAGTCGCCTCCTTGTTGGCTTCATCCAAGGCAGTCTTCAGCTTGGTGTTCTCTTCCTCCAGTTTGCCGACTGAAGCCAGCTTCTGGTCGGCGAGTGCAGTTTTCTCTTCGGCTGCTTTCTGCGCGGCTGCAAGGTCCAGATCCTTCTTCGCCAGAGCTTGGTTCATTGCTTCTGAAAGAAATGATGCTTGGTTCAGAAAAAACAAATAACACCCGGGTCGGAAACAAATCAGTCGGCAAGTTTTTTGTACCAGTGACTTCATCCTTGGCCTTCTGCAAGTTTGTCTTGGCCAGCTCTAGGTCGAGGTTGAGCTGAATCTGCTTCTGCTCCAGGTCAGCAAAACGGGCTCCAAGTTCACAGGATTTCTGTAATCAAAAGACGGTCAGTCGACGGATGGAAATATTGGTTACTTCAGAGCAATAGAGTGATAAATTCAACAAGTTCTAAGACTACTGCCGAATCGAACATCCAACAGTAGTCTCGGGGACTACACCCAGTGGGTGCACTTAGCGTGCCACCACTGGTCCAGTTTCCACCCGACATGGTCTGTCCAGGCTGAGTGTAAAAAAAAGTTGTTCTCAGACCATAGTCGACTGCCCGTAGTCAACTATGGTCTCGAGGACTACACCCAGTGGGTGCACTTAGCGTGCCGCCACTGGCTCAAGTTCCACTCGACATGGTCTGTGCAGGCCGAGTGAGAAAATTCCAATTCTCACACCATAGTTGACTGCTCGTAGTCAACTATGGTCTTGGGGACTACACCCAGTGGGTGCACTCAGCGTGCCCCCACTAGTTCAAAGACTCAATCGAGACAACTTAGTCGATTCAAGATACAAGACTACTCAGTGACATATCAAAACACCCAGTGGGTGTACAAATGCAAAACGCAGACTGATGGAAAGATCCTTCAAGGAAAGTTTTCAGGTAGCATATCCTAACAGAACAAGCAACAAGCTAAAGAGTCAGTCGGTGATCAACTAACCTGGACATTGTTCTGGAGAGCTGAGCTGGCGTCATAAGCAGCTTGGCTGGTCTCCCGTACCACCTTCATCTGCTCCATCATGATGCCCGCCTGGTGTATAGCCTCCTTGGCAGCGCCCACTTGGTCCTCTGGGACGTGATGTGCAGTAAAGAGTGAAGATGGATCGGCTGGAGTCTGCGCAGTCGACGCTGAGGGCTGGGCACTCGTCAATGGTACGGCGAAAATCAGGGAAGTCCGATTGGCATCACCGCCCTCCTGGATTACCGGTTCCGTCACCGGCGTCGACTAAGGCGCTCTGCCAGTTGACGTCTTCCTGTTTCTTCTTCCCAGAGGCCTCAGCGGCACATCCTCGTCGTCGTCTGGAAGATCAATGACATTGGGAGGAGCTGCAAAAAGAATCAATCGCCGGAATTCAGTCGACCAATAAAACGGCCGAGAAAGTAAAAATAGGATTACGAGAGTCGTACCCGGATTAGAGGTGACTGCATCTTCCATTTACTCGTCTTCATTCCTATAAACAGAAGTCTCAAAGGTAGCAGCACTGCAAATCTCAAGATTCAGTCGGTTATGTCTGCCGAAATGAGTCGACCAAAATTCAATTCATGCTAAACCAAGAAATCAAGTCCAATTATTACCTGGAATCAAGGGGCACGACCACTTTGATCTTGGGCAAAGGCTTCCGCGGTTTTGACGGCGTAGCTTTTGATTGTTTCGGGGCCCTCTCAGTCGGCGCTGGAGAAGACGTCCGAGGGCACTTTGAGGTCTGCCGCCCAGTCTGCGCGGTCGCTTTGCCTCAGATACTTGCCGGGTCGTGGATTTCTTTGGATCGCCTTTCGGTGCGAGGGGGTGAGTCGACTTCTTCGCCGTCACCAGAGTCGTCACTTTCGTCATCTTCTCCCCCATCAGAGTGCCACTCGCCGCTCTCGCCTCCCCTTCCGGATCCTGCTCCTGCTCTCTGTTGGGCATCGAGTACATCTCAGTGAGGGCCTAAAAGACAATAGGTGGAACAAATGTCAGTCGGTTGGCAAAAAGTAATTACACGGTAGATCAAGAAAACACTCGGAAATTTAGAGTTGGACCTTATCTGGTTCATACGAGTTGTCGAGTGGAGGGATCCTCCTGGACCCCCTGGGTTATCCTTGTTACCAGTGATGCCCCTCAGCCATTGTGCCACTGTATCCTTGTCGACCTCCTCCGGGTGGATCCGAGTGGTATCATCAATGCCGGAGTACATCCACATCGGATGGTCACGAGCTTGAAGTGGCTGAATGCGTCGTCTAAGGAAGACCTCCAACAGATCCCTGCCAGTCACGCCGTCACGAACGAGCTGGACCACTCGCTCGACCAACACCTTCACCTCCGCTTTTTCTGCTGGAGTCACTTTCAAGGCAGAGGGCTTCTCAACTCGAGCCATGGAAAAGGGGGGAAGTCCAGTCGACTGGCCTGGAGTCGGCTGGTCTTTGCAGTAGAACCAGGTCGACTACCACCCTCTGACTGACTCGGGAAGAATCATGGCTGGGAAAGTACTCTTGCCTCTCATTTGGATCCCAAGACCCCCACACGTCTGGATCACATGCATCCTCTCGTCACTCGGATTGGCCTTTTTGACCGACTGAGAACGACAGGTGAAAATGTGTTTGAAGAGACCCCAGTGTGGTCGACAACCCAGAAAATTCTCACACATAGAAATGAATGCAGCGAGGTACGTGATTGTGTTGGGGGAAAAGTGATGAAGTTGTGCTCCAAAGAAGTTCAAGAAGCCTCGGAAGAAAGGATGGGGAGGCAAAGAAAAACCACGGTCAACATGGGTGGCGAGGAGAACACACTCACCCTCCTGCGGCCGCGGCTCAGTCTCGTCCTCCGGGAGCCACCCAGATCCGTGGGGAATCAGTCCCCCCTCGACCAAATCATCGACGTCGACTTGCCGGATCGTCCACGGAATCCAATCACCCTGGATGAGCCGGGCAGTAAACCGGATCTCGACGAGGACCCTCCCCGGCTCGTCTTTCTCCCTTTCGCCTTCGCTGTCGCCTTCTTCGTGCGCTCCAGAGCCACCGTCTTCTCCTTTCCCATTGCGGAGGGTCGATTTCGGGCAGAGCGGCGGCGCCGAGGGAGGAGGTGGATGCGATGGAAAACAGAGGAGGAAGAGAGGAGATGAGGTGTACTGTGCAGAAAACCCCAGCCGCGACGCCTTATATGGAACCATTTCCGAGTGGCTGACCTGTGGGCCCAGGCGATCCTGTCAAACCCGCAACAGTTGCGCGCGCAGCACGTGGCGAAAAAGGTGGCGCGGATATCGAGGCATCCCTGCCTAATCTTCTCTGATTACCGCGGCCTCCTCCACCCCGCGCGCTTCCCGAAATTCGAATCCCGGAAGATCCGCGAGCAGCAGAACAACCTGTCAGACTGAAGATTTTTTTCCATACCAACACTCGAAGCTTAGCAGTAAAAGTTCACTTGACTAATTAAGAATGGGTCAAGGCGGCTGGAAAAGAAGATGAAGTCATCATGTTGTTCATTGATCCCAACAAGACGCCTCCGAAGCGCAAAAATTGAGTCGAAAATATTATCAACTCCTTCTCCACTCAAACCCTGAACCATTCGGGGGCTAATGATGAAGACATGTACCTAGGGTAGGGTCATAGACCTGACCTGGACACCCTCCCCTAGGTCATTACCCTAAAGTCAGAAGCATTCAAGGGATATCATCATCCACTCGACTAGAGGCATTCCACTCGGAAGATTCAAGCTCACTCGATCGTAACAGGAATGCCTCGACAGGCAGGAGACCTAAAGTCACTCTGAATAGCAAAGGTCGGACGTTTAGTCTGTAGACTTAATGGACATTTATGTCACTTTATTACTGGCGTTACCAGAAACGCCCCATCTTTATGTACCTTAAACCCTGTGTAACTGAGGGCGGGAGGGGTCTGGCGAACTCTATATAAGCCACCCCCCTCCTCAGGGATAAGGGTTCGCACCCCCTGTAACTCCACACACATATAATCCAGTCGACCGCCTCCGGACACCGAGACGTAGGGCTATTACTTCCACCGTGAAGGGCCTGAACTCGTAAATCTCGTGTGTACAACTTCACCACAGCTGGGATCTTGCCTCTTCATACCTAACCCCCATTCTACTGTCAGTCTTAGAACCCTACTCAAGCGGAAAAGGAAGTGTTAATCCGTGTTGTTGGTCAATGTATCCCTACATATATTATGAGTGTGTTCAAGCTCCCGCTGGAGGTATGTGATGATCTAAACCGCATGGTTAGGAACTATTTTTGGGGTGCAGAGAAAGGGAAGAGGAAAACACATTGGTATGCATGGGAGAAAATGACTAGGCCAAGGAAGCAAGGCGGCCTTGGTTTTAAAGACTTTTGTCTATTTAACCAAGCGCTCCTTGCTCGTCAGGCGTGGCGAATACTAGAGTTCCCTAACAGTTTATGCTCAAGGCTTTTAAAAGTGAAGTATTTACCAAATTGGCGCTTACTGGATACGGTGTTCACTAGTAACCCATCACCTACATGGCAGGCCATTGCCTATGGTCTCGAAGTTCTGAAAAAAAGACGTGGTCTGGAGAATCGGAAATGGTCAAAATGTACGTATATGGAGAGACCGATGGATAGCACGCGAGCCAACTGGAGGCTTGATTACACAGCGTGGTAGGTGCCGCCTGAGGTGGGTCTCGGAGCTACTGAATATCCATGGTAATTGGGACTTTGACAAGATAAATCAGTTTTTTCTCCCGGGCGGCATTGTTGAAATCTAGAAAATAAAACCATCTGCTCGGCTTGATGAAGACTTTGTTCCTTGGGCGCCTGAAAAAGGTGGAGGTTTTATGGTACGTAGTGCGTACAAACTGGCTAGTGATGAATGCTCAAATCCTAGTGAGGTTTCTACAAGTTCCCGGCCGGATGGAACAAGAGAAGCATGGAACTTTATATGGCAAAGTACTGTACCACCAAAGGTTCAGTCTTTTGCTTGGAGATTAGCTACAGATTCGCTAGCAAATTGGACAAATAAAGTGAAAAGGAACTTGGAAGTCTCAGGTACATGCCCTGTGTGTGGTACGGAGGAGGAGGACTCGTTCCATGTTTTTTGCACTTGTAATCATGCTGCGATCCTATGGAAGGCCATGGTGAAGGAATGGACATTGCCGGACCGACTAAGCATTGTACATGTTGGTCGTGATGGGTTCCTTCATCTCCTATCGAAAATGCATGAAGAGGAGAGAGCTAGGATCATGATGCTATTCTGGCAAATCTGGTATGTGCGTAACGAAATTGTGCATGCAAAACAACCACCGCCCGTGGATGTTTCGGTGTGCTTCCTGTCCAGCTATCTGTCATCCTTAAACTCCATTCACATATGCTGAAGTGATGCTTTAGTGAAAGGAAAAATGCCAGCTGCATGTTTTCAGATTCCCGATCAGGACATATACAAAGTTGATGAAGTGCAGGGCTCTTGGTCCGCTCCAGCGGTGGGCAGAGTCAAACTCAACACGGATGCTTCGGTCCTGGGCTCTACTGCGGGAGCCGGAATGATCCTAAGGAATCAGGAAGGAGAAATTGTTTTCACTGCTTGCAGATTTCTCTATGCATGTGATGATGTACTGGAGGCAGAGTTACTTGCAATAAGGGAGGGAATTTCTTTGGCCCTTCAGTGGAGCATCTTACCAATAGACGTGGAGTCTGATTGTTTAGAGGCTGTCAATATGATTAAGAGAGGGAATAGCAACAAATCTAAATATGCTTTCATCATCAGAGAGATCATTAGTAGTTTGGGAGAAAGGAATTCTTGCATTACTCATATTCGCCGGAGCTGTAATAGGGTTAGTCATGCCTTGGCAAATTTTGGTAGGTTGCAACGCTGAACTTTGGTTTGGCTAGGATCTGGTCCGGAAGATGTTTTGGCACTTGTGGGACGAATTGTATTCTTTGATACCTGAGTAATGAAAGAATTCATTCGCAAAAAAAGGGCCTTTCCATCTGTATATCCATGTATCCTTCTAATCAGGCATCATCGTGGATGGGCTTGTAGGCAGGGGTGGTGCCACCATAGTGGCAGGGGTGGGCCTGGGAGTCGCCGGATCAGCCCAGGAGTGGCTGGTCCTAGTCTCCTGCCATGGTTGGCGTCTTGCCATGTTCGGGCCTCCACGCATGTGGGTGGCACGATGCGGCGTCGCTGATCTTTGTCTGTAGGTCTAGATTGAGGGGAGGACGGCGTGTGGGGATGTTAGCTTCGGCCTAATAATGGTGGTTTGGCCCTAGTACTATTCTTCCGCCAAGTCGTCTTTCTGCCATACGTCGACCTCTTAGATCTAGCCGCTGACGAGTTTCGGTCTTTCCCATCGGATATCTATATGAATTGGTGTATGTCGCCCCTGGATATCTAGATTGGAAAGGCTTCGGTCGCGCACGCTCATATTATCAGCCAACACGACCTCAAGAGGGCATGGCAAGAAGCTTTGATTTCTTATTGGTGTCATGGGACATGTCTAAGTCAGGATTCTCAAGGCATTGATAGAGGTGGATGAAGTCATGGCGGCTGTGATTGGAGGTCTTGAAGCTTTGGTGGAATGATGTAATTAATGCGATGAAGAATGTGCGCGGGGTGTTTGGTGACTTGAAACAGCGGGCTGGGGAAGTGCGGGGCACCATCACTGGAGGACTACATTTTTGGTGGTACCTCTCGAGTACTGAGTCTGAATTCCTAGGGTGAAAATCCAAGGTCTAGCCTTTATTGGTTGTACCTGGAAATGGCCTTCAAGGCAATGCTTTTGGCTGAGCTTGGAATTTTTCTAGGGTGAAAACCCACGATCTTCGATCGGACAATGACAACACTTGTGCATTGCTTCCTTCTTGGGGGGTTGATTTTGGAGAACTTTTTTTGTAATCCGGGCGTTGTCTTCGGTGTGGTGAGAGTGCTACTAATGCTAGTGATTTATCACCTCAGGGAGGGGGGGGGGTCTTTTTTCTTCTAATCCTTTTTCTGGCTGTGTGTACCCTTGATGTCTTTGGATATCTTGTTGATAGAGAGGACGGGTGTAATTGGTATCTTCGTGATATTATTTTATTCCATTTGTTGATTTTTTTATGAACTAAGTCAATGATGTCAATGAATTGAGCAAGAGCTTGCAGGGTGGTATGCCTATGAAAATGGAGAGCCAGATGGTCACTATGAATAAAATCAGCCAAATAGAGCTTTTTCTTAATGGCAAAAGAGAACGGTTCATGAAACTTTTGAGACCGAGGCAACTTATGCCAAAAGAGAATAGAGTCTCCATACCCGACATTTACCGGACCAATTCATGGTGCAGCATGAAATATGTTTTTTTTCTATGGTATATTTGTATGGTACTATAGATATGATAAAATAATTCATATAAACTTTGTTAAACTTGACATATATTTGATCCGAGAGAAAACTATCGTCAAACGTGTTTTCGGAGCGAGGGGCCAAGTAAGGGGTATCTCCAAAGCTGTGGCACCCTCGATTCAATCATGCACTAATCATACACGCAAATGTGTACGATCAAGATCAAGGAGTCACGGGAAGATATCACAACACAACTCTAGACATGAATAAAATAATACAAGCTTTATATTACAAGCCAGGGGCCTCGAGTGCTCGAATACATAAGCTTGTCACAGACAAGTCAGCCAAAGCAAAAATATCTAAGTACAGACATAAGTTAACCAAGTTGCCATAAGATGGCTAGCACAAACATGGATAAAGATCGAAGAGGCGCACGCCTCCTGCCTGGGATCCTCCTAAACTACTCCTGGTCGTCAGTGGCCTGCACGTAGTAGTAGGCACCCTCGGTGTAGTAGGAGTCGTCGAAGGTGGCGTATGGCTCTGAGGCACTAGCATCTGGTTGTGACGTCCGAGAAGAATGGAAAATGGGGAAAAGTGGGAGCAAAGCAACCGTGAGTACGCATCCAAAATACTCGCAAGCAAGGATCTACACTACATATGCATCGGTATCAATGAAATGGGTAGTATATGTGGACTGAGCTGCAGAATTTCAGAATAAGAGGGGGAGAAGCTAGTCCTATCAAACACTACGCTTCTGCAGCCTCCATCTTGAAGCATATAGAAGAGAGTAGCTAGTAAGTTAACCAAGTAACATCGTATAGCATAAACCTACCCGACGATCCTCTCCTCGTCACCCTGTGAGAGAGCGATCACCGGGTTGTATCTGGAACATATCTGGGTGAGTTTTATTAAGTATCCGGCTCTAGTTGTCATGAGGTCGAAATGCAACTCCAAGTCTTCCTGTTACCGTGGACACGGCTATCCGAATAGATCAATCTTCCCTCCAGGGGTGCACCACATTACCCGAAAATGCTCGATCGCTCTGGCTGGGCACACTTTCCTGGGTCACGTACGGCCTCGGAAGATCAACACGTCGCAACCCTACCTAGGCCCAACAGAGAGGTCAGTACGCCGATCTAAATCCTAAGCGCGCAGGGGTCTTGGGCCCATCGCCCGTTGCACTCCTGCATGTTGCGAACATCGTCGGTGAGCAGAGCTAGGAACCTCCATTACAAAGGAGGATGCATTACGCGGTCCAACCCGGCGCGCACCACTCAGTCACTGACGTCTGAAGAGCTTTGGCTGATACTACGACACTGGTTGCCCATATCTTGTCCCACGTGGCGGTTAGTGCGAATAAGGCCAACGACCAACTCAGATCAAATACCCAACCTCGTTAAGCGTATTATTTTGAAGTAACCACGGACGCCGACCAGGACCAGGCCCACCTATCTCCTAGGTGGTCACAACCTGCCCTGTCGCTCCGCCACAAAGAATCACTCGGGGTGGGGGGGGCGTCGGGAACCCAGGCCCATCACAACCTGGATGGAACCACATGCCCCTTCAGCCCCTAGGTCATGAATCACTCGTGGGTACTCTACGTGCCGACCCGATTTTAGTCACATCATGTGTCAAGTATAATATGTATATAGTATATACTCTTGATCACCTCCCGAAGTGATCACGGCCCGACAGTATAGCATGGCAGACGGACAAGAATGTAGGTCCATTGATGAAGTACTAGCATCCTACACTAAGCATTTAGGATTGCAGGTAAAGGTATCAAAAGTAGTATCAAAGACAGGCCATGCAGCAGTATAGGATCAAACTGACAAACAGTAACAATACTCTAATGCAAGCAGTAGAGGGAAAGAGTAGGCAATATTGGGATGATCAAGGGGGTTTGCTTGCCTGGAAGCTCTGCTGACAAGGAGGGGTCGTCAACACCATAGTCGACCGGGGCAGCAGCGGCGTCGGTCTCGTAGTCTACCGGAGAGAAGAGGAGGAAGAAACAATGAATACAATGCAAACAGATGCTTGACGATGCATGACATGACAATAAGTGGTGCTAGGTATGCCCTCACATGGTACTAGGTGCTACTGGTGAAGGGAGAAACATCCGGAAACTTATTCCCGGTGTTTGACATTTTCGGACAGTCGAACCGGAGGGGGGTGGTTGCATTTTCGCTATGCTAGGGACGTGTGCCAGACGAACGGACTGTGTATTCGTATTCGTCTCGTTTTTTGAGCAACTTCCATGTATAAAGTAATTTCATCCGAGTTACGGATTATTTTATTTTAATTTTAAAAGTTTTAATCATTTTTTTAAATTATTCTAATTTATTTTAAAACATATATTGTAAATGCGAAATGCTAGGTGTACTCAGAAAGGTACCCAGCAGAACAGCACAGAGGCTGACTGGTGGGGCCCTCTGGTCAACTGTCCGGTCAGCATTTGACTGGACCGTTGACTAGTCAAATGTTCAGTGGGGCCAATATGTCATAGACTCAAAGTTAATAGAAATTAATTAAATCAGTTTAATTAATAGGGGACCCACATGTCATACACTAATGTTAATTTAAGAGTTTTAATTTATTAAATGGTTAATTAGGGGATGTGGGTCCCGGTGTCAGTAGGTCAGTGGGGGTTCATTAGCGGGGGGGGGGGGGGGTAGGCCATTTATGCCAGCCATTAAACGCGAGCAGCGGCGGAGCCAACCGGGAACTACGGCGCTGGCGGAGCAGCGGGAAGCGGCGGCAGCCACAACGCAGTAGTAGCGTAGCAGCAGAGCGGTGGCGAGGCACGGGCAGGGGAGGCGCGTGTTGGGGAACGCAGTAATTTCAAAAAAATCCTACGCACACACAAGATCTATCATGGTGATGCATAGCAACGAGAGGGGAGAGTGTAGTCCACGTACCCTCGTAGACCGTAAGCGGAAGCGTTGTGACAAAGCAGTTGATGTAATCGTACGTCTTCACGATCCGACCGATCCTAGTACCGAAAGTACGACACCTCCACGATCTGCACACGTTCATCTCAGTGACGTCCCACGAACTCTCGATCCAGCTGAGTGTCGAGGGAGAGCTTCATCAGCACGACAACGTGATGACGGTGATGATGAAGCTACAGGTGCAGGGCTTCGCCTAAGCACTACGATGATATGACCGAGGTGGATTATGGTGGAGGGGGGCACCGCAGACGGCTAAGACAATGATCAACTTGTGTGCCTATGGGGTGCCCCCCTCCCCCGTATATAAAGGAGTGGAGGGGGAGGGCCGGCCCTCTCTATGGCGCGCCCTAGGGGAGTCCTACTCCCACCGGGAGTAGGATTCCCCCCTTCCAAGTAGGAGTAGGAGAGGAAGGAAGGAGGAGAGAGGGAGGAAGGAAAGGGGGGCCGGCCCCCCTCCCAATTCAGATTGGGCTTGGGGGGTGCGCCCCCTCCTAGGCCGCCTCCTCCTCTCTCCCACTAAGGCCCAATAAGGCCCATACACTCCCCGGGGGGTTCTGGTTACCGCCCGGTACTCCGGTAAATGCCCGAACTCACCGGAACCATTCCGATGTCCAAACATAGCCATCCAATATATCGATCTTTATGTCTCGACCATTTCGAGACTCCTCGTCATGTCCTTGATCACATCCGGGACTCCGAACAACCTTCGGTACATCAAAACACATAAACTCATAATACCGATAATCACAGAACGTTAAGCGTGCAGACCCTACGGGTTCGAGAACTATGTAGACATGACCGAGACTCATCTCCGGTCAATAACCAATAGCGGAACCTGGATGCTCATATTTGTTCCTACATATTCAACTAAGATCTTTATCGGTCAAACCGCATAACAACATACGTTGTTCCCTTTGTCATCGGTATGTTACTTGCCCGAGATTCGATCGTCGGTATCTCAATACCTAGTTCAATCTCATTACCGGCAAGTCTCTTTACTCGTTCTGTAATGCATCATTCCGCAACTAACTCATCAGTCACATTGCTTGCAAGGCTTATAGTGATGTGCATTACCGAGAGGGCCCAGAGATACCTCTCCGATAATTGGAGTGACAAATCCTAATCTCGATCTATGCCAACTCAACAAGTACCATCGGAGACACGTGTAGAGCATCTTTATAATCACCCAGTTACGTTGTGATGTTTGGTAGCACACTAAGTGTTCCTCCGTTACTTGGGAGTTGCATAATCTCATAGTCATAGGAACATGTATAAGTCATGAAGAAAGCAATAGCAACATACTAAATGATCAAGTGCTAAGCTTACGGAATGGGTCAATTCAATCACATCATTCTCTAATGATGTGATCCCGTTAATCAAATGACAACTCATGTCTATGGCTAGGAAACTTAACCATCTTTGATTCAACGAGCTAGTTAAGTAGAGGCATACTAGTGACACTCTGTTTGTCTATGTATTCACACATGTACTAAGTTTCCGGTTAATACAATTCTAGCATGAATAATAAACATTTATCATGAAATAAGGAAATAAAAAATAAATTTATTATTGCCTCTAGGGCATATTTCCTTCAGCGCGACGGTGAGCAGCGGGACAGGGGCAGCCGGCGCCCCCGAAAGAGTGCGCGGGGGGCATGGGGATGATACGTCTCCAACGTATCTATAATTTTTTATTGCTTCATGCTATATTATATTCTATTTTGGATGTTTAACTGGCTTTATTATACACTTTTATATCATTTTTGGAACTAACCTATTAACCGGAGGCCCAGCCCAAATTGATGTTTTTTGCCTATTTCAGAGTTTCGCAGAAAAAGAATATCAAACGGAGTCCAAACGGAATGAAACCTTCGGGAACGTGATTTTCGGAACGAACGTGATCCAGAGGACTTGGACCCTATGTCAAGAAAGCTACGAGGAGGGCACGAGGTAGGGGGGCGCGCCTACCCCCCCCCCCCCCCCAGGCGCGCCCTCCACCCTCGTGGGGGCCATGTTGCTCCACCGACGTACTTCTTACTCCTATATATCCCACGTACCCCCAAACCAACAGAAGCATCCACGAAAACCTAATTCCACCGCCGGAACCTTCTGTACCCGTGAGATCCCATCTTGGGGCCTTTTCCGGCGTCCTGCCGGAGGGGGCATTGATCACGGAGGGATTCTACATCAACACCATAGCCTCTCCGATGATGTGTGAGTAGTTTACCTCAGACCTTCGAGTCCATAGTTATTAGCTAGATGGCTTCTTCTCTCTCTTTGGATCTCAATACAATGTTCTCCGCGATTCTCGTGGAGATCTATTCGATGTAATCCTCTTTTGCGGTCTGTTTGTTGAGACCGATGAATTGTGGGTTTATGATCAAGTTTATCTATGAACAATATTTGAATCTTCTCTGAATTCTTTTATGTATGATTGGTTATCTTTGCAAGTCTCTTCGAATTATCAGTTTGGTTTGGCCTACTAGATTGATCTTTCTTGCAATGGGAGAAGTGCTTAGCTTTGGGTTCAATCTTGCGGTGTCCTTTCCAAGTGACAGTAGGGGCAGCAAGGCACGTATTGTATTGTTGCCATCAAGGATAACAAGATGGGGTTTATATCACATTGCATGAGTTTATCCCTCTACATCATGTCATCTTACTTAAAGCGTTACTCTGTTCTTTTGAACTTAATACTGTAGATGCATGCTGGATAGCGGTCGATGTGTGGAGTAATAGTAGTAGATGCAGGCAGGAGTCGGTCTACTTGTCTCGGACGTGATGCCTATATACATGATCATACCTAGATATTCTCATAACTATGCTCAATTCTGTCAATTGCTCAACAGTAATTTGTTCACCCACCATAATACTTATGCTCTCGAGAGAAGCCACTAGTGAAACCTATGGCCCCCGGGTCTATTTTCCATCATATAAATCTTCCAACACTTCGCTATTTTTATTGCCTTTTATTTTACTTTGCATCATTATCATAAAAATACCAAAAATATTATCTTATCATATCTATCAGATCTCACTCTCGTAAGTGACCGTTGAGGGATTGACAACCCCTTTATCACGTTGGTTGCGAGGTTCTTGTTTGTTTGTGTAGGTGCGAGGGACTCATGCGTGGTTGTAACGCCCCGAATCCGATGCGCCAGGTGTCTTCCGTTTATTCATCGTCGTTTCCATGTCATTTGCTTGCGTGTTGCATTTTGTCATGTCATCATCTGCATTGCATCCTCATGTTTTCAAAGCTTGCATCCAGTCTTTTTCCCCGTTGTCCGTTTCGCGTTCCGACACTCCCACACGCACCCGTTGCCCCTCTCAGACCTCGTTTCGTGAGTGGCATTTGAATGTTCTCGGAATGGGATGCGCCAGGTGTCTTCCGTTTATTCGTCGTCGTGGCTTCATCTTCTTCATGGACCCGTTCTTCTTCCTAGCGGGATTTAAGGCAATATTACCGTCACCTTGGATCTCATTACTATCATTGCTATGCTAGTTGCCTCGATGCTATCGCTATGCCGCTTTACCTACCACTTGCTTATCAAGCCTCCCAAATTGCCATGAACCTCTAACCTTTGTCACCCTTCCTAGCAAACCGTTGTTATGTTACCGCATTTGCTCAGCCTCTCTTATAGCGTTGCTAGTTGCAGGTGAAGATGAAGATTGCTCCATGTGGTAATATGTTTATGTTGGGATATCACAATATCTCTTATATTATTAATGCATCTATATACTTGGCAAAAGTTGGAAGGCTCGGCCTTATGCCTGGTGTTTTGTTCCACTCTTGCCGCCCTAGTTTCCGTCATATCGGTATTATGTTCCCGGATTTTGCGTCCCTAACGCGGTTGGGTTTTATGGGAACCCCTTGACAGTTCGCCTTGAATAAAACTCCTCCAGCAAGGCCCAACATTGGTTTTACCATTTGCCTCACCTAAGCCTTTTTCCCTTGGGTTTCCGGAGCCCGAGGGTCATCTTTATTTTAGCCCCCCCCCCACCGGGGCCAGTGCTGGTCCGAACCGAGTAGACTGCTGTTTAACAACTTGAACATAAGGTTTATTCAGATCTGGACCAATTTCAAAATTTGCATAGGACTTACCGGAATTGTTATATGTTGTTTCCGGCCTCATTTAAACTTGCTTTGATGTGTTGCTCTTGTATGCATCATCTCTTGCCATGCGTAGCCTCATGTAGCCTTGCCATGCATCATACTTGATTGAGCATCATGCCTTGTTCATGTGTGGTGTGTTTACCATGTTGTGTGCTTCTTCTCGATAGTTCCCGTTTTGTTGCGATCGTGAGGATTTGTTCGTCTACGCTTGGTTCGTCTTCGTGGCTTCATCTTCTTCATGGAGCCGTTCTTCTTCCTAGCGGGATTTCAGGCAAGATTACCGTCACCTTGGATCTCATTACTATCATTGCTATGCTAGGTGCCTCGATGCTAGCGTTATGCCGCGTTACCTACCACTTGCTTATCAAGCCTCCCAAATTGCCTTGAATCTCTAACCTTTGTCACCCTTCCTAGCAAACCGTTGTTTGGCTATGTTACCGCATTTGCTCAGCCTCTCTTATAGCGTTGCTAGTTGCAGGTGAAGATGAAGATTGCTCCATGTGGTAATATGTTTATGTTGGGATGTCACAATATCTCTTATATTATTAATGCATCAATATACTTGGTAAAAGGTGGAAGGCTCGGCCTTATGCCTGGTGTTTTGTTCCACTCTTGCCGCCCTAGTTTCCGTCATATCGGTATTATGTTCCCGGATTTTTCGTCCCTAACGCGGTTGGGTGTTATGGGAACCCCTTGACAGTTCGCCTTGAATAAACTCCTCCAGCAAGGCCCAACATTGGTTTTACCATTTGCCTCACCTAAGAATTTTTCCCTTGGGTTTCCGGAGCCTGAGGGTCATCTTTATTTTAGCCCCCCCCCCTCGGGCCAGTGCTCCTCTAAGTGCTGGTCCGAGCTGAGTAGACTGCGGGGCCACCTTGGGGAAACTTGAGGGCTGGTTTCACTCGTAGGATGTCTCATCCGGATGTGCCCTGAGAACGAGATATGTGCAGCTCCTATCGGGATTTGTCGGCACGTTCGGGCGGTCTTGCTGGTCTTGTTTTACCATTGTCGAAATGTCTTGTAACCGGGATTCCGAGTCTGATCGGGTCTTCCCGGGAGAAGGAATATCCTTCGTTGATCGTGAGAGCTTGTGATGGGCTAAGTTGGGACACCCCTGCAGGGTATAAACTTTCGAGAGCCGTGCCCGCGGTTATGTGGCAGATGGGAATTTGTTAATATCCGGTTGTAGTAAACTTGAAGTAAACTCTTCTAAAATACACTAACCGCGTGGGTACCCGTGATTGTCTCTTTTCGAGGAAGTTCGGGAGGAGCACACGGTTTGTGTTATGTTTGACGTAAGTAGGAGTTCAGGATCACTTCTTGATCATTACTAGTTGGCGACCGTTTGCTTAGCTCCTCTTCTCGCTCTTGTTTTGTAAGTTAGCCACCATACTTTGCTTAGCCGGTGCTGCAACCTCACCACTTTACCCCTTCCTTACCCATTAAGCTTTGCTAGTCTTGGTACCCATGGTAATGGGATTGCTGAGTCCTCGTGGCTCACAGATTACTACACCAACAGTTGCAGGTACAGGTTGTGTGATGCTCATGACGTGAGAGCGATGCTCGATTGCTTGTGTTGGAGTTCTTCTTCTTCTTCGCCGATCTTGGGTTAGGTTCCTGGTCGGCAGCCTGGGCTAGCAGGGTGGATGTCGTTTGAGTTTCTGTTTGTGTTTCATCCGTAGTCGGATGTTGATCATGATCTATTGATGTATTCTTGCGACATTTGTTTGCCTTGTATGTATCCCCATCTATTATGTAATGTCGATGTAATGATATCCACCTTGCAAAAGCGTCTTCAAGATGCACTTCTATCCTTGGTGGGACCTTCAAGTTACTTTAGGATAGGGTCGCATCTTGGGCGTGACAGTGGTCGCTTACTGGATTGATACCTTGATTCTCAAAAACTGAGGGAAATACTTATGCTACTTTACTGCATCACCCTTTCCTCTTCAAGGCAAAACCAACGCAGTGCTCAAGAGGTAGCAAGAAGGATTTCTGGCGCCGTTGCCGGGGAGATCTACGCCAAGTCAAGTCAAGTCAAGACATACCAAGTACCCATCACAAACTCATCTCCCTCGCATTACATTATTTGCCATTTGCCTCTCGTTTTCCTCTCCCCCACTTTACCCTTGCTGTTTTATTCGCCCTCTCTTTTCCATTCGCCTCTTTTTCGCTTGCTTCTTGTTTGCTCGTTTGTTGGATTGCTTGCTTGTCACGATGGCTCAAGATAATACTAAATTGTGTGACTTTACCAATACCAACAACAATGATTTTCTTAGCACTCCGATTGCTCCTCTTACCGATACTGAGTCTTGTGGAATCAATGCTGCTTTGTTGAATCTTGTCATGAAAGATCAATTCGCTGGCCTTCCTAGTGAAGATGCCGCTACCCATCTAAATAGCTTCGTTGATTTGTGTGATGTGCAAAAGAAGAAAGATGTGGACAATGATATTGTTAAATTGAAGCTATTTCCTTTTTCGCTTAGAGATCGTGCTAAATCTTGGTTTTCGTCTTTGCCTAAAAATAGTATTGATTCTTGGAATAAGTGCAAAGATGCTTTTATCTGTAAGTATTTTCCTCCGGCTAAAATCATCTCTCTTAGAAACGATATTATGAATTTTATCTCTAAGTTTTGTATGAATTCTAAGTATTTTCCTCCGGCTAAAATCATTAATGATGCGTAATTGCCCTACCGATGGTTTGAATCTGTGGATGATTATACAAAAAAATTATGCCGGATTGAATTTTGCTTCTAGAAATCTTTTAGATTCGGCCGCGGGAGGCACTTTTATGGAAATCACTTTAGGAGAAGCTACTAAACTCCTAGATAATATTATGGTTAATTATTCTCAATGGCACACTGAAAGATCTACTAATAAGAAAGTGCATGCGATAGAAGAAATTAATGTTTTGAGTGGAAAGATGGATGAACTTATGAAATTATTTGCTAATAAAAGTGTTTCTTTCTGATCCTAATGATATGCCTTTGTCTACTTTGATTGAGAATAATAATGAATCTATGGATGTGAATTTTGTTGGTAGGAATAATTTTGGTATCAACGCGTATAGAGGAAACTTTAATCCTAGGCCGTACCATAGTAATTCCTCTAATAATTATGGTAATTCCTACAACAATTCTTATGGAAATTTAAATAAGATGCCCTCTTAATTTGAGACTAGTGTTAAAGAATTTATGAATTCGCAAAAGAATTTCAATGCTTTGCTTGAAGAAAAATTGCTTAAAGTTGATGAATTGGCTAGAAACGTTGATAGAATTTCTCTTGATGTTGATTCCTTGAAACTTAGATCTATTCCTCCTAAGCATGATATCAATGAGTCTCTCAAATCCATGAGAATTTCCATTGATGAGTGCAAAGAAAGAACCGCTAGGATGCGTGCTAAGAAAGATTGCTTTGTGAAAGCGTGTTCTTCTAGTTTCTATGAAAATAAAGATGAAGATCTAAAAGTTATTGATGTGTCCCCTATTAAATCTTTGTTTTTCAATATTAATCTTGATAATGATGGGACTGAATATGATCCACCTTTACCTAGAAGGCGTTCCAAAAATTCGGAGTTGATAGATCTTGATGCAAAAATTGGTAAAAGTGGGATTGAAGAGATCAAAACTCTAGATATTAATGAACCCACTATTTTGGATTTCGAGGAATTTAATTATGATAATTGCTCTTTGATAGATTGTATTTCCTTGTTGCAATCCGTGATAAATTCTCCACATGCTTATAGTCAAAATAAAGCTTTTACTAAACATATCGTTGATGCTTTGATGCAATCTTATGAAGAAAAACTTGAGGGTATCATTACCAACTTGGGAACCGCCTTTTCTTCCGTAAAGAATACCCCAAGTCCTCCTACTAAAATTGCTAAGCTTATGTATGTTCCTAAAAATAAGGGTGAATCCTCTAATAAGGAAACTGCGGATCTCAAATCAATAAGTGTTCATCCCAATCTCCTTGCTATCATTAAGGAACCATTTGCTGCAAATGCTTTTTTCGATTTTGTGCCTAGAAGTTTGATAATTAATAGAAAGAAAGAAACTCCTAAGGGTGATAGGTGTCTTATTGAAGAATTTCCTACCATAGATGGCAATACCTAGATCTATCCTTGCTTTTATGCCTAGCTAGGGGCGTTAAACGATAGCGCTTGTTGGGAGGCAACCCAATTTTATTTTTAGTTTTTTACTTTTTTCTTCTGTTTAGGAATAAATCTTTGATCTAACCTATGGTTAGATTTGTTTTTATGTTTTAATTAGTGTTTGTGCCAAGTTAAACCTATAGGATCTTCTTGGATGATAGTTATTTGATCTTGCTGAAAATTCCAGAAACTTTCTGTTCACGAAAACAATTGTTAAAAATCACCGGAACGAGATAAAATATTGATTCCAAGTGCTTCTGATCAATAAACAAATGGTATAGGTTGTCCTATTTTGGCTGAACTTTTTGAGTTCCAGAAGTTTGCGTTAGTTACAGATTACTACAGACTGTTCTGTTTTTGACAGATTCTGTTTTTCGTGTGTTCTTTGCTTATTTTGATGAATCTATGGCTAATAAAATAGTTTATAAACCATAGAGAAGTTGGAATACAGTAGGTTTAACACCAATATAAATAAATAATGAGTTCATTACAGTACCTTGAAGTGGTGTTTTGTTTTCTTTCGCTAACGGAGCTCACGAGATTTTCTGCTGAGTTTTGTGTTGTGAAGTTTTCAAGTTTTGGGTGAAAGATTTGATGGATTATGAAACAAGGAGTGGCAAGAGCCTAAGCTTGGGGATGCCCATGGCACCCCAAGATAATCTAAGGACACCTAAAAGCCAAAGCTTGGGGATGCCCCAGAAGGCATCCCCTCTTTCGTCTACTTCCATCGGTAACTTTACTTGGAGCTATACTTTTATTCACCACATGATATGTGTTTTGCTTGGAGCGTCTTGTATTATTTGAAGTCTTTATTTTTTAGTTTGCCACAATAATCCTTGCAGTACACACCTTTTGAGAGAGACACACATGATTCGGAATTGTTAGAATACTCTATGTGCTTCACTTATATCTTTTGAGCTATATAGTTTTTGCTCTAGTGCTTCACGTATATCTTTTAGAGCACGGTGGTGGTTTTGTTTTATAGAAACTATTGTTCTCTCATGATTCACTTAGATTATTTTGATAGTCCTACAAAACAGCGTGGTAATTTGCTTTAATTATGATAGGCACTCAAGATTAGTAAAAGAAATCTTATGAGTGTGTTGAATACTATGAGAAGTTTGATACTTGATAATTGTTTTGAGATATGGAGATGGTGATATTAGAGTCATGCTAGTTGAGTAGTTTTGAATTTGAGAAATACTTGTGTTAAAGTTTGTGATTCCCTTAGCATGCACGTATGGTGAACCGTTATGTGATGAAGTCGGAGCATGATTTATTTATTTATTGTCTTCCTTATGAGTGGCGGTCGGGGATGAGCGATGGTCTTTTCCTACCAATCTATCCCCCTAGGATGATGCGGGTAATACTTTGCTTCGATAACTTGTAGATTTTTGCAATAAGTATATGAGTTCTTTATGGCTAATGTTGAGTCCATGGATTATACGCACTTTCTTCCTTCCACCATTGCTAGCCTCTCTAATACCGCGCACTTTTCGCCGGTATCATACACCCACCATATACCTTCCTCAAAACAGCCACCATGCCTACCTACCATGGCATTTCCATAGCCATTCCGAGATATATTGCCATGCAACTTACCACCGTTCAGTTTATTATGACACGCTCCATCATTGTCATATTGCTTTCCATGATCATGTAGTTGACATTGTATTTGTGGCAAAGCCACCGTTCATAATTCTTTCATACATGTCACTCTTGATTCATTGCATATCACGGTATACCGCCGGAGGCATTCACATAGTCATATTTTGTTCTAAGTATTGAGTTGTAATTGTTGAGTTGTAAGTAAATAAAAGTGTGATGATCATCATTTTTTAGAGCATTGTCCCAAGTGAGGAAAGGATGATGGAGACTATGATTCCCCCACAAGTCGGGATGAGACTTCGGACTAAAAAAAAGAGGCCATAAAAAAGGATAAAAGACCCAAATAAAAAATGAGAGAAAAAGAGAGAAGGGACAATGTTACTATCCTTTTACCACACTTGTTCTTCAAAGTAGCACCATGATCTTCATGATAGAGAGTCTCCTATGATATCACTTTCATGTACTAGTGGGAAATTTTCATTATAGAACTTGGCTTGTATATTCCAATGATGGGCTTCCTCAAAATGCCCTAGGTCTTCATGAGCAAGCGAGTTGGATGCACACCCACTTAGTTCCTTTTGTTGAGCTTTCATATACTTATAGCTCTAGTGCATCCGTTGCATGGCAATTCCTACTCACTCACATTGATATCTATTAATGGGCATCTCCATAGCCCGTTGATACGCCTAGTTGATGTGAGACAATCTTCTCCTTTTTTTTCTTCTCCACAACCACCATTCTATTCCACATATAGTGCTATGTCCATGGCTCACGCTCATGTATTGCGTGAAGATTGAAAAAGTTTGAGAACATCAAAAGTATGAAACAATTGCTTGGCTTGTCATCGGGGTTGTGCATAATTTAAATACTTTGTGTGGTGAAGATAGAGCATAGCTAGACTATATGATTTTGTAGGGATAACTTTCTTTGGCCATGTTATTTTGAGAAGACATAATTGCTTAGTTAGTATGCTTGAAGTATTATTATTTTTATGTCAATATTAAACTTTTGTCTTGAATCTTTCGGGTCTGAATATTCATACCACAATTAAGAGAATTACATTGAAATTATGCCAAGTAGCATTCCACATCAAAAATTCTGTTTTTATCATTTACCTACTCGAGGACGAGCAGGAATTAAGCTTGGGGATGCTTGATACGTCTCCAACGTATCTATAATTTTTGATTGCTTCATGCTATATTATATTCTGTTTTGGATTTAATGGGCTTTATTATACACTTTTATATCATTTTTGGGACTAACCTATTAACCGGAGGCCCGGCCCAAATTGTTGTTTTTTGCCTATTTCAGAGTTTCGCAGAAAAAGAATATCAAACGGAGTCCAAACGGAATGAAACCTTCGGGAACGTGATTTTCGGAACGAACGTGATCCAAAGGACTTGGACCCTACGTCAAGAAAGCTACCAGGAGGGCATGAGGTAGGGGGCGCGCCTCCCCCCCCCCCCCCCCCCCCCCCGCCGCAGGCGCGCTCTCCACCCTCGTGGGGCCCATGTTGCTCCACCGACGTACTTCTTACTCCTATATATACCCACGTACCCCCAAACCAACAGAAGCATCCACGACAACCTAATTCCACCGCCGCAACCTTCTGTGCCCGTGAGATCCCATCTTAGGGCCTTTTCCGGCGTCCTGCCGGAGGGGGCATTGATCACGGAGGGCTTCTACATCAACACCATAGCCTCTCCGATGATGTGTGAGTAGTTTACCTCAGACCTTCGGGTCCATAGTTATTAGCTAGATGGCTTCTTCTCTCTTTTGGATCTCAATACAATGTTCTCCCCCTCTCTTGTGGAGATCTATTCGATGTAATCTTCTTTTGCGGTGTGTTTGTTGAGACCGATGAATTGTGGGTTTATGATCAAGTTTATCTATGAACAATATTTGAATCTTGTCTGAATTCTTTTATGTATGATTGGTTATCTTTGCAAGTCTCTTCGAATTATCAGTTTGGTTTGGCCTACTAGATTGATCTTTCTTGCGATGGGAGAAGTGCTTAGCTTTGGGTTCAATCTTGCGGTGTCCTTTCCCAGTGACAGTAGGGGCAGCAAGGCACGTATTGTATTGTTGCCATCGAGGATAACAAGATGGGGTTTATATCATATTGCATGAGTTTATCCCTTTACATCATGTCATCTTACTTAAAGCGTTACTCTGTTCTTTTGAACTTAATACTCTAGATGCATGCTGGATAGCGGTCGATGTGTGGAGTAATAGTAGTAGATACAGGCAGGAGTCGGTCTACTTGTCTCGGACGTCATGCCTATATACATGATCATACCTAGATATTCTCATAACTATGCTCAATTCTGTCAATTGCTCAACAGTAATTTGTTCACCCACCGTAATACTTATGCTCTCGAGAGAAGCCACTAGTGAAACCTATGGCCCCGGGTCTATTTTCCATCATATAAATCTTCCAACACTTAGCTATTTTTATTGCCTTCTATTTTACTTTGCATCTTTATCATAAAAATACCAAAAATATTATCTTTTATCATATCTATTAGATCTCACTCTCGTAAGTGACCGTTGAGGGATTGACAACCCCTTTATCGCATTGGTTGCGAGGTTCTTGTTTGTTTGTGTAGGTGCGGGGGACTCGTGCGTGGTCTCCTACTGGATTGATACCTTGGTTCTCAAAAACTGAGGGAAATACTTACGCTACTTTACTGCATCACCCTTTCCTCTTCAAGGGAAAACCAACGCAGTGCTCAAGAGGTAGCAGGGGACCGCGGCGAGCGCGGGACGAAGGCGGGGCGAACAAGGGGATCGTGCCACGGGCACGGCTAGGGTAATGCGCGCGCAAGCGTGCAGGAGAGGGTGCGAAGCGGGGGCTGGCGTGGTGGTGGGCGTGCGCGCGGCGAGGGGCACGGTTGGCGGCGCGGTAAACGCGGTGGAAAGAGGAGGAAGGCAACGGGGGGCGGCTCACAACATTGCCGAGAAGGGGTCCGGCGTGGCTTGAGGAGGCGAGTCGGGGAAGGATACGAGGAGGCGACGCGAGGTCCGGCGACGGCGAGGTCTTTGGGCGGCGGTAGTGGCACACGGCGTCGGTGAAGGGGGCGCGTCAGGCTCATTGCCCCTTCCGGATCCAGATCGGGTCGGGGAAGAGGAGCGAGGGGGAGGCGAGCCAGAGACGGGGGGGCGGGGAGGAGGCCCGGCGACGCCGGTGGGCAATGGGCGAGCGAGCGATCCGGTGACGGTAATGGGGTTGATGGGGGCGATCACCTCCCCGATCCAGATGGGATCGAGAGGTGGGGAGGCTAACGAGTGGTGATACGTCTCCAACGTATCTATAATTTAGGAAGTATTCATGCTGTTATTTTATCATTCTTGGATGTTTAACAATCATTTTATAGCAACTTCATATCATTTTTTGGGACTAACCTATTGACCCAGTGCCCAGTGCCAGTTGCTGTTTTTTGCTTGTTTTTTACATCGCAGGAAATCAATACCAAACGGAGTTCAAATGCAATGAAACTTCACGGAGATTTTTTATGGACCGAAAGACCAACAGTGGGCCGAAGAAGCACCTAGGGGTGCCCCGAGGGGGCACAACCCACCAGGGCACACCAGGGCCCCCTGGCGCCCAGGTGGGTTGTGCCCACCTCGGTGGCCTCCCGCACCCCCTCTTTGCACTATAAATTCCCAAATATTCCGAAACCCTTCGGGGTTAACCTAGATCAGAAGTTTCGCCGCCGCAAGGCTCTTTATCCACCGAAAACCAATCTAGACCCTTTCTGGCACCCTGCCGGAGGGGGGGAATCATCTCTGATGGCCATCTTCATCATCTCGGCGGCCACCACGATGAGGAGGGAGTAGTCCACCCTCGGGGCTGAGGGTTTGTACCAGTAGCTATGTGTTTAATCTCTCTCTCGTGATCTATATCATGGGCTTTGTTAATATAGATGGATCATATGATGTTTCTCCCCTCTATACTCTTGTTGTGATGAATTGAATCTTTAGCCTTTGAAGTTTTTTCTTGTCGAATTGAATATTCAGATATGAGAACACATGATGTATGTCTTGCGGTATGAATACTTGAGGTGACAATGGGGTATCGTATTGATTCACTTGATATATGTTATGGCACTCAACTTGCGGATTCCCGAGGTGACGTTGGGGTAATCTATGCATAGGGGATGATGCACGTTTTTATCATCTTTCCTCCGATAGAAACTTTGGGGTCTCTTTGTAGTTCTTTGTGTGGATTGAGTATTATGAATATGAATTTGCTTTGGTCTTATTTTAGTACGAACTCTAGGATAGATCGAACGGAAAAATAGCTTTGTGTTACTTTAGTATGAACTCTTGAATAGATCGAACGGAAGCTTTGAGGTGGTCTCGTACCCTACAAACAATTTCTATCTTTTGTTCTCCGCTATTAGGAACTCGGGAGTGATTCTTTATTGCACTTTGAGGGATAATCATATGATCCAACTATGTTAGCATTGTTGAGAAATTGCACTAGCGAAATTACGGACCCTAGGCCTTGTTTTCAAGCATTGCAATACCGTTTTTGTGCCCGTTTAAAATTTGCTACCTTGCTGTTTTTATTTATTCAGATTATAAAAATATATTTCTACCATCAAAATTACACTTTTATCACCATATCTTCGCCGAACTAGTGCACCTATACAATTTGCCATTTTATTGGGTGTGTTGGGGACACAAGAGATTTCTTGTATTTGATTGCAGGGTTGTTTGAGAGACACCATCTTCATCCTACGCCACCCACAGATTGATAAACCTTAGGTCATACACTTGAGGGAAAATTGCTACTGTCCTACAAAACTCTGCGCTTGGAGGCCCAACACGTGTCTACAAGAATAAAGTTGCGTAGTAGACATCAAGCTCTTTTCTGACACCATTGCCGGGGAGGTGGGTGCTTGAAGGTATATCTTTAGATCTTGCAATTAAATATTTTACTTTCTTGTTTTATCACTAGTTTGGTTTATAAAAGAAAACTACATAAAAAATGGAATTGAGGTTGCATCATATTATTGATCATCTTTATAATATCTTTCTTGAAAATGATGGATCGGAAAATTGTTCTCAATTGTTATAAGAAGAAGTCAATAAAATGTTTGGCACAAAATATTTGAATGATGAGCATGATTGCAATGTTGTTAGTATGAATTCTTTGAATATCCATGATGCTAATGATATGCAAAGCCATAAGCTTGGGGATGCTATGTTTGCTGAAGATGATATTTTTAGTCCCCCAAGTTTTAATGAGAAAATTTATTATGATGATTGCATGCCTCCTATTTATGATGATTATATTGATGAAAGTGGATTTGGAGAGGTCGTGACTTTATTTAATGATGAATCCACTATTTTGGAGGAGGTTGCAATTGATTATGACAACAAAGTTCCTATATATGATGATTATGGTGATGACATATATGCTATATTGAATAATTATAAACATGAAACTTGTCATCATGATTTTAATTTCCAATCACATGAGAGTTATTTTGTTGAGTTTGCTCGCACTACTATTGATGAGAAGAAATTTTCTTATGTGGAGAGTAACAAAATTTCTATGCTTGTGGATCATGAAAAGAATGCTTTATGTGATGTTTATATTGTTGAATTCATTCATGATGCTACTGAAAATTATTACGAGAGAGGAACATATGCTATTAGGTTCAATAATATCAAGTTTCCTCTCTTTATGTTGAAAGTTTTGAAGCTATGCTTGTTTTGCCTTCCTATGCTAGTTGATTCTTGCTCCCATAAATTGTTTGCTAACAAAATCCCAATAAATAGGAAGTGGGTTAGACTTAAATGTGCTAGTCATATTCTTCATGATGCTCTCTTTGTGTTTCAATTCTTATCTTAATTTTATGCGAGCATCATTGAACTCATCATGCCTAGCTAAAAGGCATTAAAGAAAAGCGCTTGTTGGGAGACAACCCAACACTTTTACTTACGGTTTTTGTGTGTTAACATGATTATGCTACTGCATTGATCATTTTTATAGCTTTTGTTTCAATAAAGTGCCAAGTAAAGCCTTTGGGATCATGTTGGGTGATAGTTGATTTGACCCTGCTGAAAAACAGAAACTTTTGCGCTCATGAAAATAAGTCTCATTTTTAACAGAAGAGTGATTTTGAGTTGATTATTTTTGCAGAAGTTTAATATACAAATTTCTCACGTGGTCCTAATTTTTTCATAATTTTTGGAGTACAAGAAGTATGGCAGTTATCCAGATTATTACAGACTGTTCTGTTTTTGACAGATTCTGTTTTCAATGCATAGTTTGCTTGCTTTCTAGTTTCTATGGCTTATATTGCTCAATATAAATTGTGGAAATGATATTCTACAGTAGGAATTGTGTGAGAAAAATTATGAATCTTGTCTTTCACAGTACCAAAAGTGAAATGGTTTGCTCTTTATTATACCAACCTATCTCACGAAGTTCTGTTAAGTTTTGTGTGATTGAAGTTTTCAAGTTTTGGGTGAGATATCGATATGAGGAGAATAAGGAGTGTCAAGACCCTAAGCATGGGGATGCCCAAGGCACCCCAAAATAATACTCAAGGAATATCCAAGCAACTAAGATTGGGGATGCCCTGGAAGGCATCCCCTCTTTCGTCTCCAACATTATCGGTAACCTCACTTGGAGCTATGTTTTTATTCTTCACATGATATGAGTTTTGCTTGGAGTGTAAAGTTTTTTTGTTAGGAATTGCTTTATTTTATTTATAATAATGTTTTGCATCTTTTATTTCAATAAAAATGTCAAGGATAACCTTTACTATGCTTATTTTACAAGTCTACATGTTGCTGTTTGAAAACAGAAAGTTTACCGCTGTTGCAAAAATTCCCTAGAAAAGTCAGAGTGTGATAAAATGTTGAAACTTTTTGCGTAATAAGATCTGATAAATTCTCTACAGTATGGTAGAATTTCATAATTTTTGGAGTTAGGGAAGTATTGATACTCTTGCATTCTTTACAGACTATACTGTTTTGGCAGATTGCTGTTATGTTTGCATTGTTTGCATATGTTTGCTTGTTTAATGACTCTATTTAAGGATAGGAGTATTAAATGTGAAGAGGCATTTAGTATGCAATGTTGAATAATAATTTTAGTGATTTGCTACAGTAGAGATTGATAAGGCTTTTGCATTGGTCTATACTAACTTATCTCATGAGTTCTTGTTGAGTTTTGTGTGGATGAAGCTTTTGAGATTTAGGAAAACCGTGATATGAGAAAAATTAAGGAGACACAAAATCTCAAGCTTGGGGGATGCCCAAGTCATCCCAAGATAATATTTCAAGAAGTCTCAAGCATCTAAGCTTGGGGATGCCCCAGTAGGCATCCCACCTTTTTCCTTCAACAATTATCGGTTAGTATCGGTTGAGCCTAAGTTTTTGCTTCTTCACATGATATGTGCTATCCTTGGAATGTCATTTTATTTTGTTTTCCTTATTGTTTTAATAAAATACTTAGATCTGAAAGTTTTAAAAAAAATAGAGTCCTCAAATAGTTGCCAAGGAAGCTAAGTAAGCGACATTCACATCCCGTCAACGAAGCTCTTTCTTTGGAATTCCTCTTGTGCTTCACTTATATCCTATGAGTAAATTTTTTAATAAATTGAATGTCATGAAGATGAAATCATATCATTCCTAGTGGTAGCTTCACATTGGGTTTAGAAAGTGAAATCTTCTGAGGCTTGACAATCAAAATTTTGGTCATACAATCAATTCACGAATAATTAGTATAAGGAAGAGAACTTTCACATGCAAACACACTATCTTGGAAATATTTTGTGATTGTGAGCCCCCATCAAAATATTATATGCCAAAATTGTTGACGTTGGACAAGGAAGACAACATAATGATTTATGTTTGCTCATATTCACATAGAAGTAATATTGTCATAGATCCTTCAACATGTGGTGCTTGCCCCCCATCTTTGCTAGCCAAAAATTCCGCACCAAGTAGAGATACTACTTGTGCATCCAAAAACCCTTAAACCCAAATCTTATTTTCAAGAGTCCACCATACCTACCTAAGGATTCAATAAGATTCTTCAAGTAAGTTGTCATCAGTGCAATAAGGCAATAAAAATTGCTTCTAAAAGTGTGAGATCATTTAGTGTAAGAGAAAATTGAGCATTGTACGAACATGTGATGGCAAAGAATAAAAGCGACAGAATGCATAATAAAGGTTGCTATCATAAGGGGCAATATAACGTGACGTTCTTTTTCACTAATGGGTTGAGCATACAAACAAATAAGCGCATGGCAACCTCTGCTTCCCTCTGCGAAGGGCCTATCTTTTACTTTCCAGTATTTACTTTTATGCAAAGAGTCAAAGTTTTTCTCTCTATTCCTTTCTATTTTTCTCCTTTGGCAAGCATCATGTGGTGAGGAAAGATCTAGGCACATATGTCCAGTTGAATATGGGTAGCATGAGTTATTATTGTTGACATCACCCTTGAGGTGAATACGTTGGGAGGAAAAACAATAAGCCCCTATCTTTCTATGTGTCCGGTTGAAACGTTTTGCCCATGTGTATGCGGTGAGTGTTAGCAATCATAGAAGACTATAAGATGGTTGAGTATGTGGAGCTCTTACTTAAACTCCGTTGAATAAGTTGAATTGCAATTGCTTGGTGACTAAGAACATAGGTTGTTGAGTTTTAAGAGAATTCACTGTTTGAACCTTAATATGTGAATTGGTTGCCATTGTATCATGAGAAGTTTTATAAGAAAGAATCGCGGTTATGATGCTAGGAAAAGTGATTGAAATTGTGATTGATCAAACTTGTGCACTTTCCTAGCATTCACACTTCATAAATTATTTCTTTTATCATTTACCTACTCGAGGACGAGTAGGAATTAAGCTTGGGGATGCTGATACGTCTCGAACGTATCTATAATTTATGAAGTATTCATGCTGTTATTTTATCATTCTTGGATGTTTTACAATCATTTTATAGCATCTTTATATCATTTTTTGGGACTAACCTATTGACCCAGTGTCAGTTGCCGTTTTTGCTTGTTTTTTACATCGCAGGAAATCAATACTAAACGGAGTCCAAATGCAATGAAACTTCATGGAGATTTTTTATGGACTAGAAGACCAACAGTGGGCCGAAGAAGCATGAGGGGGGCACAACCCACCAGGGCGCGCCAGGGCCCCCTGGCGCGCCCAGGTGGGTTGTGCCCACCTCGGTGGCCTCCCGCACCCCCTCTTTGCACTATAAATTCCCAAATATTCCGAAACCCTTTGGGGTTAACCTAGATCAGAAGTTCCGCCGCCGCTAGGCTCTGTATCCACCGAAAACCAATCTAGACCCTTTATGGCACCCTGCCGGAGGGGGGAATCATCTTTGGTGGCCATCTTCGTCATCCTGGCGGCCACCACGATGAGGAGGGAGTAGTCCACCCTCGGGGCTGAGGGTTTGTACCAGTAGCTATGTGTTTAATCTCTCTCTCGTGATCTATATCATGGGCTTTGTTAATATAGATGGATCATATGATGTTTCTCCCCTCTATACTCTGAATCTTTAGCCTTTGAAGTTTTGTCTTGTCGGATTGAATATTCAGATATGAGAACACATGATGTATGTCTTGCGGTATGAATACTTGAGGTGACATTGGGGTATCGTATTGATTCACTTGATATATGTTATGGCACTCAACTTGCGGTTTCCCAAGGTGATGTTGGGGTAATCTATGCATAGGGGATGATGCACGTTTTTATTATCTTTTCTCCGATAGAAACTTTGGGGTCTCTTTGTAGTTCTTTGTGTGGATTGTGTATTATGAATATGAATTTGCTTTGGTGTTATTTTAGTACGAACTCTAGGACAGATCGAACGGAAAAAATAGCTTTGTGTTATTTTAGTACGAAATCTTGAACAGATCGAACCGAAGCTTTGAGGTGGTTTCATACCCTACAAACAATTTCTATCTTTTGTTCTCCGCTATTAGGAACTCGGGAGTGATTCTTTATTGCACTTTGAGGGATAATCATATGATCCAACTATATTAGCACTGTTGAGAAATTGCACTAGCAAAATTACGGACCCTAGGCCTTGGTTTCAAGCATTGCAATACCGTTTTTGTGCCCATTTACTATTTCCCAACTTGCTGTTTTTATTTATTCAGATTATAAAAATATATTTCTACCATCAAAATTACACTTTTATCACCATCTCTTCACTGAACTAGTGCACCTATACAATTTGCCATTGTATTGCGTGTGTTAGGGACACAAGAGATTTCTTGTATTTGATTGCAGGGTTGTTTGAGAGAGACCATCTTCATCCTACGCCTCCCACGGATTTATAAACCTTAGGTCATCCACTTGAGGGAAAATTGCTACTATCCTACAAAACTCTGCGCTTGGAGGCCCAACACGTGTCTATAAGAATAAAGTTGCGTAGTAGACATCAAGGGGGTGTGGGGGAAGTGGGGAGATCGGGCTAGGGTTCGATGGGGAGTGGTGGGTTAATGTAGGCGGCTGGGTCGGCCTAGCTAGCCCAGTGGCCAGCTTGGCCGAGGCCCAGCGAGGAGTTGCCCCCTTTTGCTTTTATTTGTTTTGTCTCTCCTTTTCTGTTTTATCCTGTTTTCAATTTACTTTAATTTTGTAAATTATATAATTAGCATCTAAATTAGTTCTACTAAATATACCACTGCCACCAAAAGTTTGGCACCCAATTAATTTAGTTATAACATTTTTACTATTTTAAAAGCATTTTAATAATAGTTTAAGCCACTGTTTTATTCATTTTATAGTATTTAAACATTTTGTAAAAGTGTGGTTTCTCCAGCATAATTACTTACGCATTATTTTTCACCTCTCGAAGATTTTAGTTTTAATGTTTGAAAACTTTTGATGTTTGCCTTTATTTTAAATTTGAATTTGAATGGGATTGAATAATTGTGAGGTTAACAACAGTAATCAGGGTGACGTGGCATCACTAGCAGGGAATTACTATAGCATAACTAACCGGGCATTACAAAAGCTAACCCCCAAACCACTCGCAACCATCCGGACATGTTTTGCCATCCAATACGGTCCTATATCGGCCCGCAGGCCGGTCTGGATGTGCACTTTCCTGTAAACCAAAAACAAACTACGGGTCTTTGTGGGCATCTGGACCGCTGCCACGGCCGCTTCATACTCCCCTGCCCCACCAGAAACACCTCTCCCGCGCCCGCACCCCTTCACATGAGAAGCAGTTAGCTAGTAGTGCTCCAGAGCACCGGTACCTCATTCATGCCGATTTGGAGTAGCCGCGATGAATATACTCATGTTGATTGACAAATTGAATGCTTCTCTGCAAATAATTGATCAAGGGCAAGCCAAGGATGTGGATAGTCCTTACTACTTTAATAATATTCCATTTGAAATTCCAAGGAAATACTTCAATTTAATTCAAATTTTAGAGTCATTTTGTTATCTTTAGATTAATGCAACATAAATATCTACTTAATGCATATATATATAATTAGGGGTGAACTTGTGAATGCGCACATGAATGGAAATCAAACAAAGAATCATATGTAGACAAGACTTGTGTTTGTCTTTTATTCCCAAGTTTGAACTAGTATAGTTCGGGTTCTTACATGATAGTGCATGCCACTTTATTTTTTCACAGCAACAACGACCAAACCATGGACTAAGAAAACAATGCTTCATATATCTAGTACTAGAGTTCTTCTCTTCTCAGTTAGTACCGAAGATGCCAAATGGAGCAATGGTGCAATATGGAGGGATGTAGACATTGCACATTGCAGGTAGCGTCTGTAGCGCTAGGTTCCTTATTTCCTCAAACTGGGGCAGTTGTTGAGGCTGGACAGAGCCATGGGCCTGTGGGTTTTGCAGAGATGGCTGGAAGGAGCCTTGGCCTGATGGATATTGTTGTTGAGGCTGTTGGAAGGAGACCTGGCTCGACGGTTGTTGTTGTTGTTGATGCAGAATAATAGCATGAACAACATTGTGGATGGCTTGGCACCGCGACTGCTCGGGAATCTGCCACAGCTGCTGACAACACAATTGTTACACCAGCTGGTAAGTACTTTGTTGCAAAACTTGTGAGCTTCCATGCGCTATGTTGTGTTGTTGCAATACAACATCCCTGCATGGAATCAGTTGTTGTTGCAAAATTTGTTGTTGTTGTTGTTGTTGCAAAATTTGTTGTTGTTGTTGTTGCAAAATTTGTTGTTGTTATTGTTGTTGTTGTTGTTGCTGCTGCTGCTGCTGCTGCTGCTGCTGTTTGTTGTTGTTGTTGTTGTTGTTGTTGTTGTTGTTGTTGTTGTTGTTGCTGCTGCTGCTGCTGCTGCTGCTGCTGCTGCTGCTGCTGTTGTTGTTGTTGTTGTTGTTGTTGCTGCTGCTGCTACTGCTGTTGGTGCTGTTGTTGCTGGTGTTGTTGCTGTTGTTGTTGTTGTTGCTGCTGCTGTTGTTGTTGCTGCTGTTTTTGTTGCTGTTGTTGTTGCTATTGTTGTTGTTGTTGCTGCTGCAGCTGCGAAATTGGTTGTTGTGGTTGCTAATACTGTGGTTGCGGTTGTGGATATGGTTGTTGTGGTCGAAATGGTTGCGGCTGCGGATATGGTAGTTGCGGCTGCGGAAATGGTTGCAGCTGCAGATATGGTTGTTGTGATGAAAATGGTTGCGGCCGCGGATATGGCTGTTGTGGTGGAAATGGTTGTTGCTGCCCTGGAAATTGTTGTTGTTGTACCAATGGAACTTGCTCTTGTGGCTGTTGCTGAGATGGATTTTGTGGCTACAATTGTGGAACTTGGACTCTAACTGCAGTTGTGGCGGTGGTCGCCACGATAGTAAGGAGGGCAAGGATGAGAATGGTCTTCATGATGGATTTGTATTGACCACTGCTTGCTTGGCTTAAATGATGCACTCTACTTATGAGAATGATGGATGAGGAAGGATGGTCATCATGCTACGAGCGTATTTATAGCTACCATGGCATGATCTCTTTCACAATTGGCATTTGCCTGTGTGGAAAGTGCTTGGATGCTTCTCAAAATCATAATTTGGTATGTTGTGTTCGGTAGCACTACTTACAAGTGTATTCTTGGACTGGTCATTAAAGTTCCTTGTTATTGCACTATCATTCCACAACCAAAAACGTGTGATAACACGCTTGACTCATCTTATTTACTTTACAGCTCAAACACTAATCTAGATTACCTATTTTCTGAAACTAAGTTTGTAATTTTCTGCGAATTGTTGCGCATAAACTAGATAAGCATGGCTGGCACGTTACTTAGTTTGTAATCTTGTGTGGCCTGTTAAGGTAGATAAGACTAGTAATATAACTTGCTTTAGTAGGCCATGACTCATCAAATTCCTTTTACATGTCAAGTGTTGTAGTGTTCTAGAAGTTATTAGCAAACATAAATTTTGTAATGTTCTACAAGTTGTTACATGTAAACTAGATAAGCTTGACTTGCACACAAACAAGATTTTAATCATGTGTGACCTGTTAAGATGGATTAGACTAGTAATGTGGCTTGCTTTGATAGACCATGACTCGTGAAATTGCTTTTACTTGTCTTAAGTGTTGTATATGTTGTACAAGTTATTAACACTTATCAGCTTAGTATGGCTTGCAATGTGTGTGCATGCCAATGTACGTTCTAGCTTCTATTCATTTGTAGATCTTATTTTGTTTTACGCAAATTGTATAAATTATCATCTACGCTAAGGCTTGCGAGTGCAGCTGCAACAATGTTGGCAGGGTCGGAGGGAGGTTGTGGCATGGCATGAGTTCTTATGACAACCGTTCATTATGTGTGAAAAGATACGTGTTATGTTTTTCATGCGTGCTAAAAATAGATGTTTTTAAATACAATTTATATTTTGATTAGCAAAGTTCTCAGAAAAGTTGACATGACCTCTACTCATTATTTATCTTTTGGATCAAATTCAAATAATAATAAAATAAATGGATGTGATTCCATCATGGCCATTTCAAATATATTTGAAAGTAAAATCCAAACATTATCCTCAGATTACAATATAAATTACACGTCAACTGTTTGAGATAAAAAATATAAATGATCTATTATATTATTAAAATAAGAAAAATGAGTTAAAAGAATGGATGTGATTTGCTTGAAAGAATGTGTATGCATGTCTCCTTATCCCGCGAGTTTCCAGAAAAACAACGCTAGGCTCCCTCTATTGGAATCAGTCGGATCAGAATAAAGCATATGTAAGAGGAAAGCTGGAGTCTGAACCTAACATATAAACGTGTCTTTCCTTCTAACTTATTATAAGTGTTTTTTTATGATTAGAAAAACACAATGGATTCATAAACTCTAAGGCATCTCCAACGTCAACCCTCAATTAAACCGTCCTGAACCATCCGGACCACATGGTCCGGACGTGTTGTGCCATCCAATGCGGGCCTGTATCGGTCCATTGGAAGGTCTGGACGTACTTTCTCCCGTAAACCGGAGACAAACATGGAGGGGGGCTTTGCAGGTGTTCGGACAACACCCACGACCGCTTCTGACCACCCATGCCCACCCAAACCCCCTCCTCCCTCGCCCGCACGCGTTCCCGCTCTGCGCCAGCTGCCCGCATTCATGCGCTGCAGAGCGGACGCGGCCTCTCACTGCCTCCGCAATGGAAGCAGAGCGCCGGCCGAGGGCGCCGCCCGCTGCACGCCGGCTAAACACACATCCTCGCCTCATTCTTGCAGACTGCCCGCCTTCCATCATTAAACCCACGTGTGTTCCAGGATAATTACTCCGGCCACATGTTCATTCGTGAGCCGGTTGGCATTAAACAGAATGTCGCTTGGCTCCTCGTGTCCCCTCGCTATTTAAACAATGCCAGATGTCGGGCAAGAACCGCATCACACCTCCACTCACCATTTTCCTCCTTGAACAGTTTTCTCCATGGCATCTGACGAGCAGGAAGAAGAGTTGTCTGGCATAAAAATGGCTAGGTGGCCCGTAAAGCCCGCCGGCCACGAGCCGAGGAGTGGCAAGTTGCTCCAGGTCGGCACAGGGAGGGAGCACGGTGGCACGGGCATCGTGGCTGCCATTGACGGTGCCATGTCCTCTCACCCCTCCCGTGCCTGTGACCGAGTCATCCGATGTCAACGCGAGTGTAACCGCGTCCTTCCTACAGAGAAAGAAGTGGGCTGCATGGACATAGACGAGGTGGTGTCCAACACGTCCGCGCTCGCCGCCATCACTGAGGAGGCGCTACCACTTGGGTCCCACGAATGCCACACCAGGTGACACCAGCGTACACAGCCAGTGTCTTGCCCTCTGGCAGGCCACCGCCGTTCCCAACCCAAAACCAACTATATGACTCACTGTTGTCGATATATCGATCTTCTTATCTTATTTTTGTCAGACTTCTGCTTTTGGCTGTGTGCATCTTAGTTATGCATAGACCGGGTGTGGCTCATTATGTTTTGTATCTGCTTGATGCTATATTTTGAGTTAATAAAAACAACCATTATTAAAGAAATTCATTGACTAGGAGCATGTAGTGGAACGAGAGAGATAAGAAAAATTATGGTTGTACAATCGAAAATAATATATGAATAAATTTGACAACGCTTAGGCCAGCCCATGCAGTAGGGACCTCCTATACTACGCTCTAGGCGCTCGGAGAAGATGCAGTGCGCCTGTTTGGGGCCGGCCCATGTTCGGTCGGCCTATTTTTGTAACTTCGTTTTCTATTATTCCTTTCTCTTTTCTTTTTATGATTTTTCTACTTTAAATAATTTAGGATTTCATAAATCATAAAAGGTTTGTGGATTCAAAAAATGTCCACGATTTTGTAAAAAAACAATTTGCTTTTTTGGTAAAATATAATGTTCATGATTTTTTAAAAAGGGTTGTTAATGAAATTGAACAAAATTTCACCAATTGAAAAAATGTTCATGAAGGAAAAAATATCTTAAAAATTGAATAACTGCTCATGACTTAGAAACTAGTTTATTCATTCATACAACGTTCACAGATTCAAAAAAATGGTCATGTATTTAAAAAAAATGTTCATTAAGTTAAAAGAATGTTCATTAACTCAAAAAATATTTTTGAATTTCAAAAGTTGTTCCACCAATTTTCATAAAAATGTTTGTCAATTAAAGGAAATTGTCTGTTTATCCAGTCAAATACTTCTTCGTTTAGTTGGTAGAACCCATGCCAATATCATATTAAATCTCTCTCGTCCAATAAGAGTTTTCGAGAGTTACTATATTCAAATTCTCTCATTTCCAAACCTCCACAAGGAAAAAAGAGTACCTAATAATAGTAAATGGGCTATTGCGCTTCTAGTGGTACGTCGTGGAAATTACCTCTAAAGTTACAAAATATTACCCACCAATGCCACTTATAAGTTTTTTTTAGACAAATTCCAAAGCTTTTTATTATATCGTCAAAATGTTTACAGGGACGAAAGAAAGTTCATCTGGTTGTCCGAGCGAGACATGGCGGCTAGCTGGATGTGATAGCGCATGATTCATGAGTTCAATGCCACATATAAGTGATAAAAAAATTCACACAGGGGAATTCCCCCATCTGGGCCGGCCCTACACTTGGGACCTCCTTTAATGCTATCTGCACGCTGGGAGAAGACGCTACCCGCATGTTTGGGCTGGCCCATTACAGGCTGGCCTGTTTTTTTAATTTCGTTTTCCATTTTAATTTTTCTTTCCTGTTTTTTTCTTTTCTACTATAAATATTTTGAGATTTCAAAATAGTTTCGAAAAAAAAAATGAGAATTTGACATAAATTTTTCATAAATCATAAAATACTTGTGGATTCAAAATATGGTCGCAGTTTGCAAAAAATAATTGCTTACACAAAAAATGTTCAAAATTTTAAAAACAAAATTTTCGGAAATCAAATAATATTCATGATTTTCTAAATATTTTGTGTATCAAAAATTGTTAATGAAATTGAAATAAATCGCTAATTCAAAAAATGTTCATGAATGGAAAAATATCCTAAAATTGAAAAACTATTTCTTGACTTACAACATAGTTTAGTCATTCAGAAAATGTTCACTGTTTCAAAAAATGATCATGTATTTCAAAAAATTTAGTCAAAACGAAAAATGTTTTTGAATTTCGAATTTTTTTCCATCAATTTCCATAAAATGTTTGCCGATTAAACAAAATTATTTATAAAGATGTTCAGAATTTTTAATAAGTGTTTGCAAATAGTATAATTTTTTTCATCAATTCTAGAAATGTTCTTGATTTTAGAAAATGTTTGAAAATTTGTATGAGTGTTCATGAATTTGGAAAATGTTCATGATTCCAAACATGTGTAAGAATTTTAAAACATGTTCGTGATTTCAAAAATTATTCATGATTTCATGAAATTGAGAGTGATAGGGTGTCTCAGTGATGTAGCAAATATGGTCATGGTCATTGGAGATTTTGATTTTATTTCTCCCGTTACAACGCACGGACCCTTTTGCTAGTAATAAAAGGGGCTATTTCTTCTTATGGCACGTCATAGAAATTACCCACAAATGTCACATATAAGTGATATAAATGTTTCACACAGGGAAATCCCCGTCTGGACAGGCCCATGTAGTAGGGACCTCACATACTCGGCTCTGCGGGGAGGGATAAGGCGTGGGCCGCATATCTGGGCGGGCCCATGTCCGGGCGGCCTGTTTTTAACATTTCACTTTTTATCTTTTTCCTTTTTTATTTTTTAAATAATTTCGGAATACAAAAAAATATTTGAAATTTAGAAAATAATTTTCAAATAAAGGTTTGATAAATCATAAAATGTTTGTGTATTCAAAAAATATTTGCAATTTTATTAAGGAATCTGACTCAAAAAATGTTCGAAATTTCGGAAACAAATGTTCATGAAATCAAAATACGTTCATGACTTTTTAAAAATTCGTGTATAAATTTTTTTTAATGTAATTGAAGAACATCTCATCATTCAAAAAATGTTCATGAATGGGGAAATAACCAAATATTTGAAAAACTATTCGTGACTTACAAAATAGTTTATTCATTCATAGAATGTTCGCTGATTCAAAAAATGATCATGCATTTCAAAATATGTTTGTAAAATCAAAAAATGTTCGTGAATTTCAAAAATGGTTCCACCGATTTCTAAAACAATGTTCGTCCATTTTAGAATTATTTGCCTATTCAAGAAAATTGTTAAAAAATGTTCACAATTTCTAAAAATGTTTGTAAATACTATAAAATGTTCATGAATTCAAAATATGTTATTGATTTTAGAATATGTTTGCAAATTCGTAAAAGTGTTCATGAATTTGAAAAATGTCGGTGATGCAAAAAAATGTGATCTTGGCCATTCAAGATTATAATTTTTTTCTCCGCGCACGGGCCCTTTTGCTAGTATACAATAATACAAAAAAAAGCCCAAAAGTAGGTCCTGAGTGGTCGGCTTTATTGTTCAGACCAAACCATTCATACAAAACATCAAACACTTTAGCTCCACACTGATGCTGATAAATCTACCGTAGGAATATCTATCTATTTCATCATGTGCGTCCAGTTCCGTCACAACGTACCGATTATGTAATCCCATGTGAATGTCTCAAATGACTTGCGTTCACGACCTAAAAGAAGAAGAAAAAGAAGATAGTGCCGGTTCCCTGTAGCATGATAGATTGAACTGATGCCTGCAATGGAATCAAGCGTCCCTGGTGCACGCTGTTTTCCGACAAGGTGCAAGAGAAGAGAAACACACGAGATAGGAGAGCTTTCAGCTTTTCCTTTAGGCCTCGTTTGGCGCAGGAGGATTCAGGAGGTTTGGAGAGGATGAACCCCCGGAGGGCCAGAAGCCCCACGAAACCTCATCGGCCCATTTGATAGGTGGGGTTTGCACAGCCCAACCCCCTCCGATCCCTTCCAATCCCCTCGTACCCGCGCGGTTCAGAACTCTAGTCGAGGGCCTTGCACAAGCAGAACCTCGAGGGCAGCGGCAGTGCATGCCTCCTCCACTCTCCGCCTACCAAACGCGTTTTTTCAGGAAGGGATTGATTGCAAGGGGAGTTGAGGAGATTGGGTGGAGGGGAGGGATTCATCAAATCCCCTCCAATCTCCACACCTCAAGTCCTCCTGAATCCCTCCATTTCAAACGAGGCCTTACAGTGTAGAATCTCTTATCAGCGTCAAAGGCAGAAACGGCCGTGACTTTGGCAGTCAGTAACGAACCTGATTCGCCTTAATAAGAAAAGAGTAGTTCTATCATGTGTAAATCGTTTATGCATTTCTCCAGTCTCATCCAGCACATTTAGTTAGCTGCTGACTGGCCTCCACTGAAATTGTTGCATTACTATTAATTACTCCTTTCGTTCACAAATACTATAAAATATTTTGAATATATTAATATGGACTACATTTTAAAAAAAAAGGAGGATAACCTCCGGCATATGCATCTGGAAGATGCATGCGGCCATTTTATTGATTATTCTCGAGGAACTTACAAAGTAGAACAACAATATACTTGAATCCGTCATCTTCGCAACATCTGTCGCTACTCCTATTCAAATGATGAAGGGGTGCAAGCTGGGCCACATATCTAGACCTCTCACCTAAGCCTAACATCTAAAGCCGGAGGCCCCGACCGAGCCATCTACCGGGTCCGGGGCTCAAACCGGTCCGACGCACTCACATGTGTTGTCGCCGCCATATTCCACTGGTCCATCTTCAGAGCGATTGAGATGACAACCTTGGCAGGTTCTCCGCCATCGACGCCACCACGACGCCAAATGACGACCTCCACCTACGCGAGTCTTGGCAGGTCCTCCGCCTTTGACGCCACCACGACGCCAGGCGACGACCTCCACCTACGCGAGTCCATCTCCAAGCAACGGACGTAAATCCATGCTAGGATAGGGCCGCAGCACCGCCGTCGCCAACCACCTACAAGCGCCACCCAACCCCAAGGTTCCCGAAGCGGCGCCTTCAAGAAGGGAACGGCGCCGTGAGGAGATCAGTCCATACCGACGCCTCCAAGGAGCGGAACGACGCCCTCAGGCGTCGCCGTCGGCGCGGCCGGTCATGGCCGGCAAGGGATTTCGCCCGAACTAGATCCCCGCCACCAGCAGCGCCTCCTGTACAGAACCGGCGACCAAGAGGAAGCACGGCCCGACCAGGCTGGCCCGCACGCCGAGCGGAGGAGGAAGGGAGGTGCCAGATCGCCCGCACCGACCGCCGTAGAAGCCTTCGCCGGCCGCCAACGACCACCTTATCCCGCCGCCCGCGCGGCCGGGACACCAGATCCACCGCCCGCACGGCTGCTAGCCGTCCGTGCCTTGCCAATGGAGCCGCCGCTCCAGATCCGGGGTTCCCCACGCAGAGGCAAGGCAACCGAGGCCCCGCCGCCACCATCGTTGGCGCCCCGTTTGCCCGGCGGCTGCCTCAGGCGGCGGCGATCTAGTTCGAGGGGGGTGGTGAGGAGGAGGGGCGGCTAGGGTTGGCACGGATTGAACAGAGGGAGCAATTTGCAATGCTTCTTACTCCTACTAGTAACTAAAAATACCCGAGAGCACAACTAGGGCGAGCCCTAGTCCACCTTTTTGGTCTCACGTTTGGGACCTTCGTCTCCTTCCTCCCGCTGTCTCATGACTCGGTGAACAAATGAACGGCGACTAGGTAAATAGGCTAACTTACCGATTTTACTTCCCCACTCCATGGTGAGGGAACAGCGACAAAGCCTGTCATGCCAGGACATCGATCGAGAGCAAAAAGATGCCACTATATATTAGTAACAGGTTTCTAAATGCAGAAGTTCTGATACTATTTTATGTTTTCCCTTATATCGACAACAATCCAGTTGTTGTGCCTCGCAAAAAAAGTTACAACACAACTGGCACTCATAATGTGTCTTGCATAAATATTAAATCAGAAGAAGACACTCATAATGCTTTTACAAGTGTATTTAGAAGGAAAATGGTGCTTCGATTTGCATATGCTTACCGCTCCATTACTAACAACAATTACGATTGGTGTGGTTTCTTCTAATTAAAGCAACAACCAGTTATATACGAAAAGATCATTAAGGGAACATAGTGACTCCGTGAGTCAAAACATCAGTGAGCGGGTCGCCGGGTAGAAGAATTAGTGATAATATTATTATTGCTCAGGAGATTACCCACTCTTTTTCTCTTCAATTTTGGAAACACAATGTTTTCATGCTTAAAATTGATCTTGCCAAAGCTTTTGATCGTTTAGAATGAAATTTCATAGTGTCGGCGCTTACGCGCAAAGGGCTGCATGGTCATTTTATTAATTTGATTCATGCTTGCATCTCTTCTCCCACTTTCTCTGTGCTCATTAATGGACAACCTTCTCACAAGTTTAGAAGTTTTTGAGGTATTCGTCAAGGTTGCCCTATCTCCCCCTATTTGTTTGTTATTGCTATAAATGAATTATCCATTGCTCTTAATGAAGCGCTTGCTGCTCATCATCTCCAGGGTATTTCTCTTGGTCCAGATTGTCCTTCCATTCACTCTCTTTTATTTGCTGATGCCCTTTTGGTTTGTGGGAAAGCCACTTTATAGGAGGCTCATGCTATGGCTAATATTATTCATCACTCACAAATAGAAAAAGGGCCTATTGTCCCGGTTGGTAAGGGCCTTTTGTCCCGGTTTTTGAACCGGGACTAACGGATCGTTACTAATGCCCTAACCCTTTAGTCCCGGTTCTTATACGAACCGGGACAGATGGGCCTCCACGTGGCCGCTGCGGCCAGCCCAGGCCGGGGGGCCTTTGGTCCCGGTTGGTGTCACCAACCGGGACCAATAGGCATCCACGCGTCAGCATCTGGCTGGAGCTGAGGTTTTTTTGTTTGAAAGGGGCTGATTTAGGGGTTTTGGGGGCTAATTTAGGTTGTTATTAGGTAGCTATTAGAGAGAAGTGTCCTCTCTTATATCTCCGTGCTTGGTTTACCAACGCTACGTACTACTATGCCTAAACATGGCCTAGATTGAAGTGAAGGCAACATGTGGTGCATGTCGAAAGTAATACTAATCCTAACTTGATCAAGTTTGGATTGTACTACTTTCGACATGCACCACATGCATGTTGCCTTCACTTCAATCCAATCCATGATCATTTCACCCGCTGATATATAATAACTCTTCATGCGTGCATCATGCATCATCATATATAATAACAAGTCCTACTAATCATCATCATACAACTTCTACTCGTTATTAATAACCAGTCATACGATCATCATCCTCATAGTCATCGAACCAACCCTACTTAATTGTTCTTAGCACATGATCATCAGTATTAGGTAGGACCGAAATACCCTCTTTAAGGTAAAATAGCATAAAACAATATAGACCCTGACTCTCCATTATGGAGACTGGAGATCATCCTGTCTCCATTCTTGCGCTTCGCTTCCTTTTGCTTCCAAGAACCTCCTTGCGACTGTCCATACATTTTTTCCATTCTTTGATTTGCATGTCTCCACTTCTTTTAGAAATCTGGTATGGACAGTTGCGATTCGTAGGATGACCTGGTTGTATGTTCAAAACATCAAGCCTACCATTCTGATACATCAAATGAGGCACACAATCCTCTGGGATTATCTGTTAAAAAAATATAGTAATAACTTCATAGTTAGCAATGATGTACTAGTTTTAGAAGTATGCAAAAGATGCATGGATGTCGTAATAGTAAGAAATCTTACCAGGGTATCTCCATAGTAGTTACCGTAGTTCAACACGTGCACTAGTGGCACATATTGACCATAATGTGGAGGAGTTTTACAATAGATATTGTAATTCTCAAGATCAGTACAAAATCCGACCAGATGAGTTTTCTCCTTATAAGTTAACTCAGAGCCATCGGTGTAGTAGGTTCTGACTACCATGTTCCGCACATTGTTTCAACAATCAAATAAGCTGTCAATGAAAATAAGCTGTCAACTATTTTGAAATGAACAATATAAATTAGCTAATAACTATGTTTGAGAAACTCACATAGCGGTAGAATTGGAGGCGTATCAACAAGGACCCAAATGTCCATATTGTCTTGCTCGATGTCAGGATCACCAAGATCCATGGTGACAAGCATACCCTCATCAAAACCATACATCTTGAAAAATGCTTCCCAATTTTTGCAACCAAAATGGGTTACGCTCTTAGAATTATACAGATTTACTTCAAAATCTATATCATGATGGGTCCTTAGGTGAAGTTTCTTTGTTTCCATATTTTCATGGTCTTCAAAACCCATCCTCTCCAAGACGTAGCGTCTTGCATGGCATGGGATAAGCTAGCCGAATTGTAAATGATGAAAAGTACACGTTGAAATAGTTGAAGTCGTGCTTAATTACAAAAAAATAACACTTGTCATCATTGCGTACCGTTTCAACATCGAAGGTCTCCTCCAGGTTAATACTGAAGCGCCGATCTTCGTCCAGGGAAGGCCTGTCGCACTGACCTCGGTCGTCGTGGCACCAGTCGCACTCCGGGAGACTTTCGTCGTCCGAGTACGACATTTCCTATGTTCGTAATTCAAATATTAAACGTCTACAATTAAATATATGTACTAAAAAAAACCTAAGTTAGATCATTATTATTCATCACGGGTTGACTATCGGTTTGTCGAGTCTTTTCTTGAAAACTCTCAGCTCACGTGGTGTATACATTCGACCGTTGGTGATGGTCGCTCCTCCATTTGTCCCCGAGTGCACTACACCAAAATGTCTAGCACACGGGAACAAAGGAGAAGCGACCCCCACGACAACAGCCGGGATTCTTCGTCCTCTCATATATATATGGTGGAACTCTCCCTCACTGATTCCTCTCTGACATTTGCGACCGTCGGTGATGGTATGGTAGCTCCTCCTTTCGTTCTCGAGTGCATTACAGCAAATTGTCTAGCACACGGGAACGAAGGAGAAGCTACCCCCACGACAACAGTCGGGATTCTTCGTCCTCTCATATATGGTGGAGACTCGACAGACTTACAGTCAACCCGAAATATCGTTTAATTATCTTTCTAAAAGAGGATTTGGCTAGTCTCACCTCGATGTCGGAGGGGGCAGTGACGGGGACGACGGCGGGGATGATGGAGGGGCCGGGGGCTCCTAGATTTCTGCGAAAACAAAAACCCTATAAGCTATCAACTAATCATATGCATACGCCTTGCATAGTGCTCTCCAATTTTAGCATTCAAAGTAGGAGTAGTTTTCCACTTTGAGCATTCAATAAGCAAAATCAAATCACAAAATAAAGTAGTATTCAAATTAGGATGCATTCAATTATAAGCAAAACTACATCATCTCCATGCGTCCGTACATCGTCGAATATTATCACTAATACGCCTCGAATACTATCATACATATAGCATCGCTAGTACAGCTAGAACAGTAGCGCCCGACGGGTATCGGCGCGGGCGGTGGACACCCAAAGGGACGGAACCATCACAGGATCATAGCTCCAGTGAGAACCCTGAAGAACCTGCCAGGTATTGTCGAACCTGCCCTCCAACGCAAACATGTAGCGATGGACGTGCTGGTCCTCCTCGCTGACACGGTGACGTACCACCTCCGCGGTGTCCGGAAGCCTCGGCACCGTCACTGGCCCACGCGACCGCAACCAAACAAGGATCAGGTCAACGACGGGCTGGCTCCTCACCAACCTACACCCACCGGAAGGTAGCACCTCCCAAAACCAGCCCGGCGGAGCCCAGTCCCAGACATGGCCCCTCTGATCAAGCCGGCCTCCTCCGCCGAGTCGACGACGAGGATGCGGGATAGGCATCGTCGACGTCGATGCGGGATTAATTGCTTGAACTAAAAAAATAAACTAGTTCTATTAAATTTCTTGCTAAAATAAAGTAGTTCAACTAGTTCAACTACTAAGCACTTACTATAAATAAATAAAATGAAGTAGTTCTTACTAAAAATAAATTACTTCTATATATAGTAAAATAAAGTAGTTTTATTAAATCAACTAGTTCAACTACTAATTAAGCACTTACTATAAATAAAATAAAGTAGTACTTACTAAAATAAACCACTTCTATAGTAAAATAAAGTAGTTTTATTAAATCAACTAGTTCAACTACTAAGCACTTACTAAAAATAAACTTGTTTAACTAGTTCTATTATATTTAACTAGTTCAACACATTTTTTCTAAATATGCACATATATACATAAATTGACAAAAAAACATCTAATTCAACAAATCTAAAATACATGGAAAAACATCTAATTCAACTAATCTAACTAATTTTATTAAACACTTACTAGTATATATACATGGAAAAAATACATATAAAAAATTTGAAAAAAAGGATTCGGGGCGGCGGCGGCTCACAGCGGGGCCGGCCGGCTAGGGCGACGGCGGGGGCGGCGACGGCGACAGTGGGGGCGGCAGACGGCGTCGGCGTGCAGAGGATCCGGGCGGGCGCGCGGAGCAGAGCACGGGCGACGGCGACGGCGTGGGCGGCGGACGGCGTCGGCGTGGGCTCCGGGGCGGGGGCGGCGGACGGCGACGGCGTCGGCGTGGGCTCCGGGGCGGGGGCGATGGCGACGGCGTCCGACAGCCTGGCGGCGTCCTCTCCGCGCGCGTCGTCAGGGGCGAACTGCAAGATGCAAACCAAAATTTTCACAAGTGTGCCTTATATACATGAAGCTTTAGTCTGTTACAAAGGGATTTCATTTTTTAAAACTTATTTGAACTCCTGACTTTTTGTGTGTTCAAAATGCACAATTCAAAGCCACATCATCATTTTTCAATCCTTTCTGACTTCATTTGTTATTTTTCATGCATTTACTAATTATTTTGAGCTATAAGACCCTAAAATTGAAAAGCATTTCAAATGAACTCTGAAAAGGTTGAAAGTTGGCATGGTATCATCATTTCATCCACATAGCATGTGCAAGAAAGTTGAGAGGGTCCCGGCAAAAACTGGATGCACTTCGTGTACAAAACGGACAATCTCTTTCAAAGTATCAGGATTTCATACGGAAACTCGTCTGTTACAAAGGGATTTCATTTTTCTAAACGTATTTGAACTCCTGACTTTTTGTGTGTTCAAAATGCACCATTCAAAGCCACATCATCATTTTTCAATCCTTTCTGACTTCATTTGTTATTTTTCATGCATTTACTAATTATTTTGAGCTATAAGACCCTAAAATTGAAAGGCATTTCAAATGAACTCTGAAAAGGTTGAAAGTTGGCATGGTATCATCATTTCATCCACATAGCATGTGCAAGAAAGTTGAGAGGGTCCCGGCAAAAACTGGATGCACTTCGTGTACAAAACGGACAATCTCTTTCAAAGTATCAGGATTTCATACGGAAACTCGTCTGTTACAAAGAGATTTCATTTTTTAAAACTTATTTGAACTCTTGACTTTTTGTGTGTTCTAAATGCACCATTCAAAGCCACTTCAATCCTTTATGACTTCATTTGTTATTTTTCATGCATTTACTAATTATTTTGAGCTATAAGACCATAAATTGAAAGGCATTTCAAATGAACTCTGAAAAGGTTGAAAGTTGGCATGGTATCATCATTTCATCCACATAGCATGTGCAAGAAAGTTGAGAGGGTTACGACAAAAACTGGATGCACTTCGTGTACAAAAGGACAATCTCTTTCAAAGTATCGGGATTTCATACGGAAACTCGTCTGTTACAAAGGGATTTCATTTTTTTAAACTTATTTGAACTCCTGACTTTTTGTGTGTTCAAAATGCACCATTCAAAGCCACATCATCATTTTTCAATCCTTTCTGACTTCATTTGTTATTTTTCATGCATTTACTAATTATTTTGAGCTATAAGACCCTAAAATTGAAAAGCATTTCAAATGAACTCTGAAAAGGTTGAAAGTTGGCATGGTATCATCATGTCATCCACATAGCATGTGCAAGAAAGTTGAGAGGGTCCCCGCAAAAGGTGGATGCACTTCGTGAACAAAATGGACAATCTCTTTCGAAGTATCAGGGTTTCGGACGAAAACTCATCTGTTACAAAGGGATTTCATTTTCTTGAACTTATTTGAACTCCAGACTTTTTGTGTGTTCAAAATGAACCATTCAAAGCAGAGACTGATTTTGAATGGTGCATATTCAACACACAAAAAGTCTGTAAAGATCGCCAACCCCAACATAAAAAAATGAGCATAGATGCGCCTATAGAGAAAATTCAACCTAAATTCATAATAAATTTGGATGAATTTCAGAGAAACTCACTATGAATTTTGGTCAAATTCCCTGTATAAGGGCATCTATTTTCATTTTGAGAGGAGCTCAACAAGGCACAGAGGGACGGGCTTATAAACCGGTGTGAGCGCCCTTCGGTCGTCGAGGTGGGACTAAACTCTGGCCGCAACAAGGACCAACCCTTTAGTCTCGGTTTGTGGCACAAACCGGGACTAATGGTCATGGGCCAGGGGCGAGGCGCATTGGTCCCGGTTCGTGCGTTGAACCGGGACCAAAAGGTCCAGACGAACCGGGACCAGTGGCCCACGTGGCCCGGCCGGCCCCCTGGGCTCACGAACCGGGACTAATGCACCCCATGGGTCCCGGTTCGTGCGGAACCTGGACTAATGGGCTGGCCAGGCCCGAACGAAAGCCCTGTTTTCTAGTAGTGACTTTTGTTCTATCTCAGGTCAAATTCCAAATTGGGCTAAATCTGCTATTCTTTTTAGCTCTCATGTTTCTCATACAGCTATGTAGGAGATTAGGAAAATCTTTCCGGTTGCTACTTTGGATAGTAACTTCACCCACCTTGGTCACCCGCTTGTTCTTCCTGCTAAAAATAGAGTTGCAGCTTACAACTTTTTTCTTGACAAATTTTTAAATAAACTGCCCACTTATAAAGCTAACATGCTTTCTCATGCTGCTAGACATGAATTGATCTGTTCTGTTTTCTCGGCTATTCCGGTCTATTATATGGCTAATATCTTGTTTACAAAGAAATTCATTGCTAAGCTGACGGCTGTTATTAGGAATTTCTGGTGAACGGGTGTGCGAGAAAATGATTCTAAGAAAAGTCTTTGTTTTAGAGCTTGGAAGGATATTTGCAACTCTAAAGAAGGTGGTCTGAGTATTAGGAATTTAAAAGCCATTAATGAGAGCCTTCTTTTGGCTGCTGCTTAGAGGTTAGCTAAATTTCCTTCTTCTCACTTGTACCTAGTTCTTAAGGCTAAGTATTTTCATGGTACTTCCATTTGGACAGCTGCTGCGACCCCTCCTAAATCTGCGTTCTGGGCTTCTATTTTGAAAATGTTACCTAAACTTAAGGCTCATTCTTTCTATCAATTAACTCAGGGAAACATTTCCATTTGGAGCATGCCTTGGTGTAGTCTTTGGAACTCTATCCATGACCATCTCATTCCTCAGCAAGCTGGTTTTGCTTACCCATCTATAGTTAGAGATCTCTGGCTTCCGGGGCAAAATAGTTGGAATCATGATCTTGTTTTCTCTCTTTTTCTCCAACCTATGGCCTCTATCATTGTTCAAACTGAAATTATTGATGATGATGGTCCAGATTTGCTATGTTGGGATCTCACTCCTAATGGCATTTGCTGTTCTAAGTCTGGTTATAAACTTTGTTTGCAAGAGATTTATGCTAATACTAGAAATGTGCATGCTGCTGTTTCCTTGGATTTAAAAAGCCCGCTTAAATTGATTTGGAAACGAAAGCATATGCTTCCTAGGGTGTAAACTTTTGCTTTGAGATTACTTAGAAAGGCTTTACCTACGGGTTTGCGAGTAGGCCGTTTCTCCATTCACATTTCTCAGAATTGTTGTAGATGTGGCCAACAAGAGGATGAGTTTCATTTGTTTTTCCTGTGTCACTTTGCTCGTGTGGCCTGGTTTTCCTCTCCTTGGTTCATTAGATCAGATGTCTTAATCCAAGGCCATTCCACTATTCACTCGGTTCTTATTGCTTTCGTTCGTATGGGTCATCCTCATGGATCCATTTTTAATATTCTCAACTTTTTGTGGTGGCTCTGGAAAGCTAGGAATGATTTTCTCTTTGACAGGGAAAAAGCTTCTCCTCACCAAGTTCAGATTGCTACTACTGCCTTACTTCCGGATTCCTATGATAATCTCCCATGTTTCCCTATGAAGCAGTCTCAACCTCGGGATCAGCCTTTTGCGGATCATCTCCCTACACAGGGAGATACACTTAGATCAGATTTACTAATTGTTGGTTCTAAAGTATATTCTGACGCAACTTTCGGGTCTAACAAGATTCCTGGTTTAATGCAAGGAGAAGTTGCTACAGGTGTGGGAGTTTTCATCTCTGTGCCTTGTAATCGAGGGGATTACAATGTACAAATTCAAGCTTCGGCTCCCCCAACCTCTACTCCTTTGCAAGCTGAGGTGATTGCTCTTTCTTTTGCTGCTCATTTGGCCTCTCAGCTGAATGTTTCTTCTCCCACTTTCTTAATGGACTGTCTTTCATTAGCTAAGTTTGCTACTTTGGGGAACATCTCTGAGCCCACATCTCCCTGGAGTATCAGAAAAGCACTGGCTATTTTTTTTCAAATGTACTTCTAATTTGCATCCTAAGGTGTTTCATATTTCTCGAGAAATTAATGGTATTGCTCACAATCTTGCGCAACAGGTACTTCGGTCTGATGCAATACTCAAGTTTCTTGTTTTGCTTCTAATCATTCACATGCTTCCTATCCAGTGGTGTCTCTTATTTCCAATTTCCAGGTTCAAGGATTCAGGTTGCATGCGGTGCATTGTTACTAGTAGAGCACATGGTTCTGAGGACTTCTATCGAGGAAGCACATTTACAATCAAGCTGGCTTCTGTTGAGGACATCAAACAAGATTACTGTTCTTTCAGTGGTTCTAAGGCGTATTTAGATCTTCTTCATGCAGTGCCCACTCTACTCTGCCTCCATCCTGAATTTTCTTCAGATGTATCTGTTCTTTGAGTAGTTCATCTGGTTGGTGTTTCAGCCAGCCTATCTGTAGTATTTTTCTTTGGCTCACTTCCAATGGTTGTACCCACTCTTCTCTGTTTTCTTCATGCCATTGTATTCCCTGATGTACTATTTCTTTGAGCTGAATGAAATTGGCACCGGTCGGTGCCTTACTTTGTTCATAAAAAAGTGAGCGGGTTGCCTGACGACATCAGCACGGGGCGAATTACTTGGCATCCATGTTCGAGATCTCATTATGAATATTGATGGCTTGCATGTCGAAAGGAAGTGGTTTCACTGTACGCCCATGGCACACATAATTGGTTTTTCTTTTTTTGGAGGGGGGGGGGGCATTGCTTTGGTGAACTGACTTCCTCAGACGTACCACGCCCCATTTGCCTCAAAGGTTATTGTAAAACTACAAAATATGGATGATTCTAGAGCATGCACTACAAGAAGACACAAATTAAGGGATGCCGACAGCCGACCAACACTTCTACGAAAAGGTGACCAAGATAAAGGACAATTTCATCATCTCGCAAAGTCCTAGATTACATCTTTACAAGATCTGATCTATGTAGTCCACCCAGATCATCCACATTAGTAGGTAATGTTACAACACAATTCAAATAAGATAAAAATATCCTCACATTTTATTAGTTATAAGAAGACATAGGAATGACATTGTTCAAAAGCGGCATCACAAGATTCAAGCAGTAGAAAAGAGATGAATCAATGAAACCATGCAACCTTTGTGATGCTACTATGTTATATCAACTATGTTATGAGAGGAGATCAAGCGAAACCATAACTCAAGGTACAGGGGTGGCCTGCAATGCATGGGATGTCGGGGCAACCGCACCAACACCACAACACAAATAGTTCCTCGGGCAACACCCCGCAATCCATGGTAAGGATGCCACAGGCCTCCCAGCGGCTTGTGCAAACGGTGCGGCCATCATCAAGACAAGGCAAACCTGTGCCATGAGAAAAAGTATGAAGACTTGCATGGTTCTACTGAACATTTTCACCCAATTTGTTGAGCAAAGTGCACTAGAGACCAATGTACACTACTCCTCTGTGTATGATTGCACGATGTATTGCTCTTCATGCATAGGCATGTATATATGATGTACAAAGGTGGGCCACGAACCTCAACTATACATGCATGGAACTAGGAGGTGGGCCCAATACACAATATGCACATAACACATATACTCAACACCCCCCGCAGTCGAAGCAGCACCGCAACTGACGCAAAGACTGGGCCGGAACTCCTCAAATGACGTCGTAGGCAAGCCCTTGGTCATGATATCGGCAAATTGTTGGGAAGTAGGGACGTGTAAAACACGAATATGGCCAAGGGTCGCCTATTCCCGAAAAAAATGAATATCCAACTCAATATGCTTGGTCCGTCAATGATGCACCGGGTTAGTGGAGAGGTTGACCGCCGAGACGTTGTCGTAGTAGACCACCGTGGCATGGTCAACAGGACAAGAGAGCTCCTGAAGCAGCTGGCGAAGCCACGAACACTCGGCGACGGCGTTGGCCACCGCGCGATACTCAGCTTCAGCACTGGAACGAGAGACCGTAGGTTGCGGCTTGGACGACCACGAGATAAGTGAGGGTCCAAGGTAGACACAATAGCCCGAAGTGGAGCGACGAGTGTCAGGGCAGCCCGCCAAGTCTGCATCGGAGTAGGCGGTGAGGGCGGTGTCGGCGGAGGCGTGAAGCGTGACGCCAAGATCCATAGTGCCACAGATATGGCGGAGAATCCGCTTGACGGCAGCCCAGTGAACGTCTCAAGGAGCATGCATATGAAGACACACCTGCTGCACGGCATACTAGATCTTCGGTCGAGTCAGAGTGAGGTACTGGAGAGCACCAACGATAGACCGATAGAAAGCAGCATCCGAAGCAGGAGAACCATCCGTGGCAGAAAGCTTGGCCTTCGTATCAACAGGCATAGCGGCGGGCTTGCAGTTAAGCATGCCGGAGCGCCCCAGGAGCTCGTGAGCGTACTTCGCTGATGAAGGAAGAAGCCATCCGGACGGCGCACCACCTCGACACCTAGGAAGTAGTGCAAAGGACCCAAGTCCTTGATGGCGAACTCAGCGCGAAGACGAGCCGTGAGCTGGCTAAGGAGACCAGCCGTACATGCCGTCAGGATGATGTCGTCGACATGGAGCAGCAATTAGGCCGTGTCAGAGCCCTGATGATAGACGAAGAGCGAGGCGTCCGAGCGGGTAGAGCGGAACCCAAGCTAGTGGAGAAACAACGCGATGCGCTGGTACCAAGCGCGCGGAGCCTACTTGAGTCCGTACAAGGACCGTGAAAGCAGGCACACGTGGTCAGGAAGCGCCGGGTCCACAAACCCGGTGGGCTGCTGGCAGAAGACCTACTCTTCAAGGTGACCATGGAGGAAGGTTTTGGCGACGTCCATCTGGTGCACCGCCAAGCACGAGAGACCGCAAGGTGGAGAACCATGTGTATCGTGCCGGGCTTGATGACCAGAGCAAAGGTGTCGGTGAAGTCGATGCCAGCAAGCTGTCGGAAGCCACGAACGACCCAGCGCGCTTTATAGCGATCAAGGGTACCATCAGGACGGAGCTTGTGTTTAAAGACCCACTTCCCGGTAATCACGTTGGCGTGCCAGGGATGGGGAACACGCTGCCACGTCCGGTTACGCAATAGGGCGTCAAACTCCTCTTGCTTCGCAGCCATCCTGAGCGGGTCACGAAGAGCGGCTCAAATGGAGGACGGTAACGACAACGACTCAGAGGTGGATGCCACATGGACGTAGTCATCCGAG